>NC_025700.1:19534809-19582089 GCF_000633955.1 Camelina sativa | reverse complement strand
AGTCCTATTTTTTCACCTCCAAAACCCTTTAAAAACCCACCAAATTAACAAATCTTTTTCAATCAACAAACATTCAAAACTGGCGACATGAAGTTTTGCGCAATATTCTTGTTGTTCATCGTTCTTGGAATCAACGGCTACGATTGCAAGATAGTCCAGTTTATATTCGGAGATTCATTGTCTGATGTAGGCAACAATAAGAATCTACCAAGAAGTTTAGCGACAGCGAATCTGCCCTATTACGGGATTGATTTTGGCAATGGTTTGCCTAATGGAAGGTTCACCAATGGCCGCACTGTTTCAGACATTATAGGTAAGTCATGTGTATGAACTTATAAATTAATCAATAATCATGGTATAGCATGTGAGAATTACATTTTAGTACAATCTTATAATTTTTTTGGTTAAAAAATTTTAGGTGATAAAATTGGGTTGCCAAGACCAGTAGCCTTCTTGGATCCATCAATGAATGAAGACGTAATACTAGAAAATGGAGTGAACTATGCTTCAGGAGGTGGTGGAATCTTGAATGAGACTGGTGGTTATTTCGTAAGTCTCGTGAATATATGATGTTATAATTTTAAAATATATTTGATAAGATCATTCATCAAAGAAATGATGTTTTTATTTTATTTTTTCATGGGGGTTGTATTTGTGAAGATCCAAAGACTTTCTCTGTGGAAGCAAATAGAATTATTCCAAGGGACACAAGATGTAGTTGTGGCAAAGATAGGAAAAAAAGAGGCAGACAAGTTCTTCCAAGATGCTCGATACGTCGTCGCTCTAGGCAGCAATGACTTCATTAACAACTATTTGATGCCTGTCTATAGCGACTCTTGGAAGTACAATGATGTAACCTTCGTAGACTACTTAATGGAAACACTTGAATCTCAACTCAAGGTTAATTAGTCTAAACAAATTTAACACTTTCACTTCAATTTTTGTTATCTTTTATATATGAATCGACTGATACATATATATATTTGTGATATATATGTAATGTTATAGGTCTTGCATAGTTTAGGAGCGAGGAAGTTAATGGTGTTTGGGCTAGGACCAATGGGTTGTATCCCACTACAAAGAGCTCTAAGCCTCGATGGCAATTGTCAAAACAAAGCGAGTAATCTTGCTAAGAGATTCAACAAAGCTGCCTCCACAATGCTTCTCAATCTCGAGTCCAAGCTCCCTAATTCAAGCTACAAATTTGGTGAAGCCTATGACCTCGTCAACGACGTCATCACTAACCCCCAAAAATACGGTACATACAAACTTTGATATAGTCAAAAGAAGCATTTATTTACGACATTTTTCACACAAATTTTTACATAAAGGTCATAAAAATACCAAAAAAGAACTCATCGGATTAACTTATTAATATGTTTGTGTGCAAAATATTATAGGGTTTGATAACTCGGATTCGCCGTGTTGCTCGTTCTACAAAATCAGGCCGGCGCTGACATGTATCCCGGCGTCAACATTGTGTAAAGACAGAAGTAAGTACGTGTTTTGGGACGAGTATCACCCCACCGATAAGGCCAACGAGCTCGTTGCTAATATACTCATCAAAAGGTTTGACTTCATGCGTGCCGATGACGGTACCTCCCAGGCTCCTTCTCCAGCGCCAGATATTGCTCCTTCTTCCGACACTAACTGATCCAATTGATGTCCAAGTTATATGTATATTGTTTGATCATGTTGTGGAGAGCTTCGTTTTCCTATTCCATTTTAATCATGTGAAACAATAATGTTTTATTATATGTATCTTGTTATTCATTCTGTTGTATCCGTTAATTTCCAGAATTTGTCTTATAATAGTAAATATATTATCATGTTTGAGGTGGTTGTGTGTCCTCCACTGTCTTCAGTGTCTCTCCACCAAATAAAACGAAAACAACGATTAAATAATCATGTGGAAAAAGATTACGTAAAAGATAATAAAAATGTTAACAAAAATGGCATATTTAAAACAGTGCAAGGGGAAAAGCAGAGCAAAACCTTTTTGTGTATCAGTGGATGACCTAACCTGAGCTAAGTTAATGGTGGGACTTTTCTTTTAAAATGTCATAAAATTGAGTCTTAACCTTTTTACACATGGGTTTAAATGTTTAATAAAGTTTGAGTGCTATCAAATATTTGATATCTTCACATAGCCTTTTAGATTAAGATTCCATTGTATTAAGATAAGACTCCTCCATGCTCTTAAATCTTGATACATATCATATAAAAAGATTATTGCATTATATTTAGAAGCTAGAATTAACAAGAAATTTGGAATTAGCATTCAGAACAGTGAGGAGTGTGGCGGTTGTTAGCACCGGATCCTGGATAATCGTTAATCTCCTCCACGTCCATCATCATCCTCCTTGTCCTTGGTCTTCTCTTAGGATCAGTTTCAGTGCGTCTCTATAAAAACATGAAGCATCCAGACAAGAAAAATCAAGAACAAGAATCAAAATACAAAACAGACTTGATCCTTGCTCACATTGTTTGTGTGTCAGTGTGTGTGGAGTAAATTCTTACCAGTTGGCTAATCTGATTAAACTCATGTCCTTTGGTTTCAAATTCTGTTAACTTCTCAGTTCCTACATTAAACAAGAAATTAAAACAAGAAACTTGAGGACTTGAGCAAATAGAAAGAGAGAGATATTACACACTTGCAGTGATCAGAACAGGCTTCCATGAGATCATGAGGTAAAGAAGAGCTAAAACCAACAACATTTGAAAACGAAAGACTTGTCTTCTCGCCATCTACACCTTCCCTTAAAAGACACAAGATATGTTCTGTTTCTTGCTCTGTTCTTCAAGTTAAAAGCTTTGTCTAATTTATACAAAATAATCCCTGTGTGCTCTTCTTCTGGATCTGTAGGATTATCGTGGAAGAAGATATCGATATTAAAGAAAAGAAGATTGTGCAAATTTTCTCATTTTCTTTACATCTCTACCGTTGATTGTGGAAATAAACCTTTTGAGTTGGAGACATCACATGATGCTCATCAAATTAAAACTCTTCTTTTTAAGTACTAGTGTTGTATTATTTAATACACTGACACACACATAGATATACACAAATCTGCTGAATATCATGTACGTGTACACACATACGCAGTAGTATACATATACACAAAAAAACTTGTATGTACATTGCTACAGTAACTCAAAACTAATCTTTGATCACAAGACAGATATTACTCATGACCTCTTCCGAGTCAATCTGGTTGCTGCAAAAGAAAGAAACCTAAGCTTAGTTTCTGGAATTTAATTGTGTCTAAAGCAATTTATCTGTGCACTAACCTGATTGTTATCAGAGTGTTCAAACACTGGGTTACTAAAAGTTCGATGATGATCAGTAGCAGCAAACACCAGTTGATCAGGAAATTGGAAGCTGTGGCTAACCGGATACATAGAGAGATCTTGTTGGAAGTTAAACTCAAAACCTGATTCTAACTTCTTCTCTTTTTGCATACCAAATTGTGTAAGATATGAATACTCCTCGCCGAGTTACAAACTCGAGCAGCTGTTTCCGTTTAGCTCGTTTAGCACATTGCCTTCTTCTCTTAAGCGGTCAAGTTGTTGTTCAAGGTTGCAATTCTGATCTTCTTGAATTCTATACTCGAAGAAGCTTGAGTAAACCGGAAGTGATGCAGTTGCAGTATTTTCCATCTCACTGTTGATCATAAATCTTTGAATTGAGCAGAACATACAACTTCAAAGCATACCTTAATTGAATTGACAGTTCACTCACCGATGAGGAAGAAAACTTGAGTCAGCGGGTATGATCATTTGTTGGTAACTGTTATCAGGAAGCCATGAGATTAAATGATTTTCTTGAATACCATTTATTACCAAAGGTGATGATATCCCGCTATGAAACTGCATTAGAAGGTTTCGTCCGGTTCAGGAATGTGAGAGAGAAGAGAGGGGGGACAAGTGTCATAACTTATACTAACCTGTGTTGTTGTACATACTAGTAATAAGAGTTGATTCTTTCTGAAATGTTCCTGCAAGGCAAAAGCTGCTTCCATTACTAACTCTTAACATTTTCATATATGTTTGTCAGCAAGTCATCATATACTACCATACATACCTTGTGAATCTAAACTCTTTCAACAGATTTTCTCAATGATTCCCCCAAATGCTCCAGATGCTCGATGTTTTCAGTTCTAACAATATCTGTCCAACGGCTGAAAACACACACGACAGAAGAAGATTCAAAATGAATCTATCACAAGCATATTAAGTTAAGAGGGTTGGAAAAACAAATAGAAAGTATAAAAATACGGTATTTAAAACAGAAAAGCTCCAAAGTTCCACCTCAGTCTCCTGTGACACTCCATAACCTGAGCTTGAAAAAACGCTACTTGGTTATTCAGACCCTGTTCATGAAATGTTCAAGTACAGTCTTTTAGCAGTCAAAAGTCACGAGCATATCCAGGAGAAAAACTAGTTGATCCATCACCTTTACCTCAATAGTTTGATTCCTGCAGGATAAACAAAGGACCACCGTTCAAGTGTTTTACCAAGGGATAATCATAATAGTGACAAATAGTTTACGGAACTTAAGATTACATAGAACTTATCAATAAAGTACCTTGCACCATCATGATCCAGTTTCATGAAAGCCTTCTTGAGGGCCTATACAATAGGTAGATGTTTCAGCTCAATATGTTTCCCATACCAATAACCCATTATGAAAAGGAAGTGAGATCCAATGAAGTCTGTACCTCAAGGCTCTCCAGTTTTCTGTTAAAAGAAAAGTTATCAGATTTACAACACAACTATCAAGATCAAGGTCTAAATGTACTTGCGAGTTGAGCTAGAAATAATGGAGAAACATATACCGTTTTGACCTTTCTTGAGGAGTCAACTGCGCAAACTTGGAAATGACATCTCCAATACATCTGCATAAACAAGAAACAAATGAATGAACTTGTCAAGATTCAGGTGAATTTCCCTCAGGCAAGATCAAAGAACAATGCCATGATCCACTTCAGAGTACCCATTAGATACCTATGACGTCCATGCAATGCGGTAGGCCTTCCGGTAGGAGAGAACATCAGAAGAACAATATCAATATCACACAATACAGACAACTCTCTGGTTTTCTTCAAAATCCCACTTCTTCTCTTGGACTATGTGTTTTGCCTGTTGCTACTGCTCTCTAACCGCTTTATCATCAGCTTAAACCTTCCCATTCTGAAAATAAAAACTTCATCACATCTAACACAGTTTCACAGGAGAATGAATAAACGAAAAGGATGAGCATTTCATCGAGTACACAGAAGACAAGAATCCCCAAATCCGAAATTGGCTTAACCCATCAAAGAAAAATATCTCCTTGAAGACGAGATCAAAGGGAGCATTCATATATATATATAGGAAAGACAAAGTCTTTAAGACAAATAGAAACAGAGGATTAAGGATTTGTTCTCTTGGAAATAACAAACGAATTTAAAAGAACATGAACAAGCAGACTAAAACCATTGTAGGTAAAAAAAAACAGATTCCAGCAGAGAGAGAAATGGTGAAAACAAAGAGCTTACAGAAGCAGGGACAACCTTCGATTTCGCAGGGAAAACTTTAAGACGTCGACCAACGGAACAGTGTGCTCTGCTTGAAGAGAAGGTAGACTGTGTAAATCGATGAGGCTGTTTTGATTATTCGGAAGGTTAACTTCTTTACTTTTACAATTTTATTGGGCCATTAGTTTGTATTATGGGCCAATTCATATTTTCACACAAGCCCAGTCAATATCTTTTGAGTTCCTTCTTTTTGCCCTAATTTTCGCCGCCTCTGCTTACCTATTTAAAGCCATCGTGATTTCCCTTGGAGAAATATTAGAGCCACTTCTCTTGGAAAACCCTAATCTTGTATCTCTGTTTATTCTCTTATCAACCTCGGGGGCTTATTAAAAGATTCAATATTTTTGTTGTGTTGATGTTGTTTCTGTTTTATTGTTGTTATTTAGTCTGATGCCTTGATTGATGTTGCCTGTGATGGTGTTAAATATACTTTGAGAGCTATGTCTCTAGGAAAACAAACCAACTCTGAGGCTATTTCAATCTTTTTTTTTGGTTCTCTCTAATAGTGAATTGAATTCGTTTGTGTTACTTTAGGTTTACAATAGTTTATGTAGGTGTTATTCTTGTTTGTTCTGTTAAGAGGTTAAGTGTGAGTGCAGATGATGATAAAAAGACAGGGACATCAGATTCTCTGTTTGGAGAAATAGAATGATGAGTATGTCTAGATGGGAATCTCTTTGATGCACTTCACCCAAACCTAACCTATTTTTTTAAAAAGTGTTTTTGAATCTTTGGTTATGCCGGTGATGTATATATGTGTTTTCATCAGATTTTTCAGTGATGAATTACATCACAGTTGTCACTACCTCTGAGGCATTATTTTCAAGGTTTTTTTATTGTTTTTGTTTACCTACATTTGATCTTAATTAGTTATTTAGAGAAGCCTGATGATTGCATCTAAGAACGGAGATATGAATGGTTGTTTTGTTGTAGCCTAGTGTTTGTATTGGGCTCCAAAACCTTACCCAATGTAATCATCTTGCTTAGTATATGAAGGCCACCTCATCTGGATTCTGTTTCACATTTTGTAGCTTTTTGTGGGTTTCTTTTTCTTTTTTCTGCAGGAGGACGTATCCAGCTGAGGAGTTTAACAAGATTTATAAATTATTAAGTATGACCTTTTTCAGAATATTAAAGCATGTACAGTTTGTATATATTATCTTTAGTTCACAATCCTTTGTGATTGTGTTTCTACTTGTATAATAAATGTTCGAAGAATTTTTACTATTCTATCTTCTCTTCAGTTTATAACCGAAAGAGGCAACATATTATGCAATAAAAAGCGAACTTCTTAATTGGATTATATTTTCCGATCCTTTTGAAATGGAACCAAAATACATATAAATTAACAATCTTTGGCAAGAAAACTTTACATGGCAAAAGATTGTCAAAAAGGAAGTTTCTCTCTATGAAACATTCAGACAATCATCAATTCCACAATTGATAAACATACTTGAATTTGTCCAGATTTTATACTTGTACAAAGACCCCTTTCCATAAATTTTTCACTAAAACATCATTCAGAACCGTGATGCTTTCCGACAGAATCAAGACCTTCTGTTCTGCTCCTTACAATCCGATGAAACACTTCCCTCACTTTCTTTTCAAACGGATCCAAACCATTCTTCAAAGCTTCTTGAAGCTTCCCCAATTCCTCAACCCTCTCTCTCACTTCCATCTCTTTCTCATCAGACAAAGGAAACTGAACAGAATCAACCAAATCATTCATCAACCTTGAGCTCCTCTCAAACTGATGTATCTCTTTCAACAACCCACAAGTGTTCTTCCTCTCTCTCTTCTTCGATTCCTCAATGATCCTATCGTGCAACGACATCAAAGACCCTCCCCACGGGTAGTTCCTAGGAACATTGAAATGCACTTGCAAGCCTCTGTCTTGACAAGGAATCGCCGCCACAAGCGCCCACATCACAAACAGCAATATCGAAGTCATTGTATAAACAGGAACAACGAGACCATTAGTTGCGGTAATGTCACTAGCTCGAGGAGTAGCTAGATTGTTCCCAATAGCTTGCAATTGCTTTGAAGCTGACCATGATCTCGAAACACTCCAAGAAAGCGATCTGAAATGCCCGATTGTTTTGTGGTGAAGATGTTCCTTGTTCCTCCCAAACGAACGGTTACGATGCTGAGACGAAACAGAGCTCGAAGACGAATCTTTCTCATCAAGCATACCGATAGCTAACTCAATCAAAGTCTTCCTCGCACGACGAAACTGACCTTCACCGAGAGGTCTCTGGCTGGTTCCACTTCCACCACCGGTGTTGTTAAAAGCGCAGATTACGATCTCGATCAGCTTCTGCCATTGGCGGATCTGTTCAACACCGTCACGGATCGCGTTACATACATCGAGAGCCTTCACGCTTCTCTCGAAGTAATCAGCGATCAATCGATCCATGGGTGGTTTAGTGATCAAAGAGCGGTGGTTGATGAGGATGACACGAAACTCTTCTTGACAAGAGAGAAACGAATCAAGAAGCTTGCCAACCCATTCGAGAGACAAGAGATCTTCACAACCAGAGGCATTGAGATTGATAAACCTCTCAGCGACTTTTCTCTGGAAAGAATCCAACTCCGCCTCCATCCCAGTCAACTCGCCTGTTACTTTACTTGACGCCGCCGAGTCAACAGAGCTCACAGCCGAGTCTCGCCGTAGATTCAGTAATGACCTCCCGAATGATCTTTGGTATTCCGTCGCTGGCATCCTCAAAAAAAAAACCAAAACCCAGATGAGATGATGATGAAAAATGTGAGATTGATGATAATCAAATCAGAGAGAAAATTCTCATTCCCCTAAAAAAAATAAAAATCGCTCCTTTTTTTTTTGTGATTTTAGGACAGAGAGAGAGAGAGAGAGTGATGATAAAAATTAATAAAACCCTAATAAAGATCTAGGCTTTATATCGAGAGACAATTTTGACCGTGTCTTGTTTTTTCTTTTTTTAATTTTCGATAAATATGGAAAATGGGATTTATTTTTAAAAGTTATAACATTCCCAACGATAAAGATCTTTTTTGTCTATTTTTGTTTATTTTTAAAATTTGGTTCTAATTATATATATTCACTCGTCCGAAACACGCAGCTAACACGTCAAGCTTATATAAACCCAAGTAGGAAACATACTATAAAGAAAAATCCCAGCCGTAGGATGAAGAAGTGGAAGACATAAACATATGGCTGTGAGAGACGAGGGACATGATAGCACGTGAAGGATGTAAGAAACGGAGGCCACGTGGCGATACGTGAGTTGGGGAAGTGTGACGGAGAAGGCGTCAATGTAACAGCTCAATCTTAGTTGGCGCGTCATAGAGACTTGGTCCCGTTTTTATTCGTCTTTTTTTTTTTTTCTTTTGCAAACCTTTTTTCTAGAAACCTTAAAGCCCAAGGGCAATTTGCTGACGTGTTTTTTTATCTTATTTTAAAGATTAATTTCGCTAATGACGAAAAACAAACATCAAGGAGCAAGTCAATTTAATTAGCACTATTTCTTGGTTGATAATTTTGTATATTCATAACTATATAAAAGCTTATTTGTTGTTAGTAGACTATTAGTACTAAATTACAAATTGATATATTCATAATTTAATATGATGTGCGAAATCATGTTTAAACCGATCTTTTTTGAACGATAGGATTTTATATTTTTGTTTTAATTAATTAATACAAGACGTAAGATGCACACTACACTAATTAGACTCTAATACTATCATTCTAAAATTGAGCAAATTATGTAATAATATAGGATATTCCGCTGTGTATTAGAGTCTAACTAGTGTAGTGTGTAAATCCCCAATATCAGGAAATCGTACCTAATATGAATTATTAAATCCCCAATATCAGAAACATTTTTTTTAATAAAAAGAGAGTGAATAATGATTATAAAAGAAAGTATAACACGTGTGAATTACTAGTTTCAAGAGACATAGAACGATGGAAGTCGTCATTAAGGAAAATTATAAAACAAATAATATGACAGACAAACTCTCCTTTGGGTTTTGACTATTTCTTGAAATTTGGAAGTTGTTTAAATACATTTAAAGTACGCATCTAATTTGGAAGTTGAACTAAGAAAGCATGCACCTTAATTTCTTAATATATACATGTATATTAATGTACGTCGTCGTGACCACCAAACACAATATAAACAGTTAAACAAATACGTATCCATACTTTGAAAATATGACATTCCAACCTGATGGATGGGTCGGTAAATCGTATATTTTGGTCACAAAAAAAAGATTGGTTTTTAGATGAAATATATTAAAAGACTAACCTTAGACCGAGATTAAAGGACGTGGTCCAGGGTTTAGAAGGCAACGGTCACAATATATGAAGTAGCTGCATCCATCACTCGTTTATATTAACACATCAAATCTATTGGTTTCGTAATGAATATATTGGTTGATGGGATCTGGATATGACGGCACTCGTACCCACCAACCTTCGTCATTTATTTGTTCATAGTTGTTGCTTTTTTTTTTCATTACTAATCTCTAAAGGTAGAATGGTAACACATGCATGATAATTGATAATTCTGTGTTTTGGAAGAGTTTTATTTACCACGTGATGAAATGTCATATCTTATTCGTTTTACTATTTACCACGTGAAATATCAACCGCATTACCGCAGTGCTGCTGCTTATTTTACTTGGTCAAGGTCAACGATCACCTCCATAAAACGTATGTTAGTTAGGAATAGTATAGGCGCATGGTAGCATACTCTGATGTGACGCACCTGCTAAAATAAACGCCAGTAATCGCAAAAGCCAAAAGTCTTCTCTTTTCGTCTTCTTCCGATCCTGCAAGAAAGTCTCACACGCAAGTGTTGAGAGAGAATAATATCATCAAAGAACACTAAAAATCATGAGCAAACGAATCGGATTGCTCGATCTTGAGAAGCATTTCGCCTTCTACGGAGCTTACCACAGCAATTCAATCAACATCATAATCCATACTCTGTTCGTATGACCAAACGTCTTCGCCACTCTCCTTTTCCTCTACTCCTCCACGCCACCGGTTCTACATCACTCTCAATTAGGGTTCCTCAAATCGTTGACCTTTGACGGTGTCTTGCGCTTGGACACAGGGTTTACTCTCACTGTGATTTACTCTGTTGCTTACGGTGTCTGGATAGGAAATCTGGTGTTTTAGCAGCTCTGTTATGTTTCTCTTGTTGGATTGGATCCAGCTTCCTTGCAGCTCGACTTGGACATTCCTTAACCTTAAAGGTTAGCTCTTTTATCTTCTTCAGTTATCAGAAAAGGACCAAAAGGTTTCACCTTTGTTTACTTTTTTTTTACTCTGTCAGCACTATCTTAGGGTGTTCTTTTGCTCATATTGATTTATGATTGTGATGTTTCTGTCGAGTTCTTGTTTTCTCTGTTTGGTGTTCGTTCAATGTATATGATGATGATGATGTAACGTCAGTGTCTCGCTTCCAAAACATTAATGATCATTTGTCTGGATATATAATGTGGTCCTTTCAAGATTCTCATTATTAGAAAACCTCTAAATTCAACATGTCTGCATCATCACTTGTGTTCAAGACAAAGTTGCGTTTTTTTTCTTTCTTATTTTGTATTATTATACAGGTTATATCTTTCGTAACCTGACTTGCTTTCTCAGGTTGGTATAGCTTCTCAGCTTTTGTGCTGGATTGGTCAGTTCCTTGGTCACGGCTTGTTTGAGGTAATAAACTTACTTTATTTGTTTAGAAAAACAAAAAAAAAAAAAAATTGTTATGAATTTATGATTCTCCTTTGCAGAAGAAACTTAACTAACTAACAGAACTTAATTCTACTCGAAGAAACGAGCTCCTGCACTTTTAGACAACCTAGTCCAAGCTTTTCTTATGGGTCCTTTCTTCGTGTTGCTCGAGGTATTAACGTCTTCCCTTCTTTTGTTATGTTCTTCTTCCTTCAACGGAAGTGATTAATCACAATGGATTTGAAAAAAAAAAAAAAACAGGTGTTGCAGTCTGTTTTTGGATACGAGCCATACTCTGGGTTTAAAGCACGCGTCGACTCCAAGATCAAGATTGAAATCAAAGAATGGAGAGAAAAGAAGCAGCAGCAGAATGAGAAGAAGAAGATCACTTAATTGTCATTCTGATTCGGAAACTGTTGCCTTCTCTGTTCATCATCATATGAAAATCTCAAGCACACAAACATAAGAAGCTCCATGGACCAATTAACTTTTGTTATATGAGCCTCAGGCCCAGCCCATTAACTAATGCAAAAGTCATTTCATAGATAAAGAATCTTCCATCTTCCATGTACTTACTGATTGAAATAGTGGCACGAGAGATATTTATTTAAGAAACAGATTGGATAGGAATAATAACAGATATAGATAACACAAGAATCGAGAGACTTGTCTGTCAAAATGGTACGAATAAAAATACAAAACAAAAGGTTCCGATTTTGATATTTGTACGAACTTTCACTCAACTCTTTTGAACTAAACCACGTTACAATCAATTATTACAATGTAACCCATTTTGACCCCACGGTACCAAGAATCTCTTGCTAGGAAAAGTGATTACAATTTCATTTTTAATAACAGATATATAATATATATATATATATAAATTTGGATGTCTATATAAAAATAGAACCAATCTCTTTTTTTTATAACTTAATTTCCTGAAACTGTATTAAGATTATATACGATCTTTTATATGTATAAACCTTTTATAATGAAAAAGTCCAAAATAAGTATGGACCAGCGACGATAAATTTTTGCACATGCCTTAGAGAAAATTCCGTAAATGGGGCGTGACAAAAACTGTTATTAGTACTTGAAATTATTGTTATAAATCTATTCTAATTGGCACAAACCGTGCAAAAAAAATTGCCGCAAATAGGAATCAGAAACATTAATTATGATCAATAACTGAAACACGTGTCTCCTGTATACACCACGTATAATTTGATTTGTGTGCATAGCTGTCAATGGAGTCAAACACTTTTGTTATGATTGCTCATGTGTCAAACAAATCTTGGATATCTGGATTATCATTTGGGAATCTATATTGGATCCGTCCTTTAATAAAGTAAGTAACAACAGTCAAAGCTTAATTGACGTTGTTGATACTAATTGACACTAATTAAAGTAACATTGTTGTATACTTGTATCACCACTTTCATGTTCGAACTCGCATATGGATTTAATTTAACTTAACAAAACGAGATTGTAGTATTATAATTTAATTATTAGTGCATCCATATCCATTATGGATTCAAATTTGGTATAGTGTATAAGAATCCAAGTTGCCTGAAATGTATTACAAACCAATTTATTAGTATAATCTACTAAACGAAAACGAAGCAAAAGGTGTGAATGGCTACATACATCTCTCTCATTACTTAGTTATTTAAAAGGTTTCTTCTACAGATGTCTGGTTTTTTATGTTCTACTTAGATTGGTTTGATATTTGAAACTTTATATAAAACACAAAATAAATTTCATAACTAAAGGAAACATGCCAGAATCCTTTCACGCACCATTACGTACGACAAAACCTATAGGAACAGAGTATTCGATAGGCTCTGTTTCACCAAAATGGCATGAAACCCTCACATATATTTAGGCTCATAGGTGGAAAAAAGTAAAAATAGGCTCATAGGGCATGTGTGAGAGAGAACAGGAATCTCAGATTAAAGTAAGTTGCAACAGTCAAAAGCTTTTAAAAAACATTGACAATGCATGTCATTTAAACTACTAAAGGCAGTTGCTTTTTTTTCAGACATCTCACTCTATCTCCACTGTCTTTGTCTCTCTCTCTCGTCACAAGGTATTAATCAGACAAAAGATGTGATTCAAAGGAGGAACAGGTCAAGCTGTTGAGTCTCATTATAGAAATCAGACTCGTACAGAGTGTATGGATCAATTGTTGATGAGTAGTCATCAAAAGCCATGAAGCCAGGCGACGACGTCGTAGTAGGAGCAGCAGAGACATGATCACAAGGCAGTTCATGCATATTCAGCTTTTCATCAATCTCCATGAAACAAGCAATCATTTCATCCTCTCCCATGCTTATCACCATCTTCTCTTCTTCTTCAATCTCGGCTTCTCTTGGTTGTTCAGACAATATCACGGTCTTGATCCTCTCGATTCCGTGTCTTCTCGAGGAGATTCCAGCAGCGAGCTTGTTAAGAAGACGTGCTGAGCCAGTAGTAGAGGACGAAGAGAAGGAAAAAGAAGAAGAACAAGGGCTCGGTATAGGAGACGACGTCGTTGAGGAGGAGGTGACATCGACCGTGGGGCTTTTTGGCTGATGGGTCACTGGATCGATTCCACTTTTAGCAAGTCTTTTCTTAAGACATGAGTTCCAATGGTTCTTTATGTCATTGTCTGTTCTGTTCGGCATCTGCTTAGCTATCGCTGCCCATCTTGTAATTAAAATATACGAAGAAGACCATATTACTAAAATTAAATAATACTAACACGACAATATTGATTAAGGGTGGGTTGGTAGCATTTAATCACAATAATAATTTTTACCTGTTACCAAGAAGAGCATGGTGTTTCATGATTTCTTCTTCCTCCTGAGGAGTAAACTTGCCTCTTTTAATCCCTGGCCTCAAATAATTCAGCCATCTTAACCTACAACTCTTTCCACATCTTTGCAGACCTATTTTTTTTATAATGCATTTAAAATAAAAAGTTTTATCATAAATTATTAGATCTAACATGGTAGCAAACAGAGAAGTTACAAAAAAAAAAAAAAGTTTGAACCTTCTTTTCCATCAAAAAAAGAAAAGAAAAGAGAGGAGTAAACACACAATGAAATAAATTATCTGATACTGNCTTTCCACATCTTTGCAGACCTATTTTTTTTTTTTTATAATGCATTTAAAATAAAAAAATTTATCAGAAATTATTAGATCTAACATGGTAGCAAACAGAGAAGTTACAAAGAAAAAAAAAAGATTGAACCTTCTTTTCCATCAAAAAAGAAAAAAGAAAAGAGAGGAGTAAACACAATGGAATAAATTATCTGATACTGGCTCAAAAAGGATCATAATTTAAGAGATTTCTAGAGCTTTACACACTTGTAAAAGATAATATATAAAAAATCAGAAGAAATAGGAACAAGGGAAAACACTTGGCTTTCATGGGTTTCACAGATTGCGTTTAGATATAATATCATCATTTCCATTTTCCGATCTGTCGAATCTGATCTATAGAAGGTTCTACAAATTTATGAAATATAATTAATAATCGGACAAAATTAATCTAGGACATTATTTTGTAATGCATACACAAATTTAACAACCTAAGGCTCGTAATTAAGAAGATTATGATTGCAAAACTATTTTCTGTAAATTTCATGTACTCTTTAATTTACTCCCCAAAAATAATACATATATATATAATATAAATATTCACAAACGATACAATATGGATTTCTGTAATTAAATCTCTTCAGAAAATAAATTATTGTGCATAATAATTAAACAAAAAAAAGAGAGAGATTATTGTGCATAAATCGAGAAAATTAGAACCAACGAACCAAACAGATAAAACAAAATCTACGGTCCAAGTCCGACAGAAACTGGGAATCTTATAAAGATCATCCTAACTATTTCAAAGCCCCTAACTTCCAAAGAGAAACAAACACTGACCGTACATAATGTATATGTAGCATGGTGTAAGTATAGATGCATACCGGCTCTCTTAGGCATTGAACCCCACTCGCCGAGACCATGTTCGTTGATGTAAGCCACGAGCTTCCGGTCTTCCTCCCCCGTCCACTCTCCTTTCCTCATCCCGTCAACGTCTAACCACGTCGTCCTCCCCATTGTTTTTGTTTGTTTTCTCTCTCTCGTGAACCACACGTATCACTTCTCCGGTCGATTTGAGTCTTCTTCTTCCTTTTACTCGATCAGATTTGATGGGTCTAAAGATAAGTGAATTGTTGTTAGTAATGATTTGTACATATTCTTCAGATTAGGAGACTTTTATTTATGTGAGGCTCTCTCTCACTCTCTCTCACTTATTTAGAAGTAGAATGGTCTTTCCAAGAGTGTGGAATTATGGGTGTATATATATAGTCCCTTCCATATTTTTATTTTTATTTTTGATAAATTATTTCAACCGTTGGATTCTTATGTATGTGGACATCTTGATGGTGATATTTCCTTTTTATTTCTTGATTCTTCTTTTGTACGTTTTTTTTTTGTTATTCTGAATATGCAATATGCCTATTCCAAGAGGTTAAGTCACACATATATAGCGTATTCACATCACATGATACTAATGACCATTCCCTTTTTTTAGCACCGTATTCGAACAATAATTATTCATATTAACAAATTTTCATGTTAATTTGTTGTGTAAACTTCAGAGCAATAATTGTTTATAATTTATATAGTATTGTTATGATTATTATCGACTTCAAGTATTTACTGAATACAGTACTTTTATTTATTTGAATGAAGCTGTGTTTAATTTGTGTCCTTCTCGTCCTACAACTATATATATATATATATATATATATATATATATATATTTTTTTTTTTTGGTTTAATGTTAAATTCGTCCTACAACTTTCTCACTGTTTTAGGAATTATAAGCTATTATATCTTTCAAGCTTTTGATTGACGACGAAGAGTCAAAGACTAATACATATATATTGTTTACCTAGCTAAAATTGTTACTTACGCTTGGATAATCCATCTTACAGCACGTCTAATTTAGTTTACACAAAACGTTTAGCACCATATATACTTTAAATTAATTAAACGAATCATTTAAAACCTATAACAACCTCAAGAAGCTAAAACAACCTAAGTATTACAAATGATTTGGTCAAATAATTAATAACCGCATACCAAAGTTTATAGTCCGGTGTAGATTAACCCTGTTCTCGTCATGATCCTTATCATGACCCAAGAACGTGTGTGTTTAGTTTTTATAATAAACACCACATGTGTCAATTGTGGTTGATCTAAGATACTACTACTTGTTTGTTTGTTGTGATGAGAAATATACACCTCAATAGACAGACCAGTTCATATTGATGTCCTGAGAAACAACAGCCCTAAACAACTTTACTACATTTCGCTTTCTCTTTTTGTATGGTATTTTAATTGCTTAAGCACACGATTTGGAGGTAACGACTGTTGAAAAGGTGAACTTTTTATGATACACGTTGGTGAATAACGAAGAAGTACGTACTTTGGTAAGTGTGAAATCTGCAATTATCTGCAAATATAAGTAGGCCCCTAAATAGTAAAAATAATAAATGATTGAAAAACAGCATAATATTAACCGTTCTTTGTGGGGTTACGCGGAACTATATATTAAAGTTTATTAATATCTTGATTTTTTTCCTAGGAAAAAAAATTTATTACATTCACATTTACGATTTACCTGAAAAATGGTTCCTGTTTTGATGCATAAAACAGAAAAAGAAACTATTTGAAAAGGGAAAATGGTCCATTCACTGTCAAATGACACTGTCCTCGTGTCGAGTCTTTATTTGTGATCATCTTCTCGATTTTGTTTTGGTATATATATTGACGTGGTTCGTGCTCTCGTAGTTTTCATAATTTTCCAATACACACGTTGAGATTTACATTATCAATGATTTTATTTCTGATTTATTGTGTTGATTTTCAAATCGTTCCTCTCTTTCCTTTAGACAAAAACCAATAATGTTACTGAAAGTGGTGACTTGCTCTTTTACGAAAGCTACAAAACATATTAAGGTTGTGTGGTACCGTATCAGTTTTCCCATCTCGATCTCATAACCAACCCACCCACCCAATCCACGGTTTTTGGATATTTCGATTTATTGTCATGCATGACTATATACGAATATATAGACAGTGAGACATCCTCCCATAAATGAATCTTCAGAATTGTTATCTGCAAATTTGATGGGCTCCAAATTTTATTTGTTATACATCCACCTCGCTACATTATCAGTGAGACAATTACTATAACAATTTAAGCAGAAAGTTTATTTATTTATTTATATCAGCATCATTTCATTACGCCTAATACGCCGTATCTTTTTGACTAATAATGTGAACATGTCTTTCTCAAAAGTTTTTTTTTTTTTTTTTTTTTTTTTTTTTTTTTTTTTTTTTTTTTTTNAAAGAAATGGTTACAAACAAAAAAAAGTTCGATGTATTATGAGTTTGTTTAGAACCCAAGAACATAAGTTCGAGAACTGAATCATCCATGTTATTTATTGTAGCCACTCATAGTACATACTACATACTATGTGTATATTCGTATGACATTCCATATAGAGTGGAGTAAATGTGGATTGGACATTTGGACTCCATATCAATTAAGTTGTTTAAACAAAATTTTAAAAATTGGAATATCTTCATAACTTATTTATTTATGTTTTCCTATATTATAATCTATAATATGACTTTGACTTTAGACTACAATAAAATTAAATTAATACATTTTCCAAAGGGCTTTGTATAAAAAAAACCTTCCAACTATTTTTTTTTGTAGGAAACCCCTCCGTATCTATAAAATGCAAGTCAATACCATCAACTCGAAAGTCACCTGCAATACACCCCTCCCCCGTATTAATAACGTGACATCCGTCTGTATCGTTTAAAAACGTAACATAAGACAAAACGACACCATTTTGTTATTCTTGAAAACGACACAAAGTCTTACATCTTTGTTGTTTTAAAGTCTCAAAGAACGAGATTGTTAAGCATAAAATTCGATTTGGGGATTAGGGTTCATCTTTGGTTTCGATTAGGGTTATAGGTTTCGATTAGGGTTGAAGATTCTATTATATTTAGGAGTTCAAAGTTCAGTCTTTTGTTTCCCCCTTGATTTTTTCTTGTTCACAATGTCTGATTCATACTCTTCACCCAACACGAGTCAAGTTGAATATGATGAACCTTAGTATAGGATTCCAACTATTTGTTACTGTGGTGGAAGGCCAAAGCTTGAACCTTCTTTTACAAGGACAAACCCATGAAGGCTCTTCTACACATGTAAAAATAGAGATGTCAGTTTTTCTATTTGGTTATATTTTGTGAATATGGTTGAATTCTGGTAAATATTATTTGAATTATGGTCTAAATAAAAATATTTATGTGAAGGATGGAGAATGCCATATTTGGAAATGGTGGGATGAAGCTATGATGGAAGAACTAAGGTCATTGAAGCAAGAAACTCATGGCTATCCTAGTTTGGATCAAATGCGTAAAATGCTTCAGGTCCAAAGAGACGAGATTGCTCACCTCTATGATCTCCAATCGGAAAATCAGATAGTGTTAGATAGCCTTAAGGTGTTGATTGCAGATAAAAGCGATGGAACAACTATGGAGTTGAAGAATGTGTTTGTTGGGACTTTTGTTTTGTTTGCAATGACAATCTATTTGTTTTAGACTTTTAGTAGAATAATAAGTAATTGCGGATGGAGATCCTTCAATTTTTGATTGTTTTTGAAAGGCTCTTCAACTAGTTTAAGTGTATGGTTTTGTATTTTGATTATTAGTGTAGAAGAATGTGTTCGTTTGTGAAATTTGGTGTTGACATATATTTTGGTAGTTGACAATGACAAACACACTGTATTTTTGTGACAATTTGAACAACAAAACATAATGCATTAATAAGAAATGAAGTCAAGTTTAGAACACACAATGCTTAAAACACACAAAACTAAGGTTTGTCAAACACAAGTCAACAAAAAATATTCAAAACACACAATGCTTAAAAACACACAAAAAACACACACACGATGCTTTAACTCATTTATTATTTCCACGTGAAACCTCCATTTTCTTGCGTTCTCTAGCTTGATACAGACTGCTTGGTAATATAGTGTTGTCTCGTGCATCAGTCACAGACCTGCCTACCTGAATATAGTCGTCACCAGTTACAGGACTGGTGAATAAACCATAACCTTCCTGCACAATCACAACACAACATTAGTTTTTCCAAAGAAAATTAACCAATATAAATAAGAATCAGCAAACAAAAAGGCTTGGAAGGTCACACTATTGGTAGATACATGGGCCTTGTGTCATACATAGGAAGTCTCTTAGGAGTTGGTTGTGAAGATGATGCATCATTATGCTGACTTTTCCGAGGTCTTCCTGGACGTCTTTTTGGGAGAGCAGATGAAAGGCTTGGAAGAACTTCTTGGGCTGGCCTTTCTATGCCAAATTCAGTAGTTGAGGTCGATTCAAATGGTGTGTCAACAGTTGGTTGTGAAGATGATGTACCATAAGGATGACTTTTCCAAGATCTTCCTCGACGTTTTTTTGAGTGAGCAGATGAAAGGCTTGGTTGGGCTGGCCTTTCTAAATCAAGTTCAGAAGTATAGGTTGATGCAAATGGTGTTTTTGCAGTAGCTGTCTTTTTTGGTTTACCTGGTGGTTTCTTTGGCGGCTTAGGCATTGGTCCATTCTTGCATTTCAGCTTGTTGTGGCCTTCTTGTCCACACAAGCTACAATGTTGCGCATAAAATAAGAACGATAAGGTCAGAAATCAGAAATGCAAATACAAAAAAGAAGAACCTAAGATATTAAGAGAGTCTTACAATTTTGGTTCCTCTTTTAGAAAGCTTGGTTTCTTCCCTTGGTTCACCCTTCTCCCTCTTTCTCTTCTTCCCTGGAGGTCTTCCACCAGGCCTCTTGTAAGGAGGTGGCAAGACCCTGACTGTTGTAGTCACATCCCATAGATTCATTCCATTCAAACCACAAAGTCCATCAGCATAACAAGTCTTCAACTTCTGAGCGGTGAACCATGGAGAAATCATCTTCTAAAGATCTTGGTCAGTATTCCTCTCATGTCTAAGACAAGAAACAATTTGGCTACATGGGACCCCACTGACCATATACATTCTACAACTACATTTGATCTCACCTCGCATCTGCACCACAAAACCTTCAATTCGCATATTAGTTTTGTAGTTAAAGTAGCCAACCTCATAATTCCCTAATCCGCAGCTCAAAGATCTACAATTCTTTGCCAAATCAATCTGCTGGTCTAGTAAAGCTATTGCTTTAGGAGAGTACTCTCCTTTTGTTTTCTCAGCCTCGGCTCTTTTCTTTTCATTGCTCACCATAACCCTTTTTCTTATTTCTTCCAGCATCTCAACAACCGGTTTAGTTCTTGCTATCCGAATTGCTGCATTGAATGACTCTCCAAGATTGTTTTCTACAGCATCGCACTTTGAGAACTTTGTAAAATAAGCCCTACAAGAGATACACCAAGTTAGCAATCAAATAAAACAAAGTCATATCCGAAAAAATAAAACAGAACAAGTAAGAGAGATTACCTTGACCATGGACAAAAAAGCGAAATCTTCAAGTCATTAAAAGAACCAGGATCATACTCTTTCAGCTCTTGCATCTTTCTATCAAATTGTTGTGGATAGTAAGAGTCTGGAGCAGCCCAGAACATATCCTCATATTCTCCTCCAGCATACTTCTTTTTCCAGTTGGCATAAACATGCCTTGCACACATCCTGTGTTCAGCATAAGGCAATACTACCTTCACTGCTGCAATCAATCTTTTCTGCTGATCACTACCTACTTTTAGTCCATTTCCTAACTCTAAACCTAAGTCATCAACCAAATGTTCAATGAACCCAACCAGTTTGGCGTATTCTCACAATCCACAATCGCCCAAGATACAAGAAACATCTGATCATTGGGATCTCTTCCACATGCAACTAATAACATACCTGTCATTCTCCACTTCAAAAATGTTCCATCTAGATGGAGGATCTTTCGTCATGCTCTCTTTCACCCATTGTTTAAAGCAGCAAAGCACACATAAAACCTATGGAACCTACTTTCCCTTACCTCACATTCAAATGTGGATCCAATATTGCTTCTCTTCAGCTCAACAACATAATCGAATAACCTAGCAAAAGACTCTTCTTGCTCTTCATCAAATGTCTTAAGACATTTCAGTCGTTTCGTCTCACAAATTGTCCAAGGCACATTGATGTTGCGTCTTAGAAACTTCTGTTGTAATTGATTTGCTGATAATTCTGGATTTAGTCTGAATTCTTCTATGTAAAAATCAGCAATCCGAGAGATAATCAGCAAGGTCACGACCCCTTGCCAAGTGCAATTATGCTCCTCATTTAACGATCTGATTACTACTCTATTAGAACTATTGTTGATGGTTGTTGAAAGCCTCCACGGGCATTTCTTTCCAGAGCAAATAACAACTATACGTTTGCCATCTGACTTCTCATATTTGATGTCTCTCTTCTTCTTCACAGCATATCTCATAACAACTATTTTCAAGGAATCAATTGTATTGTACTTATCACCAATACAAAACTTTCGATACTTGCTCTCATCTACCTCAACATGTGGACTGTCATCATTACTATCGCTGTAAACAATGTCTTCGAACTGAACTTCATCAACTTCATCATCTGACTCAGAGCCACTACCACCACTAACTTCACCATCAACCAATGTTTCATCGTCTGACAAATATCTCAACGCATTAGTATCAATGTGTCTACCTATATAAGGATCATCTTCCCGAACAATAAATAAGGTTAATTCACCAGCTCCGACTGCATAATGAACCACTTTCTTCAACGTTTCATCGTTATCAATATCTTTTTTCTTACCAGGCGTTTCAAGTGGAAACCAAGACACTTTCTTCATGTTGTCTTCATACCCGAGGAGTTCCGAAAGAAGCACCAGAATCGAACGTAAGCTAAATGATTCAGCTGATACCAAACCCATTGTATGTCTCTCTCCTCCAAGATATTGGTCCTCAGCTGACCAATATCCTCCAACATGCATAAACAAATCAAAACTGAACCAAAAAAAAATAAAAATATTAGAAATCTGAAAATTTGCACATATCAAATCTAATAACAATTGATACTCTCAAAATCTTCAATTCTCACCTCATTGTTGCCCTCCTTTGATTCCCCAACACTCGAATCTTATCGCTGAATCGTTACCCTTCAACTCAAACCCAAGCACATTAATTGCCCTTTACCTCTTCGCTCTAACAGATCCCTAATCGCAATAAAACAAAACCCTAATCGAACCCAACTCCAACGATGAACCGTAATCAAATCAAAACAGATCCCTAATCGAGCCCAACAATGAACCCTAATCGAACATATCTCAAATTCTACAAGAGATCTCGTGAAACCTAATTCTCTATCTCTTTTCCCCAAATCAAACCCAAGGATGAACCTTAATCCCCAAATTGAACTTTCGTTCACGATATCGAGTTTTGTTTAAAAGATGATAGAACCCGAGTTGCTCTTATGTGTCGTTTTTGAGACTTTAAAACGACAAGGATGTAGACTTTGTGTGGTTTTCAAAAGTAATAAAACGGTGTCGTTTTGATTTATGTTACGTTTTTAGACGGTACAGACGGATGCCACATCATCAATACGAGGGAGGGGTGTATTGCGAGTTAATTTTGAGTTAGTAATATTAACTTGCATTTTATATACATAGAGGGTTTTCCTGCAAAAAAAAATTAATTGGAGTGTTTTTTTTGCACAAAACCCTTTTCCAAAAGACATGTTAAATATTAGAATTTTACGTAATAACTAAATCTATATAATTCATGGGGTGTTACAATATAATTATTGTATATTTGATATCTCATGATGGGCCCTGCAACGGTTTCACTTCATGGGGACCTCTTTGGATGGTGTGGTCAGTGGTCACACACACAGACAATCACACTATAGTCTCTCTGCTACTGTGCATAGCTCTTGAATCCGCGTTCAAGAAAACGCGCATTTCTATTTGCCAAGAAATTTCACGTTTAAGAGGTTTTTAGATAATGTAATTGTAATCATTCTAGCTCAATCGTGTCCTTGTCGTCATTTTTTTTTAGTTGTTTCTTTTGAAAAAAAATTTCTTATCTTCATATCTTGTGATTTTTAAACTTGTAATATTTGTTGTTGTTGTTGTTGTTGTTGTTGTTGTTGTATATATGCAACTTATATTTGCGAGTGACTCAACTATATGTGTTATATATACAACTTTTACATTAGCATCTACAACAACTTTAATTGCTACTATATATACTTATAGTTGATGATACTTATGGAGATAGGGAGAAGATTTATTTACCCCTGCTCTTTTCCAAATAGACCATATAAGCCGAGGTCCAGAATGTTGTTGGTTGATAAGAAAACCTCTCTAGCCTAATAATGATATTTGATGATAATATGAACTTGTGAAGCGCTACAATTCCACTACGTAGGTGATAGTCTAGGCATTATTTCCGACCCGAAGTCGTTGAACCGAACCCCACATATATTATGTGAAATTTGGTTTGATTTTAGTTTCTCATCGCAAAATTAATCGGTAGGGATTTGGATTTGATTCGGTAACTAGTTTTGTTCGATTACCTCCAAACCGGTTGGTTTCAATATGTCCTTATTGTACATAATCGAACTTTTGTTTGTTTAAATTTTGATTTTATTCCGAATGGAGAACATCATGCATGCTAAGAAGGCCAAAATTTAACACTTATGAACCAAATCAATTTTATACTCAAAAATTCAAACTGAATAGATCGATTAACCAAATTTCCGAATGTCATCTATATCTACTAGCTATAACATAATCACGTACCTAAATTTGAATTCGACATAATTGAAACAACATTTAAATCGTTAGAAATATCTTCTTTTGGTTAAAAATATATAAATTCATTTTCGTATTTCCATTCAACGCCGCGTGATCGGTATATATCGTAGCCTTAGTCAGATGAAAAGTACTAAAACAATTATATGTCAGGTTTGTAAATCCATCCATGTTTTCCCCTCTTTCCACGTGCTTATATATATGTATATATAATTTGAGTTCGTTTTCTTAAGTTTTGAAATGATGTTAAAGTATGTTGAAATTTCTCACACAGTACCATAACATTTACAACGATATATTGTTTCCTGATATTTTCATTTGACATACCTAAAAAAAAAAAAGGAATTTAATTGCAAGCAGAAGCAGGAAGGATCATGTCCAAACGCATACATAAGGTGGAAACAGCGATAACTTATTACGCTTCAGTATTGTTAATGCATGAGATTTTTAGGTTTTTCTTCCTCTGTCGTCAGTGATATATTAATTGAGATTGTAATAGCCACTCGACTGTTAGGATATTTTGAACTAGAAATGGAGATATAACGACTCAACATTTATACATAAAAATGACATAAGTCGGTTGATTTTTAGATAAAAATCCACAATCGTTCCTTCAGTCACACAACCATATATATATATATATGTGTGTGTGTTTTTAGGTGATATCGTGATTTATAAAACTACTATCTTCACTAATTAACATAAAATTGATATCGAAAAACTATGTTAATAATGAATTCAGATCACATCAATTAAGAAAAATCACAGTCTTAATTAATAGTCCATTTCCCAATCACTTCTCGACTAGTATATGTAACAAGTGAGTTTTTTCTTTTTTTTTTTTTTTTTTTGTAACTTAAGTGAGTTTTTTCTTATTTAGAAAACAATATATTGGTAATTGTTATTTGAGTATAAAATCCTTGCGTCTCCCCCATATAAGTCAAGTAAACCACACAACATGTAACACATGGAACAAAAAATTGGATTTCTGTCAAAAGATTAAATGAACAAAGAAAAAGATTAATTAGTGAACATGACACTCTTTAAATAAGTGGATTTCTGTATAAATTGAAACGAATAATTAGACAAAGTTAAAAGATGATAACGATAAGTTTGCAGGCTATGGTGACTCTTGTGTGAGATCTTTCATGGATTGTTCTAAAGCTTTGTTACATGTGGAGCAGCATGCACGATGGACCAATAGTCATTATATAATGAGAGGTACGTACATCTATCTATACCTTCACGGAGGCCTTCACTCTCTAGTAAACAAAGTTTCTTTGCTTTTTATTTTTCATACAAAAATGTCCAAGCAAATAGATATGACAGCAAATATGTGCGGCAACTGTGTGTGACAATCTTCATTAAAAGTACACATTAGTTAAATTCTCTCATTTGTACTCTGCATTGATTAATACCCTTAACTAAACTACTAAAGTAGTATATAGGAACAAATGTAGGGTTTTGATTTTAAAAAATCTGCATGACACATATATGAATCAAGAAGAAAATTCTACAATATCAACACTAACTATAAAACGGATTATGTAAAAATTAAAAAGAACAAAAAATAGCACAAAGTTAAACGGTAAAAATGTTTCGACCAAAAAAAAGGTGTCGTTGTCTGAGTCTGAGCCACGTACTCACTCTCTGTTTCTCTCAAACAACATCACATGATGACTTCATCTCCCTACACTGTCTTCTTCACTCACCAAACTCTCTTTCTTCAACACCCGAGAGGTCTCCTTATAGGATCCGACCCGTTCTTCTCAATCCCAACTTATGATGAAGCGGAGCAAGAAGAACCCGGATGTGGGTGACCCGTTATCCAACTCGGATACTCGAACCGGGTCTAGCGAATTGAATGCGACGAAACCAAGTTTGAGCTCGATGAAATCGATGGGTCTACTTCTGGCAGTTCTTATGGTTGCTTCGGTTATGTTTTCTCTGTCGGTGGTACTCAGAGACCCACCTTCAGATGGTGTTGCGGAGGCTGACGCAGCTTCTAGGTTTCTTCAGATCAGATTGCACCCTCCGGGTAAAAGTTTTGAGTTTCTCCTCTCTTTATATTTAAAGTGGATCAGCTCAAAAATCCCCATCAAATAAGTTACTATTTTTTTCGTGTGAATCTTTTCTCCAAAATCAAAATGGTTAGTTTTGTCAAATTAGGATAGTCTTTTTTTATGCTTCAATAAAGTTCAAACGATTTATAGACATTTCCATGAAAAATGTATAAAGCAAAATTGGTGGTACGTGTAGTTTAAGAACCATATAAATTAGATGCATGTGTGTTTCCTTTTGCTATGTTTTAGCTACAATGTTAGTTGTTGTCTTCAAAAGATCATTCTACATCTTTTCCATGTAAT
Organism: Camelina sativa; assembly: GCF_000633955.1. Classification (NCBI taxonomy): domain Eukaryota; kingdom Viridiplantae; phylum Streptophyta; class Magnoliopsida; order Brassicales; family Brassicaceae; genus Camelina; species Camelina sativa. The sequence goes on along the minus strand of NC_025700.1, from coordinate 19,555,528 downwards.
GTTGCATTAGTTACACTCATTGGTGGTTTTCTGATTTTCAGGCATCGATTCAGATGATGGATTAAGCGAAAAGAAGGAACAGCTCGGCGACATTAATCTTGTTGCGTCTAGTTTTGATAAAGAATCATGCTTGAGCAGGTATGAAGCGAGTTTATATATAAAGGAATCGCCTTTTAAGCAATCCTCTTACCTGGATTATAGATTGCAAAGATACGAAGATCTTCATAGACAGTGTGGACCGTTCACTAGATCCTATAACTTAACACTGGACAAACTCAAGCCGGGAGACCAGTCTGATGGTGGAGTCTCTGGTTGTAGATATGTCATATGGTTGAACTCTAATGGTGAACTTGGGAATAGGATGCTGAGTCTAGCTTCAGCTTTTCTTTATGCTCTCTTAACAAATCGGGTTTTACTTGTCGAACCAGGAGTTGACATGGCTGATCTTTTCTGCGAGCCATTTCCAAACACTTCTTGGTTTCTTCCCTTAGAGTTTCCACTCAAGAGCCGGTTCAATGAACAGTCTCTACTTCGCGAATCTGGCAACTCGATGCTTGCATATCGCCATGTTAATTTCAGTGACCAACAAAAGCTTTTCTTTTGCGAGGAAAGTCAAGTTTTGTTGGAGGAAACCCCATGGCTGATCATGAAAGCAGATAGTTTCTTTCTCCCATCTCTCTTCTCAATCTCGTCATTCAAGCAGGAACTTGAAAGGCTCTTCCCGGAAAAAGAAACGGCATTTTACTTCTTGAGTCAGTATCTCTTTCACCCAACTAATGCTGTCTGGGGTCTCATTACACGATACTATCGCACATATCTTGCTAGAGCTGATCAAAGAATAGGAATCTATATTGAGGTCTCTGAGTCTGGAAATGGTCAGTTCCAGTATTTGGTAGATCAGATTCTAGCTTGTGGAACTAGATATAAGCTGCTTCCTGAAGTTGACAGACAGAGACACCTCCCTTCAAGCCAAGTTCTAAACCAAAAATCAAAGGCAGTTTTTGTCTCATCTTCTTCTCCAGGGTATTTTGAGAGTATCAGGGACATCTATTGGGAAAACCCAACAGTGATAGGAGAGATAATCAGTGTTCACAAGCTGAGTCACAAGGACTACCAAAAAACCCCGAGGAACATGGAGTATAAGAGAGCATGGGCTGAGATATACCTTCTGAGTTGTACTGATGTGCTGGTGTCCACAAGCTCATGGTCCTCACTCATGGACGTGGCTCATGGCCTTGGAGGGTTGACACCATGGGTATTGAACAAGGCTGAGAACGGGACTTCCCATGAACCTTCCTGTGTGAGAGCAAGGTCAATAGAGCCCCGTTCCCAAGTGACACTGTTCCAAAGCTGTAAAGATTAAAAGATGAAATAGAGTCTCTAGGGCTCTTCTTGTGCCTTAACTAGATCTTCAGGTCAAGATTTTCAGAGTTTCTCAACAGACATGTAAGGAATATTAGAATTAACTTGATATATTATTTCATGACTTGACGAGTTCTATATTCTTTCCAATACACTCTGTGATGTTCTTACTCACGTCTACAATAATATACATTCAAAAGTAGAGAAACCTATGGATGAACCTCTAAATGAAATGGGAAAAAGTATTGAAGGATTTTAAGACTTACAACAACATATAAGGATAATGTGTTTTTGCTATGTACACAGCTCGGAGACAATGGTGTTTTAACCTTTAACGGCCTGTCTGCAAATGGGGCACGAGCCGTGTCTGATGAGCCATTTATCAACACACACCAGATGAAATGTATGATCACATCTCGGTAAGTTTCGTGTGATTTCCCCTGTTTTGATGTCCTGTAAATGCACGCGTGTGAGATGGACATATGGCCATGCTAAGAAGTGCAACAATTCATGTAAAAGCTGTAGAAGCAGACGAAACCTGCAGACAAATTGTGCAGTGAGTGACCTGCATCCTGACCATTTCGCTTGACATGATATAGCATGGTAGTTTCCTTAAAGAGTCACCCGATAATCCTCTAGCTTCCAGTTCACCATTAACATCATCCCGCTCTTCATAACTTACATCGGAAATTCTTAACTATAGAACGTAGACAAAAACTCCTTACATCAGTCTATCTCAATCGATTCAAACTAAAGGAGATTGCCTAACATCGAGTGAAACAGGAAGAAGTAGCATTTACAGATCTTGTATATGTAAGGAATCTAGCTATTCTTATATAGACTCAAGACACTAAAAGAGGTATGGGCCGACGTTGGATAATAAGAGACATCCTTCAAATACTTAAAAGACTTTGAGCAGCCATGTTCATATAGTAGCTATCAGTAGTGCTTTTTAGAGTTCTCTCGATAGTAGAGTTTCAGAGAACAGTTTTAACTATACACAAGAAGATGAGCTAAAAAAGAACCTGCCAGTGGTGTGAATTTATCATTGTTGACATCAGTTGTTCATCAACTAGTCTCCCACGAAAGAGTTGCTCTACAAAATCTGCCTGGATCCAAAACAAAAGACCAAAGGCTCAGCTTACTCATATTTAACAGTCAAAACTACCGAATTTGGCAGAAGGTGGAAAAAAAGACAGGTCTGCGCAGCATTGCGAAATGCAATTGATTCAAGTCCTTCCCACAGAAAAATATAATAAAAACAGACTCAGACTAAGTCCCCCGGACTTCAAGGTCGAGCTAAAAATCCTTTGTTAAATTGCCTCATGGCATCATTAGCAACACAAATCCTTCCTATTATCTTGGTATATAATTCTTGAAACAAACAATTAAAAAGGTACTAAACCAAGCCATCCTGTCATCCCATAATTCTGATGGCCCACAAGTAACATGTCAAAACTATGTCATTATTTATTTCACCAAACATCTATCTCTCATAACCCTTTCTCCATCTCGATCATAAAGTCAGTCGAAAAACTCCAAAAAAACTCTCCAATTTGACAAACGCGCAAGATATTTCAGAAGTTAGAATTAAAGACTAACCATAGATGATGGACCCCTTGATCCTGATAGCTCTAAATACCAGTACGCACGAGAAGCCTCCAACACTTCAACAGAGAGAATAGCTCCTGCAACAGCGCCAAGTGCAGCCCCACGGAGTACTCCATACTGGGCAGCTCTGCCTGCTACCGCACCAGTTACTGCTCCGGTGAAAGCTCCAGCTACAAGAGATAATTAAAGAACAAGAATGGTTTTAAGTTTTAACTAAACAATAAAAAGAAGAACAAATTATTAATAACAAAGGGCTATAGCCTATAGGGATCATATAAAGATGAAACTTTGTGTTCCAAACGCAGAGGAAACATCAATTTCCTAGTCCCAAACCCAGGATTGGTCTACAAACTGAGAATCAAGTTCAGATCATTAGCGCTATTAAACACGTATGAGTATGATCATCAATGCCCAGAGTTTTGTCTAAATGATCTCAACAAGACTGAGTCTCCTTGTTTGTTCATAAAAGTAACATTAGATTATAATCCGGTGAATTTGGAGGACAGAACTAAGGAAGAACAAGTCTTTAGATTCAACGACTCTATGCACACATGCTCATTCTGTAATCTGTTCATCAATATTTCAACCAAATTCCTCAGCAGGACAGAAAAAAAATGAAACCTTTTCACAAAAAATGAGCAAGAGTTGACCAAAATATAGAAACGAAGAAGTTAGAATTTATAAGTAACAATCATCATTCTTCTTAGTCAAACTAAAATCTATGATCAGTCAAAATCAAATGCACAAACCCAAAAAAAAAAGGATAAAAATGGAAACTTTAAATTACCCATGGCGAAAACTCCAGTAAGAGCGCCGGAGAAAGCGCCGGCGATCAAGCGAGAAACTGTGTCGATCGTTGAGTCGGCGGCTCGTTCAGCCTCAACGGCTGGTGAAAGGATCGCATCCATAGAGATGAAGAAGAAGAAGAAGAAGAAGAAGAAGAAGAATTGGAGAGAGAAAAAACCTTAGGGTTTGATGAAATTATCAGAAAAAGGAGATACTTTGTGGTTGGTTGGGAAAATTTAAGATGTCAGCCATGGAAGTTGAGAGACAAGGCACCGCTCGTAAAAGCAACGAAGACGGAACCCATTCTTTGAAAAATAAATTATTATTCCTTAATTTGGTTTTTTTTTGGGGGCCTCTTTGATAAAAGTGAAAACTTATACCAATTTTAAAAGTTATCAATTTGGTCCCCCACTTTTTTTATTGGCTGTTTCATTTAATGTGTCAATGTGTTTCTTGTTTTGAAATTTTGTTTGTGAGTTGAAAAAAACAGTAATTAAATTACAAATTTGATCATTATTTCAATAATTGGAGTTAAAAATTCTCAACAACACAATCTAAACTTGTCATACAAGCAACTAAACACCTCAAAACCTCACTAATCTCTCCCATCATCAGCTGCTTCTTATCATTGTCATCATGTCCTGAAACAAACTCGGTGATAATGCTTCCAAGCTCAATCCAGCTTTTACCAGGCACTCTTCTCTTCCTCACACGATCCCTCATCTTCCATTTCTCATCCCACATTCCTTTCGATGCATATATATTCGACAGCGCAACATAATCTCCGACATGATCATGTTCTAACTCAAAGATCCGTCTTTGAACTTCTTCTCCAAGCTCAACATTTCCGTGAAGACAGCAAGCGCTAAGAAGCGTTCTCCATATCACAGCGTTTGGCTTTATCGGCATCTGATTTATGAACTCGTGAGCATCTTTCAAATGACCTGAACGACAAAACAAATCGACAATACACCCGAAATGAGCTTCTCTAGGTTTGAGATTGTAATCCTCAATCATGCTCCTGAAATGTCGTTTTCCTTCTTCCACTAATCCACCGTGACTACAAGCCATCAAGACGCCGATGAAAGTCACATCATTTGGAGTAATAACTATGTCCTGGCTCTGATCAATGGTCTTCATTTTCTTGAAAAGTTCTAAGGATTCTTGAGCTTGACCGTTTAAAGCGTACCCGAAGATCATAGATGTGTACGTAGTCACATCTTTTCTCATGGTTTCATCAAAGAGTTTCCTCGCTTTCTCAACTTCCCCAGATTTCACGTACATGTTAAGAAGTGAGTTTCTCAGAGTTAAATCCATACCCATTCTTCGTTTTCTCTCGACCCCGCACGAATAAATCCATTCTCCCATCTGCACCGCACCTAGATCAGCACAAGCCGATAAAGCCACAGTCACAATCACTTCATCAAGTTCAATCTTTTTCGCCTCCATTCGTTGAAACAGCTCAATAGCTTCCACAGACCTGTGATTCTCATTGTAAGCTGAGATCATCGCTGTCCACAAGACAATGCTCTGTTTCTCAAGCGTTTCGTCGAACATTTGGCGTGCATCATCGACATCACCCGCCGCAGAGTAAAAACTAACCAGGGATGTTTGAATATGAATCACGGTATTGAACCCTAGCTTCCTGACAATAGTATGGATCTGTCTACCGTCAAATGAAGAACCTTTCTGAGCTGACGAAGCTTTGATAGCAAACAACACAGAGAAACTGTCGATAAAGCTAGGACTTTTTCTGAATCGGTGCCGGAAATTTAAAAGAGCTTTGATTGGTTCCCCTGATTCAAGATAATGCTTCAAAGTGTGATTTGATTTAAGCGATTTCGTATGGTAACGTAGAAGAAAGGAATCAAATTTGTTGATCACTCCAATTGAATTCAGATGACGCAAGATAAACCTCATTGTGTACATTTGCGTCTCTCAAGTTTTTAGATTTTTTTACCGTCGCTATAAAACCCAACAATTACATTATCTCATTGAGTCAAAGTTCTCAAAACAATGGCTTCGACTCTGGATGGCGATGAGAGAAGCGAGATAGTTTTTTTCGATCTTGAGACGGCGGTTCCGACCAAACCGGGGATACCTTTTGCGATTTTGGAGTTTGGGGCTATCTTGGTTTGTCCTATGAAGCTAGTGGAGCTTCATAGTTACTCCACTTTGGTTCGACCCACCGATCTTTCTCTCATAGCCACGCTCACGAAGCGAAGAAGCGGTATTACGCGTGACGGAGTTCTCTCTGCACCTACCTTCTCTGAAATCGCTGATGAAGTCTACGACATTCTCCACGGTAAGTGTTTCTCTCTTTCTTTTTTTTTTTGTTTTCTTTTTTCTCTCTCTTATTATCTCTCTCCCTTACATGAAGCTACAAAGTATTGGTTTTGGTGTTTCTGTAGGACGAGTTTGGGCGGGACATAACATAAAGAGTCTTGATTGTGTAAGAATAAGAAACGCATTTGCAGAAATTGGTCTCTCTCCCCCGGAGCCGAAAGCTACAATTGATTCGCTTTCGTTGTTGTCTCAGAAGTTTGGGAAGAGAGCTGGTGACATGAAGGTCTCTTTTTTTTTTTTTGATTAATATCAAAGCCTATATATAGCTTCCACTGTAACTTCAAAGATTCATCACTCATCAGAGTTTAACTCTTTTTGAATAATGTAGATGGCATCGCTTGCTACATACTTCGGGCTAGGAGATCAAACTCACAGGTAAAAAGAGTAAACGATACCTTGAGCCTTTTAACGATTCACCAATTGTTTCAGTATGTGACTAAAACATGGATATGATTCACCAGGAGCTTAGATGATGTCCGGATGAATCTTGAAGTTGTCAAGTACTGTGCAACCGTCTTGTTTCTGGTATTGCTGTCTTCTCATTTATTTTCTTGAATAATGATTAACTCTAACTTAAAAGGATTAGATTAGAGAGGGTGAGACTTATCTGACTTCTGTCTACAGTTTGCAAATGTTTTGTCATCTTCCTTTTAAGACCACAACTTTGCAAGCCGTGAACATGGTCTGCAAGGATTTGTCATATCAATGAGTTTAAGTACTTGGTGTTTGCAGGAGTCCAGTGTTCCTGACATTCTTACAGACATGAGCTGGTTTTCTCCAAGAAAAAGTCCGAGAAAACGAAGTAAAGAGAAGTCACTGCCTAATGGAGTCAGAGAAAACCAGACTTCATCCTCTTCGAGTCCTAAAACTGATCCGAGTTCCTCTTCCGTAGATGCCACAACCGTCAAAAACCATCCCATCATTTCTCTTCTGACGGAATGCTCAGAAAGTGATACATCTGGTTGTGAAATAGATCCATCTGATATAACCACTCTAATAAGCAAACTACATATTGGAACTCTTCAGACAGATGCTGCGGACGAAGCAAAAACTGTAAGACAGCAGGATGAATCAACCGATCCCAATGCCAAAGATGAATCATTTTTGGGCGTTAACGAAGTATCTGTTTCTAGCATCATAGCAATCCCGTTTTATCGTGGGAGTCTGAGAATGAAGCTGTTTCACAACGACAGCCCTCTACATCTCTGTTGGTATAGCTTGAAGATTCGGTTTGGAATCAGCCGGAAGTTTGTGGATCATGCAGGTCATCCAAAGATGAATATCGTTGTCGACATACCTCCTGACTTATGCAAGATCTTGGACGCATCCGATGCTGCTGCACATAACTTACTGATTGACTCAAGCACAAGCTCAGATTGGAGGCCTACCGTTATGAGGAAAGAAGGTTTTACTAACTATCCCACAGCCAGACTGCAGTAAGTATTCAACACTCTCTCTGACCTTTTTACATACGATCATTTATCCACCTGAGAGTCTCTAACCTCTGTCACCATTCTTATCTGGTTGACAGAATAAGGTCAGAATCCAACGCATATGATACCCGGTGTGAAAGTGGAACTCATGTATACCAAAAAGAAGAACCTTTGGGAACCAATCAAAAGCTCGATTTCAGTAGCGATAATTTTGAAAAGCTTGAGTCAGCACTACTTCCAGGTACCCTGGTTGATGCATTCTTCTCACTCGAGTCTTACGATTATCAGAAAATGGCAGGGCTACGTCTACTAGCTAGAAAGTTGATAATCCACCTGAAGAAGTGATCTAGCCAAGGAAAAATCATTTCTTTCTCTTTCTGGTCAGTCGGTGAGCACTTTTGGTCATTCCCATTTTGCATCATGTAATATTAAGGAACATCTTAGTCTCTGCTAACTCGCGAGAGATTAGTTGCTAGGAAGAAGGAAATTAGTATGTTCAGAATCATATCTCTTGTACCGATCAATAGAGACACCACACTCATAATGTAACAGTCATCCTGATTACACAGTCTAATATTATTGATTCTTTAAACATTTCTTCCGAAGTTAGTACTTGCCAACGAGTTGAGGTGTCTGAAACTTGAATATAGCAGTCACGAGCAATAACAAAAGTATGAAATTTCTCCATATATTTGACTGAAGAAAACACAAAAACATCTATGGAAAAAAGAATTTGCAGCTAAAGTATTCTTGCAAACAACAATAGTAAAAAAAAAAAAGCAGAAGAAATAGTAAAGTAGCAAGTACAGGCAAACAAATTTGCTTTGCATTTGTGAGTGTCATATATTTTTACCTATACGTGTCCACGATTTCATGAGAGCTGAGCCTATCCTCTCTTTCTTTTCCTCTAGTTCTGTGGTTTGGTTTCCACTTGTGTTCTGCGAATATCAAACTTGTCTACAAACTCCAAAGGAGTGACTGTCTCATTTCTGATCCTCTTAATCTTGGGGCTCAACAATCCCCTATGACCAAACCCATACAGCTTGAGCACTTGATTGTCTGCAAAATTGAAGGCCCTCTCCATACTCTTCAAGCACCTCTCGACTGCATAATCAGCATAGCTACCACATGGTTTACATCCAACGAAATGGGTCACAAACGGCCATCTCTCATCACCCAATCCCGGGTGATACTTCTCTACCATCTCCTCATATCTATCAACCAAACCTTCCCAAAACCCGTGCAAATAGTATTGATTCTCCACAAACACTTTCTCCATCCATGTATCTTTCTGAGAAAGCAGAAGATAGATCAATGCTGACTGATCATCTGCCTCAAAAGCTGGTCTGCCTTTCAGATAAGCCGTCAATACCTTCCCAGCCTCATCACGAATTGGCCCTTTAGGTCCCATAGGCGCCCAAGCATCTAACAAATCCAAAGACCACTGACAGTTCCTCAGCAGAAAACTACCAGTGTTCAAAGCAATCCACGACTTCTGATCGAACAGCAAGTCAGGATAACCGTGAATGACCAGATTATGCTTCTCATACCTAGCCAAAGGGATCTGAAAGAGAATGTCAGTGAACAAAGCATCACTATCCATCCACCAGATCCACTCAACTTCTGGATGAGAGAGCATCAGCCTCCTAATCATGGGCAACTTAGCCCAATAGCCAGCAAGTTCCTTATCCAAATGAGCCATGTTGTACACAATCTCAATGCCATGAAGCCTACAATAATCAATCTTGTTCTTGACAGATTTCAAAAGATAATGGTCACCAATGGGGTTATCGCAAGGCTTGGGAGGAGATCCAGTTAAAAGCAAGATCCGAGCTCTGCCATTGACAGTACTAGGAAACTCAGGGTTCTGATTCAACCATACCTTACGTTGACTATCCCAATCAGTGATCTTAGGACCAAGAACATAAGTGGCATTGGGATTCATATCACCTTCCTGAGGCTCATCCAAGTCGGTGGGATCCGAATCAGATCGGATCTCAGCTAGAATCCGGTTAGTCTCCTCAATGATGTTCTGGTTAACCGCATCGGCGCTTGCGCTTCCGAGGTTACCAACACCGATTGTGCCACGTAAGACGAGGATTGTGACGAAACCACAGAGAATCGTGATCTTGATGTTGTTAAACGTCTTCTGCATCTGCCTACCTCGAGGCAACAAACCACCACGACCACCCCCACCACCTCTTCCTCCACCGTTCGCTACAGTCGTCGTCGGAAGTCCTCCGCCGCTCCCGGAGGGTCTTTTATGCGCCGGTGACCCATCTTGACCCATTTCTCTCTCTCTCTCTCTCCCTACCTCACAACGTCTCTCTGTAGAATTCACTTACAGGTTTGCTACCATCAAAATCTGGCCTTTTATGTTTTTGCTATGAAAAGACAAGTCTATGTAGGTAGGTTTCTTCTCTCTCTGTACTAAATCACGGATCTGAGACTAAAGTTCAGATCTTTAGCATGGCTCCGATCGGAGAGAGAGAGGGAACGAGAAAAGATTTGACGATCTGAAGAACCCTAATTTAAAATTAGAATTAAACCCAATAATGCGGAAACATTGTCATTACTTTAAAACAATATATTGTCGGAGAGCAATGCTTCGTTCGTTCGATCCACAAACTAGCACAAGGAAAGAAGAGAAGATCTAACGCGTACAGCTCACTCACACGCACCGACAAAATGTTTTTAATTTTTGTTACTTAAACCGGTTTCACAGTTAAAAATGTCAATGACCGAAGTAAACCGATGGTTCAATTCAATTCAACCTTTGGCGGTATTGAAGATATTGAAACGGTGCGTTTTCGTGGTTAAAAAACGAACAGCTATGGATAAGTTGAGGAGAGAGAGAGATCGGTGGCGGCGGAAACCTCGAAAGGCGTTTCAGTGTCACCAGGTTCACGACGCGTGTCCCTTTTTCAACGAAACGACGCCGCTCCTTTTTTTATTTTCTGCAATTACATATCTTCATCTCTTTAATGATCTGATAAAGTTTGTAACTTGAGACTTTTACCCTCTTCGACATCTCTTAGTGGTATGTTTCCTTCTCTTTTACTTGTTTCTGTAACTCTGTTCACTGCTTTTTTTGTATGTTTCGTCTCTCAAATCTTTGTGGGTTGGATTGTGAATTTCGTGTCTGATTATGTGTAATTTAGGTTCAAAGTGAGTATCTTTGTGGACGCCTTCATTGTATGTGGAAATTAGCTTCAAAATCCATCAAAGAAGGGTTTAAATCACAGGGAGGAGAAGAAGCTGCCACGAAACCGACAAAAGCTCCTTGTGATACCTCTGGAGATGGAAGAAAGAGAACAAAAGAAGAGAGATTGGAGTGTCCCATTTGCTGGGAATCATTCAACGTCGTTGAGAATGTGCCTTATGTCTTATGGTGTGGTCATACTATCTGCAAGTATTGTCTTTTAGGCCTTCAACGTGCCGTTGTCATCAAATCCTCAGCTTTACCTTTCCAGCTTCCTTTCTTTGTTGCTTGCCCTTGGTGCAATATTCTCTCTTTAAGGCTTGTTTGCAATGGAACCATCAGATTCCCTTCCAAGAACTTTTACCTTCTTTGGATGGTCGAAAGCGTCAATGGCTGCAGATCTCAATCGCGTACTGACGACAAGAGGGTCGCTTCAGGGCAGAGAGACATGAGAAATAGGTGTGATGGCGTGAGTGATACGGCCTCAGAACGGTTACTGGACAACAGTCGCAGCTGGTGGAATGGTGTGACCAGAGGATATTATAGAACTGGAAGGCTCCATGACTCGGTATGTAAGTCTATGGCTCTTGTTGCTCATTTGCTAGCTAAATTTCCTCTGGTAGTCATATTCCTGCTGATGGCTTTATATGCAATCCCTGTGAGTGCTGCAGTTCTTGGGATCTATTTCTTTGTCACGTTTGCTTTGGCTGTCCCGTCATTTCTTGTCCTCTATTTTGCCTTCCCGAGCTTAAACTGGCTGATCAGAGAGATTGCAGCCTGACTCATTTTACTGTCACTTTGTTCCTGTATGTTTCGCGACTTGTAAGAAACATAAGATAGAGCCAAAGTTGTTTACACTATAGACAAGAAGAAGAGTATTTTCTTATTTCAAAATGTGTCTCTGTACATAGCGAACAAAACTACCTTTCTCTATCTCTCTTTCTGTTTGGCAACAATGAGATTCTGTGTACAAGAAGAATCAGAAACAATGGAAACGAAAAATGGGAAGAAAAGAAAACTCTGCTGCTGTTCTGTATAAATCTGAAAGAAGAAAAGAAACAAAGATTTTTACATTTCTCTGTAATCTGGTGAAGTTAAACCATTGAAGAGCTCGGCTTTACCGGAGATCTTAACCAACATAGCTAAAACTTCTTTCATGTTTGGTCTTGCCTGAGGATTGTCAGCTGTACACTTCACACCAACCTTTAGTAGCTCAGTCAATTGCTCAGCTCCGTTCCCTGGTTTTGTCCCTGACAGGGTAAATGGCGAACCTTTGGCTGTCATGTTACCTGTCATTACCCGTCTTGCCCATTCGACCAAGCACTCTTCACCACCATCAACAGCTCTTCTACCCGTCGCGAGTTCCATGATCAATATTCCGTAGCTGTAAACATCTCCTCTTGTGGTCGCTTGCCAAGTTTGTCCATACTCAGGAGCTACATACCCAATTGTGCCTGCAATCACCGTGCTCACATGGCTATCTCCTGCATTTAAGAGTCTTGCTAGTCCAAAATCTGTCACTCTAGCATTCCCGTGTCTATCCAAAAGAACGTTGCTTGCTTTCACGTCTCTGTGAACGATGGATGGGTAACATTCGTGGTGCAAAAACACTAATCCCCGTGCTACATCTGTGGCTATATCAACACGTTTCCTCCATGGAAGTTTTGTTTTGTCTGTGATGAGCTCCTCTAAGCTCCCGCCTCCCATGTATTCATGCACCAAGATTTTCTCTGACCCATCTAGGCACCATCCATACAGCCTCACGAGGTTCGGATGTGCCCAATCACCAAATGCGTTGGCACTTAGAACTTCCATTTCAGCTCTGAACTCTTTCTCTGCTTCTGTGCCTTCTCTCTGCAGCTTCTTGACTGCGACTTCTCTTCCATCAGGTAATACGCCTCTGTAAACAGTTCCATATCCTCCCCTACCTACCACTCTCTCCTCGGAGAAGTTACTGGTTGCTTTCAGAATGTCAGCGTATGTGAATGTTGATTTGTCTAGGCGAATAACCTTGATTTTTCCTGATAGCCATGGCGATGATCCGCCTGAACTGGAAGTCAAGTCATGTCTGGTTTTCGAGCCATCTAAGAGATCAGTCTCCGCATCCCTTGAAGCCTTAGCAACCATGAGAATAATACCTGATACCACTAAACATGCAATAAACGCCAATGCAAGAGCCAAGGAAATCCAAATCAAAAGAAGAGTTCTTGGCCTGTTTCCTACGATTTGGTTGGAAATCTTCCTCGTGTTGTTCCCTGATTGGTTGAAGAAACTAGGAAACTCCAGCAACGGATTCCCAAAAAACGATTCTTTGTCAAAGGTTGCTACTTGTCCCGTTGTTGGTATCGAACCAGAAATGAAAGGGTTATATGAGATGTTGAACTTGCTTAGCTCATTCAAGTCATTCAAACTCATTGGAAATTTTCCTGAGAAATTGTTGTAAGACAGATCAAGATTCTGCATGCACTTCAGATTTCCGATTTCTTGAGGAATCTCGCCTGAAAAATTGTTCCGGGTGAGGTTGAGGAATGAAAGAGGCAATTTTCCTATCTCTGAAGGCAGTTTCCCCTCAAACTCATTAAAACCCAAATGTAGCGTGCTTAGCTTGCCCATCTGAGAGATACTTGCAGGAATCTCACCTGAAAGCTTATTTCCACTGAGCTGAAGATAGGCTGAAATTTCAAGTGTGCGTACTTTGGAACCAGCAGTGCAGACAGGAAAAAGACCGTACCCTTTAAGAACATGGTCCCATAGGCTTCTGCAACTCTTTTTGGTAAGAATTGCGTATACAAAGTTGAAAGGAGGGAACTCTGCTGGAATCCATCTCCTCATCGCCAAGCATTCACCGGAACCAGCAATTATCTTGTCGTTGTCTTGCCTATTCACTTCAAACGTTGGAAGAGGATTACTACCCATTTTAGTCAATTCAGGATGGAATCTACCAGAGAGCTGGTTGTTTGCCACGTTAAACCACAAAAGGCTCCTGCAGTTGCCAATCTCTCGAGGGATTTCTCCTGATAGAGAGTTATTTGCAAGCATTAGCCACAAAAGAGAGGTCAAATTTCCAAATGAAGCTGGTATTGAACCGGTCAGCTTGTTAAAGGAGAGATCGAGTGCTTGAAGCCCCGGCATGTTCCCATACTCCTGTGGTATGTTGCCACTGAAGTTATTATAAGCAAAGATCAAGAACTTCAAACTTTGGATTTGGGAAATTTCAGCAGGTAACTCTCCCGAGAAGTTGTTGTAGCCCAAATCTAGCCTTAAAAGATTAGGCAACTTGAGGATGTTGGAAGAACGAATGCCTCCAACATATGAGTTGGCATGCAGGACCATATACTTAACTTGAGTGAATCTCCCAAATATTTCTTGAATGTCTCCTCCAAACTTGTTTCTGCTCAAATCCAGAAATATCAAGTTGGTCAAGTTTAGGAGAGTTTCCGGAATGTCTCGAGAGAATGTATTATTCCCCAAGTACAAACCTCTGAGAGAGGATATGAAACCTATCTCAGCTGGAATGTTCCCTATGAACTTGTTTCCCCACAGATTCAATACACTTAGATTCTGGCACTTGGAAACTTGGCCTGGAAACTCCCCACCAAAAATGTTGCCAGATAAATCCAACACTTGCAAAATACAGTTCCCCCTGAACATGGAAGCTGAGATATTCCCGGAGAGAAAGTTATCAGCAACTGAAAACTGGACCGTCCTCCCAAACCCAGCCCACACTTGGCCACTGAATCCATTGGAACTGAGGTCAACATACTTGATATTCCTACACCCGTCGAAGATATCCTCGATTCTGCCAGTAAAGTTGTTTGTCGACAGATTTGCAACAACCAAGCTGTTGCAGAACAATGGGAAGCTAGACTGGATATCACCCGCAATCCTATTCACCGACAGATCAAGAACCTCAAGATTTGACAAACCAGGTAAGCTAAGCTTTCCTTCAAGGATATTATGAGAAAGATTAAGATGCTTTAGGTTGTGACAACGGCTCAGGTCATCTGGAATCGACCCTTCGATTGTGTTCCTAGATAAATCGAGATACGTGAGCTGCGTTAAGGCAGAGAAGTTCCCGAACAAAGCACCTGAAATGGTGGAGTCACTTAAATTGACCCCTGTAACTCTACTTCCCGGAGGAGGTGTACATATGATCCCAGGCCAGTTACACACATCTTGCTTCTCCCTTTTCCATTCTGTATAGACTCCTCTGTTCTGTGGGTTCCGTGATTCTAGATACGATCTCAGGTTTAACAAGGCTTCTCTATCACCGTCCAGAGAATCTCCAGCTACTACTAAGGCTGCCATGGATTAAAAAAACGAAAACTTTCACATAACAGTAGATAGATAGGCTAAAACGATTCATCAACGACGTCAAAACAGAGTAAAAAAAAAAAAAAAATGAAACTTGGGATTCCAGAACAGTAGATAGGCTAATAACAGAAATTGAGAAGAAGCAAAAGTCTCACCTGTGATGAAAACGAAGAGTAAGAAACAAACAAAGCGAAAAGACTCAGAATCATCATTCTCAGCCATGACCACACGTGTCACAATAGTCATCGTCGTCTTCCTTCTCCTCCTGCTCCACTTCGTCTTCTTCGTGTGTCTGCGTCTTTATCGTTATTGGCGTCTTCGTCGTCCTCTTTGGTTGTGATGTTATTGAACAAGATGTGGGAATTATCGGGGAAGAAGATGAAGATGAATTTCATGGAAGTTCATGTGAATAGGGATTAGAGAAGAAAAAGGGAAGTTGGAAAAAAACAAACAAACCAGCACGCACGTAGACTAAAAAGCAACTGAAACCAAAATAAAAACTTTGAACATCACACAAAGATTTATTCCTAGTTATTAGACTTTTCTTCAACCCAAAACAAAAAAAAAAATGATTACAGAAAGGTGAAATTGAATCATCATCATCATGTATTATGCTAATTTTGACCCAAAAAAAGATAAAACGTATTTATTACGTTACCACACTAGTCTTTTTTAAAAAAATCTTCTTAAGAAAATACCGCATTTGTTGAACATGTTGAAAATGTTGTTTGAAACCAAAAATATTTTATATGTCCTCAATGAAGTCGTTTAGAACAAAAACAATTTAATCGACTAAATCAGTGTCATATGACTAAGCATACCTCTTTGTTCTCCATATTAGAAAGTTAAAAAAAAAAAAAAAATTACATATATAATTTTTTTTTTGATTCACCATTAGCTTTTCTTTATAATTTGTACGGTACCACTTGCGCACTCAAGAACATATCCTAGTGGGAACATTTTTACGTAAATATCGAAAATGTGTGTTAAGTTTTAGAAATTTTAATATCGTGATTTGGTTGATTAATATCATAGTTAACTCGAGGGGGAAAAATTAGGTGAGCAGTTGTGACATCTAAGTTGACCGGTTCAGAAGAGTTTGACTTCGTGTCAGAGTTGGTAAAGTTCATATAAAAGCTTTTCCTTAATGTAAATCTTTAATTACGTTTACACATACGTATGGTGAATGCGACTAACCGAGATTTGAAAGTGTGTAAAATAATGTGTAGAATACATATAACAAAAATGTAAGTAAGCAAATTTCGACGATCATTAAAGAGAAACAAATTTCGAAAATTTCAGAATTAAGATATTTTCCTTAAAATAAATGTATATGGTGGGTCATATATGTGATTCATATGGACGGCACTAGTTGACTTACTTAGATGCTTTGACCAATGTTTTATTTTTTAATCATTGTTAATCATCAAATTCCTCATTTTATTCGTTTTTTGTTTTCCCGTTCGTTATTATTATCTCTATTTTTTTTTCTCTCTGTCATAAGTCAAATGCGTGTATTATTATACCTTGATTAGTCTTAAGTATTCAATTAGTTGAATTGTATAAGGTACGGTATATAACACTTCGTGACAGACCATTGAATATTTTTTGAATTAGAAAATTCAGAGGCTTACTTTTCTCTTCCATAAACAGAACAATATAATCTTTTTTTTATTATATTACTAATATTTATTTTATGTGTAAAAGTAGTATTATTAATCAGAAACAAATGAAACTATTCAAGCTGTTGATAGATGATGCAACAAGATTTAAAGATATATAAGCATCTAAGTTTAGTAGTCTATACGTTTAAAAATCAACAAGTGTAATGGTCATGATTTATATAGCTTAAAATATACAAGTGTAGCTGCAACTAAATCATACGAGGATATTGTATCATTTCTCTACTGCCTCATATGTTTCAAAATCATTACTATTACTCTTCCAAATATATATTCATGTTGTGGCTTCTGAGTTCTGACACTTGAACTCGTAATGATCTAAAGTCTGAAATTTTTCAAAGTGGTACCAATTTTAAAGTTTTGAATTCCCCACCAATTAAATTGAAACGGAAAAAAAAAAGAAAAAAGAAAGTAAAATGGTCCAGTCAACACAAGGACGTGTGAATGGTAATGAGCCAACATTATATTTGCTCATGCAAAAACAACTAAGGCGACCAAGATGTTTCTTTTGCTATGGTAAAAAGTCCATGCCTCTTGAAAGCGACGTTGTTTGTGCCGCGCGTTCAGGTTTTTTCTCTCCGTACCCATTTGCTGTTCGATGTTTCCATTGGTCAAATTCAACATTATCACACGACACCAATTGGTAGCATTGGATCCAATTAGAGAAAGTCTGGTAGGTACTAAATATCCCACCCACTCGAGCTAGTCTAATCTTGTCAAATCGTACGTAACATGATCGGACCAAACCCGAGTTATTGAACCTTGAATCCTTTTAAACAGTTAATGGTTTCGAGGGAACCTAGAAGCCTAGGCGCCTAGCTCAATATAATATATACAAGGATTCTAAGCAAAGCATGAAGCATCTTTTATATTTGTTTTTGACTTTTTTTTTTCTTTCTTTTTTAAGCAAAGCATGAGCAAACCTTTATTACACATATATCAGACATTGTCAATCGATAGGAAATTGATAAACAATAGAACAAGTAGAGATTTTGTATTATTAAATACAATTTTGTAGGTTTGAATCTTTTGCTGAAATAAAAAAGAAAGAAGATTAATAAATAGGTAACAAATAGGTACGTCTGATAGACAAAAAAAAAAAAAAAAAACCTCATGTTTGAAAGAGAAGCATTCTGCAATTAAAGGAGTTAAATGTAATTTCGAGAATAAACAATATTTTATGTTATTTCTTCACAAATAGTCCTTCTCCTTCCTTCTTCTTCCCCACGAGTTCTTCCTCCCCTCCCATCTCGAGTAATTTACAAGCTTCTTCGATTTAGATTTCTCTCTCAGACCAATCGTGCTTTCCGCATCCTTAAACGTAAGTTTTCTTCCATTTGTGTCGATTTCAAAATTATCTCGAACTAAGCAAAAAAAACTTAGAAACCCTAGTTTTATTGTAGGACCGTTAACTGGCTTAGTCGGGATATAGTCGCATAGTTTTTAGAAATTGGGAATCGGAAAATTTTGACTTGATGTTTAGGAAAAGGAACCTAGTTTTGGATTTGTTGCGCCGAGTTGATCGATGTGACTTAGAAACCCTAGTTTCACGGGGCTTATGGAGTCGCACTGTTTCCACACTTCCCAGATCGGCTCTGCTTGCAACAGATAATGCTGACATTGGTACTATTAAGCAAACCGGGATGTTTTCACTAGCTGGGGAATTAGCTTCTCTTGTAGAGGAATCTTCTCATGTTGATGATGATGATCATACCAAATCCACCACGAGTCGTATGGAACTAAAGCGATCTCTCCAAATCCGTTTGAAGAAACGAGTCAAGGAGCAGTACGTTGATGGGAAGTTTAATGACCTGTTGAAGAAGGTGATTGCAAGGCCTGATACTCTTCGGGATGCTTATGATTGTATTAGGCTTAACTCCAATGTTTCTGTATCAGAAAGAGATGGGAGTGTTGCTTTTGATTCTATTGCGGAAGAGCTCTCTAGTGGGGTGTTTGATGTTGCTTCCAGTACTTTTTCGGTTACGGCTAGAGATAAAGCAAAGGAGGTCCTTGTCTTGCCTAGTGTAGCTCTTAAAGTTGTCCAAGAGGCTATCAGAATAGTCCTGGAAGTCGTTTTCAGTCCTCAGTTTTCTAAGATTTCACATAGTTGCCGAAGTGGAAGGGGACGTGCCTCTGCATTGAAGTACATCAGCAACAACATTTCTCATTCTGATTGGTGTTTCACTTTGAGCCTGAGAAAAAAAAATTGATGTTTCTGTTTTCGAAAACTTGCTCTCTGTAATGGAGGAGAAAATAGAAGACAGTAGTTTAAGTTTCTTACTCCGTTCTATGTTTGAAGCCCAAGTGCTAAATCTCGAGTTTGGAGGATTTCCCAAGGGCCATGGTCTCCCACAAGAAGGGGTGTTGTCCCGTGTATTGATGAACATATACCTTGATCGGTTTGATCATGAATTTTATAGAATCTCAATGAGGCATGAAGCCCTTGGTCTTGATTCAAAGTCCGATGAAGATAGCCCAAGCTCAAAACTTCGTTCTTGGTTTAGGAGGCAGGCAGGAGAACGAGATTTGATATGTACTCCGGAGCAGGGCAGTGCTCTCAGAGTTTATTGCTGCAGATTTATGGATGATATATTTTTCTCTGTGTCTGGTTCCAAGAAAGCTGCGGTTGATATAAGATCTGAAGCTATAGGTTTCTTACGGAACTCACTGCATCTGGACATCACAGATGAAACAGACGCGGCACCATGTGAAGCGACCAGTGGGCTTCGTGTTTTGGGTACCTTGGTTAGGAAAAATGTTAGGGAGAGTCCCACTGTCAAAGCTGTTCACAAGCTAAAGGAGAAGGTTAGGCTTTTTGCATTGCAGAAAGAAGAGGCCTGGACCTTAGGTACAGTTAGAATTGGGAAAAAATGGTTAGGACATGGACTGAAGAAGGTCAAAGAGTCAGAAATCAAAGGCTTGGCGGATCATAACTCTACCTTGAGTCAAATATCTTGCCAGAGAAAGGCAGGCATGGAGACAGATCATTGGTATAAGGTCTTGCTTAGAATATGGATGGAGGACGTGCTAAGAACTTCTGCAGATAGAAGCGAGGAGTTTATCTTGTCCAAGCATGTTGTAGAACCTACTGTTCCTCAAGAACTAAGAGACGCGTTTTACAAGTTCCAAAGCTCTGCTGCGGCATATGTCTCTCAGAGACGGCTAACGTGGAAGCGCTTTTGCCATGTCCACGCTCTCATGATAAACCTGTTTTCTTTGGTGATGTTGTTGCTCCTACTAATGCCATAGGAAGGCGTCTTTATCGCTATGGATTAATAACAGCCAAGGGTTATGCACGTTCAAATTCTATGCTTATTTTGCAAGATACTGCCCAAATAATTGATTGGTTTTCCGGACTTGTTCGTCGATGGGTGATTTGGTATGAAGGCTATAGTAATTTTAATGAGATAAAGAATCTCATCAATAATCAGGTCAGAATGTCATGCATCCGTACTTTGGCAGCAAAATATCGAATACATGAAAATGAGATAGAGAAACGCCTTGATTTAGAACTGAGCATGATTCCCTCTGCTGAAGATATAGAACAGGAAATACATCAGGAGAAACTAGATTCTCCTGCTTTTGACAGGGATGAACATCTAACATACGGCCTTTCCAATAGTGGTTTGTGTTTATTGTCTTTAGCTCGATTAGTGAGCGAGTCAAGGCCTTGCAATTGCTTCGTAATTGGTTGCTCGATGGCTGCACCTGCTGTTTATACTCTACATGCAATGGAGAGACAGAAGTTTCCTGGTTGGAAAACTGGGTTTTCTGTTTGTATTCCTTCTAACTTAAATGGAAGGAGAATAGGGCTGTGTAAGCAACACCTCAAAGATCTCTATATAGGTCAAATATCACTTCAAGCCATTGATTTTGGAGCTTGGAGATGATTACATTCTCTCCACTACAAGACTCCTGCAAGTTGTTAATATCTCTTCCTAGGTCGAGTCTGATTGGTTTTAGACAGTTTGTTGAGCTCTGTG
>NC_025700.1:19531239-19534424 GCF_000633955.1 Camelina sativa | reverse complement strand
TGTCTTTAGCTCGATTAGTGAGCGAGTCAAGGCCTTGCAATTGCTTCGTAATTGGTTGCTCGATGGCTGCACCTGCTGTTTATACTCTACATGCAATGGAGAGACAGAAGTTTCCTGGTTGGAAAACTGGGTTTTCTGTTTGTATTCCTTCTAGCTTAAATGGAAGGAGAATAGGGCTGTGTAAGCAACACCTCAAAGATCTCTATATAGGTCAAATATCACTTCAAGCCATTGATTTTGGAGCTTGGAGATGATTACATTCTCTCCACTACAAGACTCCTGCAAGTTGTTAATATCTCTTCCTAGGTCGAGTCTGATTGGTTTTAGACAGTTTGTTGAGCTCTGTGTACTGATGTCTAGCAAATCTAAGGTCCGCGGATTATTGTTCTTCAACTGTTTTAGTTTTGAAAGGCCTTCTGCAGTAGCACAGTTTGCATACCCTCAGAATCTAAAACCATGGCATTAGCTGGTCGTATGGGCCAACTCTAGGGGAAATGGCTTTGGTGGCTTTCGCAATATAACTTTCTTCACTTTTGACGGTGTTTTCCAATGCTTAGCTTCTTGAAACTTATGTTTTTTTTTTTTTTTTGCTCACGGTTGATTCGCTGTGCTGCAGGTTTTGAACATCACAAATGGAATTAGCAGATCGAGCAGTCGGGCTACTACTATCTTCGATCAGCTTATCCATATTCACATACTATACTTTCTGGATCATCATCCTGGTAAGAGGCAACACCATATAGTTCATCTCCCCTAAGTTCGTTTAAAAGACACTGTCAGTTTGATGTACCATTGTCATATAATGTTTTGGATACTACAAGAAAAAAGCTCACTGTGTTATAATTTTCCTTTGTACAGCCATTTGTAGATAGTGATCATTTCATCCACAAGTACTTCTTGCCCCAAGACTATGCCATTCTCGTACCTGTCTTCGCTGGCATAACCCTCCTCTCTCTCCTTTCCGTATTTATCGGCATGGTCATGCTCAAATCAAAAAAGAAGAAGGCATAATTTCAACCTTAGCTTTAGACAAAGTTCTGATTATTTTCTTAAGTTGTGCCTACTTTGTTTTGGTCTTTGAGATGATTAGTCCTGAAGTTTAAATGGTGTAGTTGAACCCGTCCGAGACGTCCTATTGTCTGAATACGTAAAGACATACTGTAAAATTCAAGTTTTGGTTTTCTTGGAAATCTTTATCTTATAAATCTGACTGATCATTATCAGAAACATTATGTTATGGTGGATTTTAGGCTCCCTAACCCATTTGCAGAAGATAATAATGATTTAGGTGAATTATGATGACGTTTTTTCGAATCTAATTTTGAGTTTTTGACTGTTGTTTCTTCTTTTGTCTTTTTGTGTGTTTCTGCATAAGGCAGTTACTAATCTATTTTATTTTCTGGTTTTGTCTTCTATAGATTTTTAAAAAATTAATTAAAATTGACTGATACGATACAAATTCATTTTGTTAGCCATACCTTTGGTCGAACTCACGAATCTTTGCAAGAAAAATATAGCATAATTTTAGTGCTTAAATGTTGAGAAAAGAAGAAATAAATATTATGATAAATAGTAGTAGTCATCATAATCTAAGAGCTGGCAAAGGCATTAGACACACACACACACACAAGTGAGTTTCTATCTTCTCTTTGCAATAATGATATGTCTTGTAATGAATTTTATTTTGACTTATCTTATGGAATTTAATCATGGCTTTATTAGCTTTATTAAAATCTCATTAGTCTAATGCTGTACTTACTTAGTGCTTATGGATAAATCATTTCAAGTCATCTTCGTACACTTTCAATAAAAGAAAAAAAATCAAATACTTCTTTTTTTGGTCGACCAACAAAGAAAAATCAAATACATACAATTCAATTTCATTTTTGTTGTTTCTTATTTTGGCCACACACGCTTTGAATTGTGTTCTACCACAATTGTATAGACTATTCTTTATTTCAACAAAAAAGCTGTCATTAACTATTTGCTAAATTGAGTTTCAAAATTTTGGAAGGTGTAGTAGATTCGATTTCTTCAGACCAGACTAATAAATGCATGTTTTTTTTCTTTTGAATATTTTATTTTCCTATTATTATTATTTTTTAAATGTATCGTCGGCTTCCGTAGTTACATAAAAAGAAAGTGAAAGAGCTTACAAAAAAAAAAACATTCTTTCTATCTAGTTGTTGTTGTTGTTGTTGTTGTTGTTGTTCACATTATAAAATACGAAGTATCACTCGAATCCGGATCCGAATTACGGCAACGGATCTTTATCTTGACGGCGCCGGAGTTTTCGGATAACAGCAGCGCTACTCACTTCACTTGTGGTGGTTGTTGTTGTGAGTTAATCGGGAATTCTGTTTTTTTTTTTTTTTTTTTTAAATGGGTTGCGTTAACTCGAAGCAGACGGTCTCTGTGACGCCTGCGATAGATCACTCATTCAGAGAAAATGAAAACAATAATGAGTGTTCTGGATCGGGTCGGGAGGATCCGCCTATCCCGACGTTGAAGAAGCTCGTCTCATGGAGGAGTAAGAGTGGTAAGAGGAGGAGTCAGAAGACCGGTAGTAGTGAGTTGGGTAGCGAGTCTGGTCGTGCTAGTGACTCGCTGAGTTTCCGTCTCGGTAATTTCAGTAGATACCTTGAAGCTGAGCATGTCGCTGCTGGTTGGCCTGCTTGGTTAAGCAACGTTGCTGGTGAAGCTATCCATGGTTGGGTTCCCCTTCGATCCGACTCTTTCGAAAAGCTCGAAAAGGTTCGACTTTTCTTGTGAATGTTGTTTGTTTTTGTGGTTTTAATGGAGGTAAGTAATGGAGTTTAGATTTTGGTTTTATGTAGATCGGACAAGGTACTTATAGCAGCGTGTTTCGTGCGGTGGAGAATGAAACGGGGAGGATTGTTGCATTGAAGAAGGTGAGGTTTGACAATTTTGAGCCAGAGAGTGTTAAGTTTATGGCAAGAGAGATTTTGATACTTAGAAGACTTAACCATCCCAACATTATCAAACTGGAAGGTTTGATCACTTCCAAACTATCTTGCAACATACAACTTGTGTTCGAGTATATGGAGCATGATCTTACTGGTCTTCTTTCTTCCCCTAACATTAAATTTACGACGCCACAGGTTGGTTTGTATATATCATTATCGTCCATAATGTTGGTGGAGTTTTGTTTTATGTATTTGGTT
>NC_025700.1:19519250-19524813 GCF_000633955.1 Camelina sativa | reverse complement strand
TTTTTTTTTTTTTTTTTGGCTCCTGCAGATTAAGTGTTACATGAAGCAGTTGTTGTCTGGGCTAGATCATTGTCATTCACGAGGCGTGATGCATCGGGACATAAAGGGTTCAAATCTTTTGTTGAGTAATGAAGGAATACTAAAGGTGGCTGATTTTGGGTTAGCAAACTTTAGCAATTCTTCTGGGCACAAGAAGAAACCTCTTACCAGTCGAGTTGTGACTTTGTGGTATCGTCCACCTGAACTTTTGCTTGGGGCAACGGACTATGGAGCATCTGTTGATATGTGGAGTGTTGGTTGTGTTTTCGCTGAGCTGCTTCTTGGAAAACCTATTCTCCGGGGAAGAACTGAGGTAAACCATTTATCACTACTGTCTTCTACTATTTATGATATGGGACCTTTTGGTCATGGACATCTTCTGTTTTACTTGGTTAAACATTTACTCAGTGCGATTACGTGAATTGTTTTGGAGCAGGTTGAACAGCTGCACAAAATCTTCAAACTGTGTGGATCTCCACCAGAAGATTACTGGAAAAAGTCCAAACTTCCCCATGCAATGCTTTTCAAGCCTCAGCAAAACTATGATAGTTGTCTCCGTGAAACCTTGAAAGATTTGTCTGAGACTGAAATCAGTCTGATTGAAACTCTTCTTTCTATAGATCCCCACAAACGTGGTACTGCCTCTAGTGCCCTTGTTTCTCAGGTAATCTTTTTTAGCTTGAACTAATGTTATCAAATGTGAAGAACTATAAATTTGATTTCCGTTGAAATAAACCATAAACATATGCCTCATTATTTACAAATTGAGACGTTATTTTTTTCAGTATTTTACTACAAAGCCTTTTGCTTGTGATCCCTCAAGCTTGCCAATATACCCACCTAGCAAGGAGATAGATTCAAAGCATCGAGACGAAGCAACAAGGTCAGAAATTTCTTTCATTACCTGATAGAGAAAGTCATGACCATATCATCTCTTTAATCAGAATAAATTAAACACACAATCCAGTCCACAATTTTGGTTGGCCTTACATGTCAGGTCTTGGAAGCATTTGTAACATCCTCCTATGTCATGTCTAATTTTTCAGGAAAAAAATTAGCGGGAATGGGAGACGTGGTATAGATGCCAGGAAGCCATCACGGAAGGCCCATTCATTCAATAAATTGGCACCAGTTGAGGTACTTCAGACTCACTCACTTGTCTACATGTTATCTGTATCTTGAGCGTATAATTCCTCGTGCAAGAAAACTGAAATGTGCCCTTTTTCTGTTTGCAGGAGGACGTGCGACACGAAACTGAAACTTTTCAGAAACGAATTAGTCATTTAGTTCATAATTCGATTGGAAGTGACGCCAGGTTATGTGAGAAGCTGCAAAACCCATTAGATCACAAAAAAGACGAAGCTTCCCATATGAAGAATGCCTCGCAAGGAGATGTACCTTTCTCAGGGCCGTTACAAGTCTCTAAATCAAACACTTTTGCTTGGGCGAAACTAGAAAAAGATGACGTATGTGTTAGGGTACATAATCGATCTCTCTCAAGAGGTCACATTCCTAACTTGTCGGTACATTCTCCCGCCATCAATGGGAAAAGTAATGTTGAATGTAAGATAAATAAGAATGAAAATGAGGACAAACGTGAGGACAAGACAGATTCTCGAGGCCAGGAGTCATATGAGATGGTGAAGCGTTCTATGTTGAAGCAGTGGAGACAACTTGAACGTCCAGATTCTTTTGGTGCATCTGACGAGTATCACTCGCAGGAACTGTCACTGGGACTCTATCAGAGAGATGAAATGGCAACAAAGCTGGGTAATAATTTGGTACGTCTATAGATTATTGAAGCTAGAGAAGCACCCTTCTAGTTTATTTGATATCCAAATCCCATATAGAAGCTTGTTATATGCATTGTTTCTGTGGCAGTTTAGGGCTGTTTACAGACATAGTAGGGACTAAGTATGCTTTGTNACTGGTCTTCTTTCTTCCCCTAACATTAAATTTACGACGCCACAGGTTGGTTTGTATATATCATTATCGTCCATAATGTTGGTGGAGTTTTGTTTTATGTATTTGGTTGTGTGATCATTGGTTTTTTTTGGCTCCTGCAGATTAAGTGTTATATGAAGCAATTGTTGTCTGGGTTAGATCATTGTCATTCACGAGGCGTGATGCATCGGGACATAAAGGGTTCAAATCTTTTGTTGAGTAATGAAGGTATACTAAAGGTGGCTGATTTTGGGTTAGCAAACTTTAGCAATTCTTCTGGGCACAAGAAGAAACCTCTTACCAGTCGAGTTGTGACTTTGTGGTATCGTCCACCTGAACTTTTGCTTGGGGCAACGGACTATGGAGCATCTGTTGATATGTGGAGTGTTGGTTGTGTTTTCGCTGAGCTGCTTCTTGGAAAACCTATTCTCCGGGGAAGAACTGAGGTAAACCATTTATCACTACTGTCTTCTACTATTTATGATATGGGACCTTTTGGTCATGGACATCTTCTGTTTTACTTGGTTAAACATTTACTCAGTGCGATTACGTGAATTGTTTTGGAGCAGGTTGAACAGCTGCACAAAATCTTCAAACTGTGTGGATCTCCACCAGAAGATTACTGGAAAAAGTCCAAACTTCCCCATGCAATGCTTTTCAAGCCTCAGCAAAACTATGATAGTTGTCTCCGGGAAACCTTGAAAGATTTGTCTGAGACTGAAATCAATCTGATTGAAACTCTTCTTTCTATAGATCCCCACAAACGTGGTACTGCCTCTAGTGCCCTTGTTTCTCAGGTAATCTTTTTTAGCTTGAACTAATGTTATCAAATGTGAAGAACTATAAATTTGATTTCCGTTGAAATAAACCATAAACATATGCCTCATTATTTACAAATTGAGACGTTATTTTTTTCAGTATTTTACTACAAAGCCTTTTGCTTGTGATCCCTCAAGCTTGCCAATATACCCACCTAGCAAGGAGATAGATTCAAAGCATCGAGACGAAGCAACAAGGTCAGAAATTTCTTTCATTACCTGATAGAGAAAGTCATGACCATATCATCTCTTTAATCAGAATAAATTAAACACACAATCCAGTCCACAATTTTGGTTGGCCTTACATGTCAGGTCTTGGAAGCATTTGTAACATCCTCCTATGTCATGTCTAATTTTTCAGGAAAAAAATTAGCGGGAATGGGAGACGTGGTATAGATGCCAGGAAGCCATCACGGAAGGCCCATTCATTCAATAAATTGGCACCAGTTGAGGTACTTCAGACTCACTCACTTGTCTACATGTTATCTGTATCTTGAGCGTATAATTCCTCGTGCAAGAAAACTGAAATGTGCCCTTTTTCTGTTTGCAGGAGGACGTGCGACACGAAACTGAAACTTTTCAGAAACGAATTAGTCATTTAGTTCATAATTCGATTGGAAGTGACGCCAGGTTATGTGAGAAGCTGCAAAACCCATTAGATCACAAAAAAGACGAAGCTTCCCATATGAAGAATGCCTCGCAAGGAGATGTACCTTTCTCAGGGCCGTTACAAGTCTCTAAATCAAACACTTTTGCTTGGGCGAAACTAGAAAAAGATGACGTATGTGTTAGGGTACATAATCGATCTCTCTCAAGAGGTCACATTCCTAACTTGTCGGTACATTCTCCCGCCATCAATGGGAAAAGTAATGTTGAATGTAAGATAAATAAGAATGAAAATGAGGACAAACGTGAGGACAAGACAGATTCTCGAGACCAGGAGTCATATGAGATGGTGAAGCGTTCTATGTTGAAGCAGTGGAGACAACTTGAACGTCCAGATTC
Organism: Camelina sativa; assembly: GCF_000633955.1. Lineage (NCBI taxonomy): Eukaryota > Viridiplantae > Streptophyta > Magnoliopsida > Brassicales > Brassicaceae > Camelina > Camelina sativa. The sequence continues at coordinate 19,521,007 of NC_025700.1, read as the reverse complement.
TTTTGGTGCATCTGACGAGTATCACTCGCAGGAACTGTCACTGGGACTCTATCAGAGAGATGAAATGGCAACAAAGCTGGGTAATAATTTGGTACGTCTATAGATTATTGAAGCTAGAGAAGCACCCTTCTAGTTTATTTGATATCCAAATCCCATATAGAAGCTTGTTATATGCATTGTTTCTGTGGCAGTTTAGGGCTGTTTACAGACATAGTAGGGACTAAGTATGCTTTGTACCTTACGTTACGTTCTTATGCTTTACTACCAGTGTCAAAATCGATTCTGTGTATCAGAAATAAAATGAACGCAGTCCTAAAAAATATGATTGCACTACTGCTGTAATAGTTTGATATCTAAGTGATTTCGGAGATTACGGGAACTATTTGATATATACATATAAAATACGGTGTAATTGGGATATACAGCTCAAAAGTAGGTAGAGAGGACCAGATTACCGTTTGTAGTCGGATCATGTTTCCTCAGCTGTTTAAGTTTTGAGTGTTTTCTCTGTCTCTCTCCACGCTTTTCACCTAAAGTTCAGAGGAGAGAGAAAAAAGTAGGTATGATTTAGTTTGTCTCCTTTTTGGGTTTAGTCACAAGCATGCTCAATGATGCTGATAACTTAAAGCCTTGACATGACAGGGTGATGGGGACAAGATCGAATTCTCAGGCCCTTTGTTGTCTCAATCTTATGGAGTTGATGAGCTTTTGGAACGTCATGAACGCCACATCCGCAAGCTAATTCGAAAACCGTGGTTCCAGAAAGGTAAGCGGTTTATATCCTTCATTGTCTCTGGGTTCTTCTCTTTTACAAATAGGACTTTTGCGGTTTTTCTTCGCTCAAATATGCAAACTGGTAGAGCATAAAAGAATTTATACTTCTTGACAAATTAAGCCCTCCATGTCTTTTTATGTGTAAGAAAATCTGAAACATGAACAAGTGTGTTGTTCCTTTGAACTTGCAGATAAGAAACAAACAAAGTGACTGTAATCACAAATCTCACAAGGAGATGGAGAAAAGAACTCCAAGAACTCTTGAGAAATTACGTTTGGATCTTCAGGACCTGTGATTATCAAGCAAGATGTAGAAAAGGCCAGATAATTATTCTTTTGTTGTTAATTATGTATGATTTATTCTTAATTTATAACATGAAGGTATACTTTTTGAGAGCCTTCACATATTTGATTCAGAGGTAAAGAGCTCAGTTCATAGAATACTATAAGCAGCATCTGTCGGCACATATGTATACAGCTTTATGCTTTCTTTCAGATCCACTTGTATAACAGATTTATGTTCTAAGATATACAATTGTATAATGCAAAATGAGGACCTTCTTTTTTTCATGATTGTGATCTGTATACTTACTGAGAAGTGGAACCAACTTCCAAATACTTAAAATACATCAGAGATGTGCATAGTTGAATAACGGTTTCTTCTAATGCTCTGATGCAGAGTTGATTTAATTTGTGAGAACTACATTTCATCTGAAACAAATTCAACTGTTAATTATAAAACTACTCACCGTTACATTTTTGCCTTGCAAAGAGGTAGAACAGAAAACGTTACATTTTCTTTATTTCAGAGTTGGTAATAATATCATTGTATGCAGCACTTTTTGTGCGTATATACCTCTTTACCACCGTAAAAATACTCTTCTTGGTTTCGGTCGTCCATAGAAATTTACTTGTCCTCTAGGAGTCTCGGCTTTGTTAACCAATACTGCGCAAACCTTTGTCTTGCGTACTCCATGTAATCG
>NC_025700.1:19492475-19518941 GCF_000633955.1 Camelina sativa | reverse complement strand
ACAAAGTGACTGTAATCACAAATCTCACAAGGAGATGGAGAAAAGAACTCCAAGAACTCTTGAGAAATTACGTTTGGATCTTCAGGACCTGTGATTATCAAGCAAGATGTAGAAAAGGCCAGATAATTATTCTTTTGTTGTTAATTATGTATGATTTATTCTTAATTTATAACATGAAGGTATACTTTTTGAGAGCCTTCACATATTTGATTCAGAGGTAAAGAGCTCAGTTCATAGAATACTATAAGCAGCATCTGTCGGCACATATGTATACAGCTTTATGCTTTCTTTCAGATCCACTTGTATAACAGATTTATGTTCTAAGATATACAATTGTATAATGCAAAATGAGGACCTTCTTTTTTTCATGATTGTGATCTGTATACTTACTGAGAAGTGGAACCAACTTCCAAATACTTAAAATACATCAGAGATGTGCATAGTTGAATAACGGTTTCTTCTAATGCTCTGATGCAGAGTTGATTTAATTTGTGAGAACTACATTTCATCTGAAACAAATTCAACTGTTAATTATAAAACTACTCACCGTTACATTTTTGCCTTGCAAAGAGGTAGAACAGAAAACGTTACATTTTCTTTATTTCAGAGTTGGTAATAATATCATTGTATGCAGCACTTTTTGTGCGTATATACCTCTTTACCACCGTAAAAATACTCTTCTTGGTTTCGGTCGTCCATAGAAATTTACTTGTCCTCTAGGAGTCTCGGCTTTGTTAACCAATACTGCGCAAACCTTTGTCTTGCGTACTCCATGTAATCGAAGTCGATTTCATTCACATGTTCCTGCAAAATTGTCAAAATGAAGATCAAAATCAAGAATCTATAGGGATTCACAAAATGCAGGTATGATAGAAAGATGACTGTAGAAATTACCGATATAATTCCCCATAAACCCCAAGTGAGATGACTAACAAGTGTATATTTCTCAACATCTTCGAGGAGTTTTTCGACCATAGTCTCACTGGGCTCTTCACCTGGACTCACAAGAACGAATACAATAGAGAATTAAGGCTTTACATTGATTGATTTCTGAAGCTTATAGCAAGAAAAGTAAATCACCTGAATAACTCATATATATTTTCAGAAATCTTTGACGCTCCTCCACGCCTGTTTATTTTAGTCACATATTAAGATATATGAATGATCTTGTATCATTTCAAATGACTTCAGATAGGAACTTACCAGGGTATTTACTATAATCCATGATGTGAGGTGTTTCAGTGTGGTAATCGGCAGCCATCTCGCAGAAGTGGTTGGCAATGTCAAAAGCCACAGGGTTGTAGCATGAATATTCATAATCCTATATTTTAGTAAGACAAAGTAGTAAAATCTGAGTTAGGATCCATGTTCTAGTAATGCCATACGAAAAAGGGGTATAGCTGATTAAACAAACTTATGAAACCTTACAATGATGGTTATTGCTTTGGTCTCTTCATCCATCATTATGTTTCCATACTGTAAATCATTGTGGCAAAATCCAATATTTTCATCATTGTTAAAGAGAGATTTCTCAAGCAAATTAATTTCCGTCTCCATAACATCGAGACGGAAGGACGTAGCTTCTTCTGGTGAAGCCAGTCTCTTGCATGCAGTGAGCCAATTTCTGAAGTTACAGAAAGGAAATTGGAGAAACAGATTCAGAAAGACCAAAAACTTAATGATCTATTAGATAAGCAGAGTATAAATCTAGCAGATAACAATGCAAGGTACCGTAATCTCTCCCAAAGCAAAGCCTTCTTCACACCAGGCATTTCAAGACAGTGAAACTCCTTCATCCTAGTTGCTATTCGACCAGATATTTCCGGATCACGCAAGTCAGTAGCAGACAGGGTCTGAAAGTTCATAGTTTAACAAAGAAATGATAGATTCAGTAAAAAGAACATCCACAAGGCATTTCAAAGAGTAAGTTATATAGATATACCCGTGCATGGAGGAACTCTTCGATACGACCATTGCCAAACCGTCCTAACAACAATGGACCATGACCATGCTTTGACATGAACTCAAACGTCCTGATCTCATCCTCTCGGTCAAAGAAGATCTCAACACCTTCGCCATAAATCCTAACCAAAACCTTACGCGAAGGACCTTTTTCCCTAGTTGGCCATTTGATCTGAAAGACCTCATTGGTCATAGCACCTTTCAAAGGAATAACTTGGAGAGCCTTTGAATCAATCACATCTTCCCACTCCGATGCTATCGCTTGTAAAGCTTCCTTGACTTCACGAGGCAGACGATAATCTTTATTCTCAACGCTCTTTTCAGCAGCACCCATCGTCATTTGATTCCCACACACAGGTAAGTTACTCTGTACAAGATTAAAACAGATACTTTCAATAAAAAGGTGTTTTTTTTTTCAATCCAGGGGAAGCTCTAAGAGTCACAACACAGTGCCACCAAAATTAGGAGTTTTATTTTATATGATCAACTCAATGCAACAAATCCGCAGGCTCCTAAAAATTCTGAATTCCAATCTTGAAACTACAAGATCATATCCTGACTAATCTAGGTTAAGTTTCTACGATATAAAAGGGAACAAATAGGTTTTAATCAATCTTTAGACTTGATTCCTCCACAAGGACGATCTACTTTGAGATTGACACAAACAACACAAGGCTAGGTAAGAAAGCTTACGTTTTTATTAAAGACGATGGATACGAGACGGAGCACGATTGGTCTGAGAATGGAAGAAGAGGGGTTAATGGAGAGAGATGATCACGGAGTTTGAGAGAGAGTGAGAATGTTAATGTTGCGCAGATCGAGGAAGAAGAAACAGAGGATAGGATCAAGGCAAGATCTTGTGCAACAAAATAAAATAGCAGAGGAAATTGAAGGACTATTTTATTAAATAGCGTATAATATTATTTTTTCATTTGACTCCTTTAATTTATACAAGGCTCCTTTTTAAGTACATCTATTTTCAGAACCTCCAAATATAATTTCTTCTATTTTTTTTTAATTTCTTCTATTTATGTGTTTTTTCTTATATTTAGATTAGATTAACGTCTATGGTTTTGGCATCAATTAGCCAGTTTCAATTAGATTTATATTTATTGTTTGCTCAGCCAAAATAAGCCTGAAATTAATAATGTTACAAAAGATGATCAGTTTGTTATATTTCTAAGCGTTACAAAAAAAAACAAATGCCACGGTTTCAAAAATTAAGAACAAAAGATTCCACGTGGCGTCGACCTGTCGGATCACAAAAAAGTGTACATGACATTTGTTTCTCTCTCTCTCTCTTTCGCGAAGTCTCTCGTAGATTCTAGTTCATTAGGGAAGAGATGGAACTTGAGTTCTCTATCTTATTCCAGATGAATCTCCTTCCGTATACAAAAAGCTCTCTTGCCTCTTTGCTCTCTCACAACATTCACAAAGTTTCCAATCATCTGAAGAAAAAAAAATTCAATTTGAAACATCGCTTGAATTTACCTTACTTAGATCTCTGCAAAGAAGACTTGTTACTGAAGAACAAGAAGAATTTGTCTGATACAAACTCATATCGTTTAAGGTAAATGGGTTGATACCATTTTCATTGATTCTTCTTTTTTTTTTTTTTTTCTGGGTTTCTATGAAAGGATACTGAGATTAGGTTTTGTTTGCGTGTGTTTTTTCAGGGATTACGAAAGTCTAATTCGAAGATGAATCCGGAGAAATTTACACACAAGACAAACGAGACGATTGCTACAGCTCATGAGTTAGCTGTGAATGCAGGACATGCTCAATTCACTCCTCTGCATTTAGCTGGTGCTTTGATCTCTGATCCCAGCGGTATATTCCCTCAAGCTATCTCTAGTGCCGGTGGAGACAACGCAGCACAGTCTGCTGAAAGAGTTATCAACCAAGCGTTGAAGAAGCTTCCTTCGCAGACACCTCCACCTGATGACATTCCAGCGAGTTCTAGTCTCATCAAGGTTATACGCCGTGCTCAAGCTGCTCAGAAGTCACGTGGTGACACTCATTTGGCTGTTGATCAGTTGATTATGGGACTTCTTGAAGATTCTCAGATCAGGGATTTGTTGAACGAGGTCGGTGTTGGAGCTGCGAGGATTAAGTCTGAGGTTGAGAAGCTTCGTGGTAAAGAAGGGAAGAAAGTGGAGAGTGCTTCAGGGGATACAAATTTCCAAGCTTTGAAGACTTATGGTAGAGATTTGGTTGAGCAAGCTGGGAAGCTTGATCCTGTGATTGGTCGGGATGAGGAGATCAGAAGAGTCGTGAGGATTCTCTCAAGAAGAACTAAGAACAATCCTGTGCTTATTGGTGAACCTGGAGTTGGTAAAACAGCTGTGGTTGAAGGTTTAGCACAAAGGATTGTGAAAGGAGATGTTCCCAACAGTCTTACTGATGTCAGATTGATTTCTTTGGACATGGGTGCATTAGTTGCTGGTGCTAAGTACCGAGGAGAGTTTGAAGAAAGATTGAAAGCTGTTTTGAAAGAAGTTGAGGAAGCTGAAGGCAAAGTGATTCTCTTTATTGATGAGATTCATTTGGTTCTTGGTGCTGGTAAAACTGAAGGGTCGATGGATGCAGCTAATCTGTTCAAGCCCATGTTAGCTAGAGGTCAGCTTCGATGCATTGGTGCTACAACGCTTGAGGAGTATAGGAAATATGTTGAGAAAGATGCTGCCTTTGAGAGGAGGTTCCAACAAGTCTATGTCGCTGAGCCAAGTGTGCCTGACACTATTAGTATCCTTAGAGGGCTCAAGGAGAAATATGAGGGACATCATGGTGTGCGGATCCAGGACAGAGCTCTCATAAATGCTGCTCAGCTCTCTGCTCGTTACATAACTGGTATGTCAAGATTCTTTTTCATTGGCTGATGGTTGTGGTTTTGTATAGTTTTGTTCTTGGCATGACATTTTTTCGTGTGGTTAATTAGGTCGGCATTTACCTGATAAAGCGATTGATTTGGTTGATGAGGCTTGTGCAAATGTGAGAGTCCAGCTTGATAGTCAACCTGAAGAGATTGATAACCTTGAAAGGAAGAGGATGCAGCTGGAAATTGAACTTCATGCCTTGGAAAGGGAGAAAGACAAAGCCAGCAAAGCTCGACTTGTGGAGGTATGATACAATTGCTTGTTCAAAATATAAGATGGTTGTCTTTGTTCTGGAATAGATGCGTGTTATCATTTTCTATTGAGAAGAGTCTTTAATATAGTTTTTTTCTCCAACTTAGGTGCGGAAAGAGCTTGATGATCTGAGAGACAAGCTTCAGCCTCTGACGATGAAGTACAGAAAGGAGAAAGAGAGAATTGATGAGATTCGAAGGCTTAAACGGAAAAGGGAAGACCTCATGTTTTCTCTGCAGGAGGCTGAACGAAGATATGATCTTGCAAGAGCTGCCGATCTGAGATATGGGGCAATCCAAGATGTGGAATCTGCGATTGCCCAACTTGAAGGAACTTCCTCTGAGGAGAACGTGATGCTCACAGAAAACGTAGGCCCTGAACACATTGCTGAGGTTGTGAGCCGTTGGACAGGGATTCCAGTGACGAGACTCGGCCAAGACGAGAAGGAGAGGTTGATTGGTCTTTCTGATAGGTTGCACCAAAGGGTTGTGGGACAAGATCAAGCGGTGAATGCTGTTTCTGAGGCAATATTGAGGTCAAGAGCAGGACTTGGAAGGCCCCAACAGCCAACTGGATCATTCCTATTCCTTGGTCCAACGGGTGTTGGAAAAACTGAGCTCGCTAAGGCTCTGGCGGAGCAGCTCTTTGATGATGAAAATCTCTTAGTTCGGATCGATATGTCGGAATATATGGAACAACACTCTGTCTCTCGCCTTATTGGGGCACCACCTGGGTAAGCAGCTAATCCTTTACGTTTCAAAATGCTTGTGTTATGAAGTCCTGCCTTGCTTGCTCACATAATTGCACTTTCTCAGGTATGTTGGTCACGAGGAAGGTGGACAACTAACAGAGGCTGTTAGGAGGCGACCTTATTGTGTTATACTCTTTGATGAAGTGGAGAAAGCCCATGTTGCTGTCTTCAACACTCTGCTCCAAGTGTTGGATGATGGTCGATTGACAGACGGTCAAGGGAGGACGGTTGATTTCAGGAACTCGGTGATAATCATGACATCGAACCTTGGCGCAGAGCACCTTCTTTCAGGGCTAACAGGGAAAGTATCAATGGAAGTGGCTAGGGAATGTGTGATGCGGGAGGTGAGGAAACACTTCAGACCAGAGCTCTTGAACAGGCTTGATGAGATTGTGGTGTTCGATCCCCTTTCACATGACCAGTTGAGGAAAGTAGCCCGGTTCCAGATGAAAGACGTTGCTGTCCGGCTTGCTGAAAGAGGAGTTGCTTTGGCGGTCACTGACGCTGCTTTGGACTATATTTTGGCAGAGAGTTATGACCCGGTAAGTCTCTTCATTTCATTGTAATGTCTATAATGTGCATCTCTTTGGTTGGTTTGTTCCGTTGACTGACTCTTGTGGTCGCTGTCTTTTGTTGTATGTGTTAGGTTTATGGTGCTAGGCCGATAAGGAGGTGGATGGAGAAAAAGGTGGTGACACAACTGTCAAAGATGGTTGTGCGTGAGGAAATTGACGAAAACTCCACGGTTTACATAGATGCAGGCGTTGGTGGATCTGAACTTGTGTACCGGGTTGAAAGTGGAGGTCTAGTGGACGCGTCAACAGGGAAGAAGTCGGATGTGCTGATTCATATTGCTAATGGGACAAAGAGAAGTGATGCAGCTCAGGCAGTGAAGAAGATGAGGATTGAGGAAATTGATGATGATGAGGAGATGGTTGAGGATTAAAAGTCTTTCTCCTTTTAAGAGTCTCCAAACGTTTTTAAGTGAGCTTTCAGAGTCCGAAGAGAATGCTCTGTTTTGGTTTTGGTTATTTTGGTAGACTATAATAGTGTGAAACTGTAAAAAGTGTATTTTTATTATGTTCTCGTAATGTAAAATAATCTATTACATAAAATCCGTTCTTCCCATAATCTTTTGGGCTTTGTCAAAGTGGGATCTCATCTTAGTCAATTCTCTGCACCGCTGGATAAGAGTGCCTTAACAATGTCATCAACCATACCTTCACCATGGGGGAAGAAGTGGCCACTTCTCGGAACCTCATGATAGTGAAGCCAAGGAAGCTTTTGTGCAATGTAACGTTGCATTGTCACAGGTACTAACATGTCCTCATCTCCTTGCCACAAATGAACAGAGCCTTTGTTGTTCAGAAACGGATTCTCGAGTTCTACAGGATCAAACTCCCAATTTCCAAATCCAACAATCATGTCACGGTTAATACTCTCATGTATTCCTTGTTGCCTTACTTCTGCCAAATGTGGTTTCCTCGAAGACCCAAGCTTCAAAATGATATCTTTATCGGGCTGAGACAAGATACCGCGATCTCGGTTCGCAACACTCGAACCGGGGAACCATTGTTGTGTGTTCCACCAGTAAATAAGCCAAGGAGCATAGTGAGCAACACGAACCGCCCACTGATCTCTCTTTGGTTGCAAGTTAAAACCTTGAGTGGAAATGTTCAAAGGCAAGTTCTTCCACCAATAGTTAACCACAGGAGCAACTAGTGTTACTCCTGCTAACCGATGAGGGATGTACTTAAGACAACCCCACGTCGCTTGTCCTCCCATCGAGTTCCCGATCACGTAGAATCTTGATCCTAGACTCAACTGATCAGCGAGCTCTTCAACATCCAAAACCAAGCTTTTTGGTGTACGGTTTGGATCCGGATCGCTCTCTCCATAACCCGGTTTGTCAAACGTAACCATATACACGCCTAGTTCTTCAACTAAACCCTGTAAAAAAAAATGAAATTGATCAAGAAACTGATATGAACACTAACTCCGGGAACAGGGTGATGAACTAAGTACCGGAGAGAGGAGAGTGACGAATACGGCGTCGTGTCTACAACTATCGGTTCCATGGATGAAGACGATTTTGTGGTTAGCTTTGTCTCTGGGAAGGCCATGTTCTTTGTAAGCGAGATACCTCCCGTCTCTCAGCTTTATCCGCGGCGCTGTGATCGATGGACCACCTGGGGAGCCACATAGCTTCGGTGGTGGAGGTTTCAAGATTGACTGATAAGTAACCGCCAAGATTATACCAACGATGATGATCACGCTTGAGGAAAGAAGAAGACTGTTACGCGGCCAAGGCTTTATTAAGCTTCTGCTTGATGTTCCAATAGCCATATCACGATCAGGTTTATGTTACCATCAAGTAGATCAAGTTTTCATCACTCACCAACATTCATAGAAAATGTGTTAGCTGTCAAATTAAATGCTACTACTAATTTGGCTATAGGCTACAACTGTCTTACACCCTCAGCTTGTTGGTGAGTACTTGGTTGTAGCACAAGTTTGTTTTTAGATAATACCAAATACCTAATAAATGATGTATAGAAAACTAAGCAAAGCAAGCGGACTATTTTAGTTAGGTGAATCCTCCATTCTCTTAAAAAAAAGACCAAGACAAGTAGCTGAAAAGATCAAAGTAAAGACTAACTAACATGATAAGCTTGAGAAGACAATTGGTCAGGCTTGGTCGTTTTACAAAGTTAATTATGAGTAACCAAACTAAAATTATGATACTTAAAACAAAACAGGTACATATAATAACTCCACTGTGTCCGTGTTTTTTTGTTGTTGTTGGGGTTTTCAAAACTTTTGGGAACTACGAAAATGACCAATACAAACAGTAGACGGCTCTTTTACTGATTCACTGCATCGGTGGTTAAGAGCGTCTTTACAATGTCATCAACCACACCTTTATTGAAGTGAAAGAAGTGGCCACTTCCCGGAACCTCGTGATAGTGAACCCATGGAAGTTTATGAGCAAGGTAACGCTGCAGCGTCACAGGGACCAACATGTCCTCATCTCCATGCCACAAATGCACAGAGCCTTCATTGTCCGAAAACGGATTCTCGAGTTCTATAGGATCAAATTCCCAATTTCCAAATCCAACAATCATGTCACGGTTAATACTCTCATGTATTCCTTGCTGCCTTACTTCTGCCCCGTGCGGTTTCCTCGAAGAACCAAGCCTCGAAATAATATCTTTATCAGACTGTGACAAGAGACCATGATCTCTATTTGCAATACTCGAACCAGGGAACCAAGTTTGTGTGTTCCACCAATAGATAAGCCAAGGAGCATAGTGAGCAACACGAACTGCCCGTTGATCTCTCTTTTGTTGAAAGTTAAATCCTTCTGTGGAAACATTCAAAGGTAAGTTTCTCCACCAATAGTTAACAACAGGAGCAACTAATGTTACTCCTGCTAATCGATGAGGAATGTATTTAAGACATCCCCATGCTGCTTGTCCTCCCATCGAGTACCCGAGCACATAAAATTTCGATCCTAGACTCAGATGATCAGCTAGCTCTTCAATGTCTGAAACCAAACTTTGAGGTGTACGGTTTGGATCCGGATCACTCTGACAATAACCAGGTCTATCGAACGAAACCATATATACACCTAGTTCCTCTACTAAATCCTACAAAATGTTAGATTAGAATCCCAATCAACAAACACAATTACTTAACACATCATTACATGCAAGTAACATACCACTAACAAAAGAATGAATGATTAAAGAACAATGATCAAAGTATTAACATAACAGTGTTGATAGTGTAAATAAAAGCTTAAACTAATTTATCAGAGTAAAACCTTAAACTAGCAGCAGAAACACATGGATTTTAATAATGTAAATAAGTACCTGAGAGAGGAGAGTGGCGTAAATGGCGTCGTGTCTACAACAATCGGATCCATGGATAAAGACGACTTTGCGGCTAGCTTTCTCCCTTGGAAGTCCATGCTCTTTGTAAGCTAGATACCTCCCGTCTCGCAGCTTTATCCGCGGAGCTGTGATCGGTGGACCACCGTGTGAGCCACATAACTTTGGCGGAGGTGGTTTCAACTTGGACTGATAAGTCAACGCCACGATTACCCCAACAATGATGATCACACATGAAGAAAGAAAAACAATCTTTTGAGAAGAAGGCTTTAGTAAGCTTCTGCTTGATGAAACACTCGCCATTTCAAGAGCGGGATAACGACCGGAGGGACAACGGCGACGGTTCTTGAAAGAGAGTTGAACTATTTCAAGAATTATTACATCATAATCGACTAATCGTGTTTTTTTTCGTAATGAATAAAGTGAAAAGCCCATTTATGTTTTTGCTTCACTATCTTACGTACTGGACTGAGACTTAAGGCCCATATGATAATAAGCCCATATAAAAATGAAATGAAGGGAACAAGGGGGAGGAGCAATATATAAAACCTAAATGATGAATTAGGGTTTCTTCTTCGTTCTCCCCCTCTTGAGTAGCAGCAGCTAACAGCAGACTTCGTGTTATTCGGCGGAATCGAAAATGGTGAAGGAACGCCAAGGAGAACGTGTCAGGTCTTTCTTATTATTCTCTTTTTTCCTTCTTTTTCCAGTTTGATCTATCACCACCAAGCTCGTTTTTCATTTTAGATTTGCTCGTTTGTTCTGTTTTCCTCGCTTAACTGAAACTGGTTCTACTTCTCTTGTATTTTCTTAGATTTGAGCTGATTCTTCATTGCTTAGTGATTTATATTATCGACTGTAATGAAACATTTTGCTCTCTCGTACATGGTACCCTGATTGCAAAAATCTGATTTTTTTTTTCTTCGTTCAATTTTGCAGACTCTACGTGAGAGGAACCATCCTCGGATACAAAAGGTGACCCATTTCTTTAATCTCGTTGGTTTCTTTATTCGTATTTGATTTGGCTCCAATAACATTTTATATAATGAACCTTGCTCAGTAGTTTATGTAAGTGAAGTTCATAGAATCGTGTCCTATATAAACAAAGATCCTAGTCTGCATTTGATCAGAGTAGTTTTCTTATACATTTCACAAAATCAAAATTTTTGTTTGTGTGTTGTAGCATCTCCCCATTGATATTTGTGACTCTTTGTCTAGTTAGCTGTCTACATTATCTTAGAGCACTATACCGACATTTTTATTTTAGGGGGTTTTGTCTGTATCATTCAGTCTATACTATGGAGTTGTTAACTGAGTTATAGTTCAATAGCATTCTGTACTACCGAGTTTAACAATTTTATACTGCTAGTGGTCTTGACATTTACTTGAATGTGCAGGTCCAAGTCTAACCAGTATCCAAACACATCGCTTGTCCAGATCGAAGGTGTCAACACCCAAGAGGAGGTGAACTGGTACAAGGGAAAGAGGATGGCTTACATCTACAAGGCTAAGACAAAGAAGAACGGTAGCCACTACCGTTGCATCTGGGGAAAAGTTACCAGGCCTCACGGTAACAGCGGTGTTGTCCGTGCCAAATTCACATCGAACTTGCCTCCTAAGTCCATGGTACTTTGAAACAGATTCTCTAACCATTCTGTCATTCTTTTTGTTGAGAAGTGAAATCTTGTGCTTGGGGTTTTAACTGGACACAATTCCTTGTTTTCTTTCAGGGATCCAAGGTGAGAGTCTACATGTATCCGAGTAACATATGAAGCAATGGAAAATGGCTTGAACTTATATTTTAGCCCTCCTTGGTTTTGTTCACTAGTTTGTTATTTTTGTATTTGATATTGAAAGCATTTCCTTTCTTTGTTTGAAGTGTTTGGAGATTCTCTAAATAGACTTTGATCATGGATTTTGTTTTTGATCCCAAAATTAGAATCGTTTTCTCCCCCCTTGCATGAGTTGAACCTTGAAACATATGAATCTTATGGTCTCATTTCTTAATTGTTCAATGGAATGTAATATAATCGGCGAAGTCCCATGACATCAATAGGCAATAAATACTGATAATCTGAAGGGATGTTATAGGAATTTTTTTAAATCACTAATTATACATTTTTAATCTCAGAATTATTCTTAGAATGTGGTAGTCACAAAAGCCAAAATCGAAAATCACTTAAAATAAACAAAAACATGAGCAACACTATTGTCAAAAAAGGAAACAAAGAAGAAAAAAATTAAAAAACATGAGCAAAGAAGGGTACCTCCTAGAAACATTGGGGACCCGAGTTGTAATGTCGGCCCATTGGACCTTTATTGGGCGCAACTTAAAAAAAATGAATCAGAAATTTGTTCTCCTGTAAACAAAATAAATACCAACAAACCTAAGATTCGTTGAGAGGAGGGTGACCAGACAAGAACTGTGTGTCGACTGCCGTACTCTCTCCGAGTCGGAGCTTCTGTCCCATTAAGACAGCAGCAGCACCAAAAACCCTAAACCCCTTTTTTCCTCACATTCTTTTGTTATTCAGGCCATCTCTCTCGCGATGAATACCTCCCAAGCAACTCGTGCGGCTCTGTTCCTAAACGTAAATATTCTCTTACTTATTCTTTTCAAGTGGTCCAAGTTTTGTAGCATCCATTGGTTGGTTGATCAACTTAATTACCCTCGTTCTACTGCTTATACTTATCGTGGATTGATTAGTAATAGTGATGATTTCGACCAGTACTATGTCGAGAATTTGAAGTTGTGTTGATGTTGTTAAGTAAAACGGAGGGAGGTGAATGCAGTAGCTTAGGAATCTAATCTCGTAGGAACTTTATATGATTTGGCATCCTCAATGTTTTCGTTGTAACTAGTTATTGGTTTTTGCAGGGTTCAAATAGACAAGCGATGCTTTTGCAGCGGAGCTCAACCAGTCAATTATGGGGTTCTGTTAGAACGAGAACTTCGCAGCTGTCTCTGAATCGTGCAAAAGCTGTTAGCTTGAGATGTTGTGCTCAACCTAATAAGCCTAAAGCAGCTGTTTCCGCTGGTTCTTTTGTTTCTGCTGATGAGCTACCGAGCTTGGTTGAGAAACCTGCTGCTGAGGTTATCCATTTCTATCGTGTGCCTTTGATTCAAGAAAGCGCAAATGCTCAACTCCTCAAGGCGGTTCAAACCAAAATATCCAACCAGATTGTCAGTTTGACTACAGAACAATGTTTCAATATTGGGCTTGAATCGGAGTTGAAAGATGAAAAGGTCTCGGTTCTTAAGTGGATTCTTCAAGAAACATTTGAGCCAGAAAATTTAGGTACTTTTGCTTCTCATGCTACTTTTTTTCTCTTTGATTACATAATTCTTTGGGGGTTCTCTGTTATTGATGATTNACCCTAAACCCCTTTTTTCCTCACATTCTTTTGTTATTCAGGCCATCTCTCTCGCGATGAATACCTCCCAAGCAACTCGTGCGGCTCTGTTCCTAAACGTAAATATTCTCTTACTTATTCTTTTCAAGTGGTCCAAGTTTTGTAGCATCCATTGGTTGGTTGATCAACTTAATTACCCTCGTTCTACTGCTTATACTTATCGTGGATTGATTAGTAATAGTGATGATTTCGACCAGTACTATGTCGAGAATTTGAAGTTGTGTTGATGTTGTTAAGTAAAACGGAGGGAGGTGAATGCAGTAGCTTAGGAATCTAATCTCGTAGGAACTTTATATGATTTGGCATCCTCAATGTTTTCGTTGTAACTAGTTATTGGTTTTTGCAGGGTTCAAATAGACAAGCGATGCTTTTGCAGCGGAGCTCAACCAGTCAATTATGGGGTTCTGTTAGAACGAGAACTTCGCAGCTGTCTCTGAATCGTGCAAAAGCTGTTAGCTTGAGATGTTGTGCTCAACCTAATAAGCCTAAAGCAGCTGTTTCCGCTGGTTCTTTTGTTTCTGCTGATGAGCTACCGAGCTTGGTTGAGAAACCTGCTGCTGAGGTTATCCATTTCTATCGTGTGCCTTTGATTCAAGAAAGCGCAAATGCTCAACTCCTCAAGGCGGTTCAAACCAAAATATCCAACCAGATTGTCAGTTTGACTACAGAACAATGTTTCAATATTGGGCTTGAATCGGAGTTGAAAGATGAAAAGGTCTCGGTTCTTAAGTGGATTCTTCAAGAAACATTTGAGCCAGAAAATTTAGGTACTTTTGCTTCTCATGCTACTTTTTTTCTCTTTGATTACATAATTCTTTGGGGGTTCTCTGTTATTGATGATTGAGTTCAATTTCAGGTGCTGAGAGTTTTCTTGAGAGGAAGAAGCAGGAAGGACTCCATGCTGTAATCATTGAAGTTGGTCCTAGATTGTCTTTTACAACAGCATGGTCCACCAATGCAGTTTCAATATGTAGAGCATGTGGGTTAAACGAGGTGACTCGTTTGGAAAGGTCGAGGAGGTACCTTTTGTTCAGCAAGGAGCCACTGTTGGAAAATCAAATAAAGGAATTTGCTGCAATGGTACATGACAGGATGACGGAGTGTGTGTACTTTCAAAAGCTGGTTTCATTTGAGACAAATGTTGTTCCAGAGGAAGTGAAGCTTGTGCCTGTGATGGAGAAAGGTCGTAAGGCGCTGGAAGAAATCAACCAGGAGATGGGTTTAGCCTTTGATGAGCAAGATTTACAGTATTATACTAGACTTTTCAGAGAGGACATCCAACGTGATCCTACCAATGTGGAGCTGTTTGATATCGCTCAATCCAACAGTGAGCACAGTCGTCACTGGTTCTTTGCTGGGAACATGGTTATTGATGGAAAGCCAATGGATAAGTCTCTTATGCAGATTGTAAAGAGCACTTGGGAGGTAAATGTATAGCCCTTCAATCAAAAAAATTATTTAGTTTGAAAATTTAGTTCAAATTAATTGACTCTTCTCTTTGTGTTGAATTTTGCAGGCAAATCAAAATAATTCTGTGATTGGGTTTAAGGATAACTCTAGTGCTATTAGAGGCTTTCTGGTGAACCAGCTACGGCCTCTACTGCCTGGTTCTGTGTGCCTACTTGATGTCAGTGCACGTGATCTCGACATTTTGTTTACTGCTGAGACCCATAATTTCCCTTGTGCTGTGGCTCCTTATCCTGGTGCTGAGACAGGTGCTGGAGGTCGAATCAGGGATACACATGCAACAGGGAGAGGTTCTTTTGTGGTTGCATCCACTTCTGGTTACTGTGTTGGTAACCTTAACATGGAGGGATCTTATGCTCCATGGGAAGACTCGTCTTTCCAATACCCATCGAACCTAGCCTCACCTCTACAGATACTCATCGACGCTAGTAATGGTGCATCTGACTATGGGAACAAATTCGGAGAGCCTATGATTCAGGGATATACCAGGACATTTGGAATGAGACTACCAAGTGGGGATAGACGAGAATGGTTGAAGCCGATTATGTTCAGTGCAGGGATTGGACAGATTGATCATACTCATATAACTAAAGGGGAGCCAGAGGTTGGGATGCTTGTTGTTAAGATTGGTGGACCTGCTTACCGTATTGGCATGGGAGGAGGAGCAGCTTCAAGTATGGTTAGTGGTCAGAATGATGCAGAGCTTGATTTCAATGCTGTGCAACGTGGAGATGCTGAGATGTCTCAGAAGTTGTACCGTGTTGTCCGTGCTTGTATTGAGATGGGTGAGAAGAATCCCATTATCAGCATTCATGATCAAGGTGCTGGTGGAAACTGTAATGTTGTGAAAGAAATTATTTATCCACAGGGTGCAGAGATTGACATAAGAGCAGTCGTTGTTGGTGATCATACTATGTCAGTGTTGGAGATCTGGGGAGCTGAATATCAAGAGCAAGATGCGATTTTGGTGAAAGCTGAGAGCCGGGAGATTTTGCAGTCAATATGTAAGAGGGAAAGGCTTTCAATGGCTGTGATTGGAACAATTAATGGGGGAGGTCGCTGTACTTTAATCGACAGCACAGCTGCAGCAAAGTGCAGTAAAGAAGGGCTACCTCCACCTCCACCTGCTGTGGATCTTGAACTTGAGAAGGTTCTTGGTGATATGCCTAAGAAGACGTTTGAGTTCAACCGCATTGCTTATGCACGGGAGCCACTTGATATTGCTCCTGGGATTACATTGATGGATTCTTTGAAAAGGGTTCTGCGATTACCATCAGTTTCTTCGAAGCGGTTCTTAACAACTAAAGTGGATAGATGTGTGACAGGTCTTGTTGCCCAGCAGCAAACAGTTGGACCATTGCAGATCACGCTTGCTGATGTTGCAGTTATTGCACAGACATTCACAGATCTAACAGGTGGTGCATGTGCCATTGGCGAGCAACCAATCAAAGGCTTGCTTGATCCAAAAGCCATGGCTAGACTAGCTGTTGGAGAGGCTTTGACAAATCTGGTTTGGGCACAGGTCACTTCACTTTATGATGTTAAAGCCAGTGGTAACTGGATGTATGCTGCCAAGCTTGAAGGAGAAGGGTCAGCTATGTACGATGCTGCAATTGCTCTATCTGAAGCGATGATCGAACTTGGTATTGCAATTGATGGTGGAAAAGACAGTCTTTCTATGGCAGCTCATGCGGACGGTGAGGTTGTTAAAGCTCCAGGAAACCTCGTGATTAGTGCGTATGTTACCTGTCCAGACATATCAAAGACAGTGACTCCGGATCTAAAGCTAGGCGATGATAATGGTATTCTCTTGCATGTTGATTTGGCAAAGGGAAAGCGGAGATTAGGTGGATCTGCACTGGCTCAGGTCTTCGGTCAGATTGGAAACGACTGTCCTGATCTTGATGATGTTCCATATCTGAAAAACGTTTTCGAGGGCATTCAAGCTCTCATTGCTGAAAACTTGGTATCTGCCGGACACGACATCAGTGATGGTGGAATAGTAGTAGCAGCTTTGGAAATGGCCTTTGCTGGAAACAAAGGTATAAATCTCGACTTGGCTTCGAATGGAATTAGCCTTTTTGAGACTTTGTTCTCTGAAGAACTTGGTCTTGTGATGGAGGTTAGTAAGAAAAACCTAGACGCTGTGATGGAAAAACTCCGTGGTTTCAATGTTACTGCTGAGATCATTGGAAACGTCTCTGATTCGCCGTTGATAGAGGTAAAAGTGGATGGGATTACTCATTTGAGTGAGAAAACTTCATTCCTCAGAGACATGTGGGAAGACACCAGTTTCCAGTTGGAAAAGCTGCAACGATTGGCATCTTGTGTGGAGATGGAGAAAGAAGGTTTGAAGTCTAGGCATGAGCCTAATTGGAAACTCTCATTTACTCCTTCCTCAACCAACAGTAACTATATGTCTCAGGGTATGATCGCTCTCAGTGAGGTTTTTTTCTTTATTTAGTCATATATAGAGATTATTTTTGCTGATGAAAATGTTTTTTGTTTATTGTATATGCTCTCAGATGTTAAGCCAAAAGTAGCTGTGATCCGAGAGGAAGGTAGCAATGGAGACAGAGAAATGTCGGCTGCATTTTATGCTGCTGGTTTTGAACCTTGGGATGTTACAGTGTCTGATCTTCTAGCCGGAGATATCACCCTTGATCAGTTCCGCGGTATTGTGTTTGTTGGAGGGTTCAGTTATGCGGATGTTCTTGACTCAGCCAAAGGATGGGCTGCTTCAATAAGGTTCAACGAGCCTGTACTGAGTCAATTTCAGGAGTTCTACAAAAGACCAGATACGTTCAGTCTTGGAATCTGCAATGGATGTCAGTTGATGGCTCTGTTAGGATGGGTTCCAGGTCCTCAACTTGGCGGGTCACTTGACACGTCGCAGCCAAGGTTTGTTCACAACGAATCGGGGAGGTTTGAGTGCAGGTTCACAAGCGTGACCATAAAGGACTCGCCATCGATAATGCTGAAAGGAATGGAGGGGAGTACTCTAGGGGTTTGGGCGGCTCATGGAGAAGGACGGGCTTATTTCCCGGACGAAGGAGTCTTGGACCATATGCTTCACTCAGATTTAGCACCATTGAGATACTGTGATGATGATGGGAACATGACTGAAGCTTATCCTTTTAACCTCAATGGTTCACCGTTGGGAATAGCAGCTATATGTTCACCTGATGGGAGACATTTGGCGATGATGCCTCATCCTGAACGTTGTTTCTTGATGTGGCAGTTTCCATGGTACCCAACAAGCTGGGACGTTGAGAAAGCTGGGCCGAGTCCGTGGTTGAAGATGTTCCAGAATGCTAGGGACTGGTGCTCTCAGCTTTAAAGTCATGTGTAGCCAGTGTTCTTATATCTGCAGGATTATATTGTACGTTGGTGTTTTGCAGAGTTTTTGAAAGTTGTCGACAAGATCATATGCTTTTAGTGAGACTTGATGAATGTTTTTTTGTCCTCCACGTTGTATTCAAACTCTGGAAATTAAACATGAATTATTCTCTTTCATCTCTGCTTGCCCATTAAAAATAAAATCTTTTTCCCCACCAAAACAATGAGACGCACAAGAGCAGTTTTGACTTTTGAGATGCCAAACATGGATTTGACAGGTTGAATAGTTAAAACTTATTGTTTACTTCTCAAAGAAAAAAGATGCAATTCTCCAGCCAAGCTTTGATAGAATTCTTCTCTGCAAAATCATTGCTTTCAAACATACAAGCAGTTGGTACACATAGTTTGGTCATCAATTCGTTTGCACTACAACAATG
Organism: Camelina sativa; assembly: GCF_000633955.1. Classification (NCBI taxonomy): domain Eukaryota; kingdom Viridiplantae; phylum Streptophyta; class Magnoliopsida; order Brassicales; family Brassicaceae; genus Camelina; species Camelina sativa. Next base: position 19,500,550 of record NC_025700.1, on the reverse strand, counting down.
TCAAAACGTAGCTTATTTGCTCTCTATCCCCCTGGTTCATTGTGTCCATGTATAAATTAATCAAAGAATGCAATTCTCCAGCCAATCTTTGGTTCTTCTCTTCATAATCCTTAGATGCACTATAAAATGAGCAATGGATCATCGGGATTTCACTGTCGCATGACCGCTATCAGCCAAATGCTTGTGTAGTTTTGTTCTGCCCATGGTAGATATAAATGGTGAGTCGTCATTTGCATGACAATATGACATACTGCTGGAGAATAAGAGAAATGACAGAAAGAAAAAATATCTAATGAACCAACCTTGACTCAAACTCCTCTCCACATCTATCGCATTCATTATTACTGTTTTTCTTCGCTGTGCCCTGCGTTTTGATATATATGAGTTCCAAGAATTATTACACCAAATATGTGATTAAGTGATGCTACAAGGGGGAGAAAGATTTTACCTTGGTTTTCATTCCTCTGGTGGATTTCTTTGATCTGGGAACCTTCTTGTAATCCTGCGCCTCCATGTCTCGATTTACATACGGAGTAGTATCATCAGCTTCACTGCTCTTTTCCGTTAATCCGCCATTGTTATTCTTATCCTTACCCTTCTTGCTTCTGCGCCTCCGGCCTGTGCTCTTCCTGTTATCATACAGCATTGAATCTGCCTCATCCTTCTGAGAATCCTCAAATGCTCTGGAAGCTGAGTCCGAGGCATTCACATTTTCGTCTGAATCACCGTCGTCTCCAGGTATCTGTACTTTGATGGTATCATCTGCCATTTCTTTTCCAGCATCCTGTTTATTTCTCTCCTCCTTAGCTTCTTTATTCCTACCGGTGCTTTTCTGGTTATCAAATTCGCTGAACTCTGCTGTGTCCGTCTCAATCTCGACTTCAACTTCATCTTCTTCTATTGCTACAGCATTCTTTCGCTTATTCTTCTGCCCAAATACCATTTTCTTGAGTAGACTCATTTCGTCATCGACATCCTCATCCTCACTTTCACTAGATCCTTTCATATCCTCCTCTGCCCCAAAATACTCATCATCTGTTTCATCAGCCTCACCTGAAACTTCCTCCTTAACATCTTCATCTTCACCGTCAATATTAAACCCCTCCTGAAACTTCTCATGCAGCTGCTCTACACTTTCAGATGGGTCCAATATCCCATCAATCTCTTCCTCCTCTGTTTCCTCTTCATAATCAGTGAGTGACTCTCTCAACTCCGCCACTTTCTCTTTGTGCTTCTTCGACTGTTCATGGTTTTTCCACTGCTTCTCACTTTTGAACTTCTTGCTACAAACAATGCAGTAGAGCTGCTCATTCTTCCTCTCTGAATCATCATCCTCCTCTTCCAATACATTGAACCCTGCCCCTTCCTCCTCTCCCTCTTGAGCCTTAGCCCATTCAGGCTCCTCGTAGTTCATAGCTCTCTCCAATCTCTCCTTCTCCATCTTCTTCTTCCTCTCCCTCTCTTCCTCCTTCTTCTTCTCCATCTCCGCATTCTTCTTCACCATCATGTCAATCACTCTCTTGTCCCTCTTCTTCACAAACTCTGCCAAACCTCTCACAGTATCATTATACTCTCTCTTAGCTTTCTTCCTCAGCTTCTTGTTCTCCTCCTCCATCAACCTTCTCGATTTCCGGTTGGGTCCAGCCACCACATCATACTGATCAACCCAGCAGAAATCCATAAAAGTGCAAAAACCTAACCAGTAATTATAAAACGCCGTCACCTGAGCGTAAGGACTCTCTAGATTCCCCATAATCGGAGCTTCCCTCACAGAATCCATCCTCAAACCTAACGTTCTCGCGAACTTAATCTCGTTTAGGTAAACGCTGTTAAACACATCGTAGAACACCTTGTAGAATCCTTTCCCTGTATCTGAATACCCGGAATACACAGTGGTAGAGAAGAAAGCGAATAGATCCGGAACAGAGCCGCCAGGCATTCCACCTGATTTCGAGCCACCGGCTGAGCCATGGTCAGCGAATAGAATCTGAGATCGGTGAGAATCATACCAGGCTCGTTCCTTGGGATCGGATAGAACCTCGTAAGCGTGAACGAGCTCTTGGAACTGCGCGGTGGCTTCAGCCTCAGATAATCCACCGGCTTTCATAAGCTTGTCGGGATGACGCTGTAGGGCTAATCGCCGATAAGAGGATCGAATCTCGTCCGGCGACGATTCCTTGCTGATTCCGAGAACCTCGTAGTGACATCGTTTCTCCGAGCGAGACGACGAAGACGCCATCTCCTTGTTTCTTTTTAGGGTTTAGACTATTTTTGTCGTTAGTCTTATAATTAATTTCATTCTTTATCTTCAGGGCTTTTAATATAAACGGAAACTAAAGAAAAGTATCTTATTAAAGAAAAGATCAGATTGTTGTTAACAGTAGTGTCCTAGAAGAGCAAACAAAGCATTGAAGCCATTTACAGACAAGTTTGTGAATGCTCCTCGCTCTTTCTTTATACTTGGAGACAAGAATCTCACTAATTCTCACCAACCTCACGCACTGAAGAAGTAGAAGATGTTTTCCTCTCTATGCTCAAATTTGAGACGACATTGTTATTGTTGTTACCTTTCTCTCTGAAATTATCTCTAAGGAATTCAACGGCCATGAATGTGAGTGCTGAGGCTGGAATATACCACATGACCCTTGGGACACTTCCCCGGAAAAAACCCTCTGGACCTTCCTTCCTCCATATCTGCCCAACTGCATCCAGCCATCCCTTGTACCTACAATTCAACGAGATTACCAAGTTCAATCAAAATAAATTCTTCAATCTTATTGGGATGGCTCTGTTTAGATGATCATTGGAATCTGTAAAGAACATGAGACATACTTGATCGTCGATCCTTGCACTTGCAGTCTTGTTTTTACAACATCGAGTGGAGTTGTCAGATATGCGCTTAGTCCTGGAGAGACATTAATTAAACATGGGTCACTATGCTGGATGAGCTATTCGAAACGAATTCTTTTATAACTCATCTCATTCTAACGTACCACCAGCTAATCCTCCCAATACGAGACCCTCTATCGAACTGTTGACTCCATACTGTGGAAACTTTTTCTTTCCCTGATCTGTTAGATCCTTTAATGCTTCATAGAACACTACCTGAGAGGGAAAACAGAACGAACATGAGAACAAGGACCCTAAGATGAATGGAGGTAACACTTTCACTGGAGTCATACCATAAGACCAGCAAAAGGCACATCCCTCGCTAGTGTAGACCAATATCTGTCAGCAGAGAAAGGAAATATAACTATTACATGAGTCTCTTGACACGATTGCGACAATTAGAGTGATGTATATCCAATTTGTATCATAATAGCCTGAACAAAAATAACATACCCAGCATACAGTCCTTTAGGCCCTTGCTCTTTCCATATTGAGCATCCAGCTTGGAACATACCAGTATAATAACCATACATGTCACCTCTTGGTTTCACCGGAACACTGTTTCTCGAAATAAAAGAGCTCCAGGAGCTACTCGTTCCCTGAATTTGCATCCGCTGCTTTATGACTTCACAAGGAACATATACGAACGAACCAAGTGTGTCACCTGAAACACGGGAAGAGGCAGAAGAATACAAAGGAATCAGAAGCTTTATAACTTCAGATAAATCTAGGTTTACTTTCATTTTCAATCTTTTTGGATATCCCCTCATGAAGGGTATGAAAAACATACAGCCACAATTTTTCATGATGATATCACAACAAGGCCAGTCAATGACGTCTCATGATAGAGTAATAAAAATTGCAGATCTACATATTCTCAAGTACGCAATCAGCAATTCTTGCAACCTTAATCTTGTGTGGTTTGGTGAAAACCTGGGTATTATCTATTAATGACCCACCATATCCGTAAGGTAGAATCATCACATGTCTGATATATGATTCTTCAGCCAGGTGATATCAAGTTTCATTTCTGCTGCATGCTTGGCATTCTAAGTCAATTTGCAATTAAATGGACATATGTTTCCCTCCTATCTTTACAATTATTTCAATGATAAGATGACTGTGAGAGAGACAGTTAGATAACATACCAACAGCTCCTGCTATAAAATGGGCCCAGTGCCCTGCTAAGCTGGGATGAGACTCTTCGATCCATTTCTTTGTGGACTCAATAAAACCAAAGTAGGTTGCTCCAGTGGCAAGAGATCCAGTGACTCCAGGAGCAATGCCCCTATAAAAGCCTAAAATAAGGTCAGTAGCAATATATTTAAACAAAGAATACGGACCATAGATAGTTTTCTGTTCCAAGTTTGCAGCACAAACATGTACAGCATAGACTGTGTGTTGCTTAGAACGATGATAAGTAGGAGAATGAATCACACATAGGCATGCCTCAAGAAGAGAAAAGAGGGATACATTTCACATTTTACAAAGAGAATGGAATACACAATACAGCCATACTTGAAAGCTGAAAGAAGATGAAGTAAAAGCGTATGGATGAAATACCTTTCAATCCATCACCAACCCAGACAGTCCGGAGCATTTGCGGAATGCTCTTTTGCCTCTGAAATCAACAACAGAACACGATTAGAGATGATGATACACTCCCAAAAGGCCACTCAAAGTGACGTCTGGTTAATCATACCTGAGTTGCATTCATGATAATCTGACTCTGAAGTCTGGTTTTGAGAGTATCAACAGGATGCATCATCCCTTCTCCAAAAGCTCCAGCTAAACCTCCCCATAAGAACTCTCTCCAAACTACATCAATGATTGAACGTTAGACTAATTGACCAAGACTTGCAACTACTGAATTCCGACGAAATTGAAAAATCAATGCCACTGAACATGATCCAGGTGTTTATCACAACAATCACCAGACGAAATCTCAACCTTTCCGCTAAAAAATAGTCATCGTTTCAGCGTAATCATGATCATCAATCAAATCTACAACGATGAAGGCGAAGAAGAGAGACTCGTCGCTTACCGAAAAATTGATCCGGCGTGGCTTTGATTTCGACGCTCTTACGATAACTCAAAGGAGGTTGCTCATGGCTCGAATCGGAGCTCTTCTTCGCCATTTCCGTTACTGAAGCTCCTCGAACCTTCCAAGAGTTGTTTGTTAGGGTTTATGAGGTTTTAATGAGAAAGCACAGTTGCGCTTCTCCCAAATTCGCCGTGACCGGCGACGAATAACCAATTTGTGAACCGCAACGATTTACTGAAAACAATTAAAAAATTAGTTTTTTATATTTTCAGAAAAAATCTTATGGGTAAAATTGTAATTTCATCAGTTCATAACTCTTCTCCAAGAAATTAACAACATAATTAAACGAGAGCCGTAAACGAAATCGGCGGCGAGTTTTCCCGTGTATACACTCTTCTTTGATTTTCTTGTTGCAATTGCAAACCAGTGTAGATTGGATCGTCTTCAATTTTGAGAATCTTGTTAAATCATTGAATTAGTACTCTTTTAGTAGAAGATCTTCAAGTGTTATATAAGTTATTACAGTTTTTATTATTTGGCCTCAAATGTCAGTAAACAAGAAAAAAAACGCGACCAACAATAGAGGTTTCCTACATGATAAAACAACCACAAACGTCAAAAGTAGATAGATATTAAGAAACTTCCATTAGTTTCAGAACATGACTGAACCCGATAAACAAAAGTTTCAGAACTGACGCAAACGTAGGAAGGCTCAACATTGTAGAGAAGACTAGGCTCTCTTAGCAACATCACCATCGTCAGTATGATCAAACCCATCTGGACCATTCTCTGTTTTACCGTTCTCTGCATCACCAAATTGATTGTCACTGCCACCAAATTGTTCATCTCCCCCAAAACCGCTTTCAAGCTGATGATCCGTATCGTTGCCTAATGGTTGGTTGCTGCCAAACTTTTCATCAAAGCCTGCATTAGTGGAGCTGCCTTGGGTAAAGTTGTCACTTCCACCAACACCACCTGCAACACCATATCCACCCCCACTGCCAAAATTGCTTCCATAACCACCACCAACGGCATTGCCACCATATGGAGAGTTACCTCCATAACCACCATCGTTTCTACCATAAGAAGGGTTCCCTCCGTAGCCACCAGCACCACCTCCATAACCAGAACCTCCCCCGTAACCACCGGCATTGCCTCCGTAACCACCATCTGGAGCACCATATCCACCACCAGGACCACCAAATCCCCTTCCTCCAAAGCCACTTCCTCTTTCAGTTGCGTAATTCACCCTAATTCTCCGACCATGAAGGTCCTGTATGCAAGCCACAAAAATAAACAAAAAATGACGAATTGACAATGCTAAACAAAGAAGGTACAGTTTTACCGTTTTCTGAATCATCTAGTCTCGACACAACAAAGCTTTTTTCTTTTGTAGTGAGATTTACAATCTACAAACAGAATGATATATTGCTCCACAGTTCAGCTCTTCATTAAGAAAGAGCAAGTCACTGCTTAACGGATGAATAGTATTTCAAGCTAGATGATGACACCTACACCATCTATGTTGCCAACGATTTGAAAGGGCAAAAACTCAAGTGTTCTAGAAACATGGCTCGACAGGGGACAACCGATTTTTGAAAATGGTAAAAATTACAGAACAAGAGACTGGGCCAGAAAAGGAAAAGAAATGACAAAGGAATAAGTCACATGACACTTGAGTATCAAAAGACGCTGCAACATTTGTTTGTTACCTGTCCATCCAATTGCATGGCATTACTAGCCTCCTCGCTTGACGTAAATGTTACGAAAGCAAAGCCCCTTGATCTGCCAGTTTCACGGTCCACAATAATTTTCGCTGCGATTAATAAACTTAGTCAGTTGCCAAGAGTAAAACGACGAAAATTATTCAGAAGCAAGTAGGAGTTAAAACTTAAATGGCTAGAATTTTGCAATAACATAAAAGAAGATACCATCAACAACTTCTCCATATTTGCTAAAAGCTTCTCGTAAGCCAAACTCATCAGTGCTGTAGGAGATACCTGAAGCAACATAGACAATTTTGAGACAAACAAGCAGAGAGAAATAGAACCAAAAAAAAAAAGTACTCTCTCACACAACGGAAATAGAGATGTAATCACCTCCAACAAAGACTTTCGACGAAGACATGCAACGGATGGTCTGTAGCATTGAGCTAGAGGCAGTGACATGAGAGCTGGTCTGACTAAATATCCTTCCAACTTTACTTAAGAAAGCCATGTTGAGTAAACACGTATTCTGGAAGCAAATGAAAGAGCATTCACTTAATGGTTAGATAAATTAAAGACATACCAAAATATAGATAGCATCTTCCGAAATCCAGAATCATAAGAGAAAACTCATGAATAAATACGTAAGACCCATCAATTCAATCGTCAATAAAAGTAAGAAAAATGACTTCTTTCACAGAATAAAATCAAGCACAATACAAGAAAAATACTTAAAAATGATCTGTTCTCTTGTTTTGCTATACGTATGAGACACAATATCAGATTACAAAATTTCTAATTCCAGCAACAAACATCAGTTCGAAGGTGAGAATTTCACAAAAAGATTAACAAAACCATACAAAGGTCAACTCACTAAACCTCATAAATCGCTTCATTCAGTAGTCAGAACCATGAAATGAAACGTCAATAAACACATCTAAACTCCAAATCAGGCTTGCAGACGAGAATCGCAAACAAAAATATCAACAAACAGAAAACAATCTAACTTCGGATCAACGAATGACACATCAGAATAAACAAAAAAAATCGAATCCATCCATAAAAATTCGAAGAATCGACGAGAGACAGTAACTCACTCTTTAGGGTTTAACGGAGATGGTCTCTCTGGAAGCGTCTTTCAATTCTCGCCAGTAGTGAAAACCCTGAAACCAATGTATACCAGAGAGGCTTATGCTAAAGAGTTTCGGTTATCCTGTCCGTTGATTTATTTGTCATTCATCTTGACCGTTGATTTGGATTCACCCGCTGATTTTGAGTTTTATTTTGACCCGGTTAGTATAAACCAACCAAATTGAGTCTAAACCGGAAACCGGATTAAAATGATCAAATCTTTTTTTATCTTTACTTAGCAAATGGCGAAAAATAGTTGATTATTTTCAGTAAGCAAAAAAAAAAAAAAAACTCCTTGACGCGTG
>NC_025700.1:19404283-19491685 GCF_000633955.1 Camelina sativa | reverse complement strand
GGCTGATTAAACCTCTTCGTAAAATATCATTAATGTTTTTTCTTTTCTTTTCTTTAGATGCATGAAATCCATAGTTAATTCTTTGTCTTTCTCTTATTACGTTGCAGATTGAAAACAAATTGGCAAGAAATAGTTAAAACCCAAGAAACGAATTCTTACGTTTTTTTTGGAATCATGGAATCTCAAGAACAAAGTTTTTTTAACCCCACGAACCAAAACGTAGCATCTAAACCAGAGACAGAAGATCCAATCTCACGACTATCTTCTTCTTCATCCTCGTCTTGTTCTTCTATAGAAGCCGAACCAAGACCTGATCAGAATCTAAACAACAACAACAACGTAGATCAATCTCCTCCGATACAAGTCATGGAGAGATCTACAAACAACACAACAACGACAACGACAACGACCTCGAGCCCTACTACACCTCCTTACAGGATCCCTTCACATGTATTCGCAAGAACAACCTCTACAGCTCCAGTTGAATGGATCACAATGTCCAATGAATCTCTCTTCAGCATCCATATGGGCAACAATAGCTTCACCGGAGGAGATTATTTCAAATCGGGAGAGCTCACGTTTCCTCAGCCTCCTTCACCAATTAGTCCTCCTTTGACTTCCCCTTCACCACCCCCTCCCCAAAACACAAACCAAGGAGGAGCTGGGAGAGGAGGAGGAGGAGGAGTGGTGGCTGAGGCCAAAACTCCGATGGATATAGGCAAAAAAGCAGCTGAAACAGACAAAGCTTACCGCGCAAGTAAAGAAGACGAACAAAAAGCTGCAGCTAGTATAAGAGAGGTTATCATGGCTAATGAAGCTGCTAACAACAACAACAACAACAACAACAACAACAAAACGAATAAACTGGATCGTTCTGTTTCTCGTCGCTCTGAAGATTTCAGCCTCAAGTCTTTCGCTTTTCCAGTGTAAGCAATCAAACTTATTACAATCATCTGTTTTCATGTCACCAAATAGAAATGTGTTTTTCTCATTTTTTTCTGGTTGCTCATTACGTAGATTGGGGAATGCAGACAAGGGAGGGCTGCAAGGTTCCACGCCTCAAAATAAGCAGAGGAAGCCTTCGCTGCCAGAGACACCAAAGATTTCAAATGATGCGGCTGGTGGAGATGAAGGATTTAAGAAAGAGGAAGTTCCTAAATCAGTAGCTTCCAAAGCAGAAGCAGATCGTGCCACTAATCACAAACCCAAATGGCTGTCTTGCTTCCCTTGCTGCACAACCTTCTGCGTCTAAATGAAACATCTTTCTGAAGGAATTGAGTTTGATTTGTGTACTATCGTTTCAGTTTGATAGAGAATTCGTTTTCTTCTTCTACGTATTATAGAAGTTTGTTCCAAGATTGACAAAAATCGTTTTTAACTTTTGTGTCTTGTGAAGTTAACTTTTGTGTTTTTAACTTTTGTGTTTTTAACTTTTGTGTCTTATAGAACTTTGATTTTATCTTTAAGACTCCTCTGCTTCTTAACAATTGTGTTATCATTAAGAATTTATTCTACACAATTAATGGGAAACAATAGGTTTCTGATAGGTGTTGATGTGGAACTTCAAGCCTTTGCATAAGGGAGGACCAAAGAGGCAATTTGACTCAGAAGCTGTCGTGGGGACTTGGAGGTATCAGGTAATGGAGATGTCCATTCTTGAAAGTTATGGAGGCTGCCTGTGAAATCAGTGAAGAGCCCATCAACTCCAATCACATTAATCCAGTAGTCGTACTCCTTATATGGGTCTTGGCTAAAGTTTAAGTGTAAGAATTCGTGTTCATTCCTGTACGTATATGGATGCACCTGAATTTGTAACACAAAGAACATGCTCAAGATGTTGTTATTAGCATGTGTAACTGACTCTCACTCTCCAGATAAATCTTGAATCCTACCTGTAGATTATGTGCATGAGCTCTTTTGACCAAATCTGTTGGGGCTAGCATATAGTTGTTATTTACTGGAACAACTGTATCCTTCCATGGTCCGATCCCCACAACATATTGCTTGATGTAGTTAAAATACGCATCTGATGTGATTTCTGCGTATGTCTGGAAAGATTTGCAAGAAGGAACGATCAGTCACTTTTACTAGAAGCAAAAGAACTTTCAAGAATAAAGAAAACAATATCAAGAGCAGAGAATTGACCTGGTTAGTGTCTTGCGTTGGCATGGTAACGTCGTCTATTAGAAGGACTTTAGGCGAGTCTGTCAAATTTGATATGTACACGAGTGAACTTGGTGCAAATGACTGAATAAATAATGGTTTTTCCAACCACTTCTTGGACAGATATGAGCCTCCATACCCATACTTCTTAAGCGTGTCCACAACTTTATCCTCAAATCTCTTACCACCAGGCCATTTGACCTGCAAATATATAACAGTGATAGAAGCAACGGTTAAGGTTTCACATTCAGGGGAAATGAAAGCCAAATGGTAATATGAGGCTTTTTAAGTAGAAGTAGAAGTCAATCTTGGAAGAGGATTGTGACTCACATGCTGGTTCATTAAAACAGGATTTTTGATCTCAGGATAAATCCCAACAACTCTTGGAGCATCCCGAGCAATGGCAATGAATTCTTCAAATGTAATGATAGGGTACTTTCCTGGAATACAAACAAGAGATGGTCGTGGTTAAAATACTCCCTGTACCAAGCGAATTTATACTTCTTTCAACAGCTAAATCTAGGAAAGAAAGAATTATCTAACCGTTATATTGCTGGTCTCGAAAAGCATATCTCTGTTTTGTACGTAGTGTCTTCAGTTCTTTGAGAGTAAAATCAACTACAAGGAATCAAAGAGGAACCAGTTGTTAGCAAATATCTCAATAATAAACCAACTTGAAGCTTTTTTAGATGCTACTCTCTGCATTGGTCAAATGAGTTTATGTGAATGCTGAAGCAAATGAAACCATGAAAATTAAAGGTAACTTACAAGGGAAAAAGCCAGTGACATTGAATCCTTGCACCTCATATGTCTTTTTACGATCAGCACACTCCTTGTGGGTGGCAACATTGGTTGTTTCCTCAAGGATAACATCATGGAAACATATAAGGACACCATCTTTGGATGATAAGATATCTGTTTCTATGAAGTCTGTACCCTCTTCAATTGCCCTCTATCAAAAGACAAAAAAAGTGGTTTAGAGCAACAAATATTGTAGGGAAGAAGATCCATTTCAAATAAGCAGAAGGAGATTAATTAATCAAGAAAGGGGAAATGGTAATACCAAGTAAGAAGCTGCAGTTTCTTCAGGGATCTCTCCGTTGGAACCTCTGTGTGCGATGTTATAAGGACGTGAAGTCTGAAGTGGAAGCTTAACAGTGTGAGGTTCTTTACCAGGGAGTGGGTAGAATGGCCTCCCGGCACACAGAGTAAGTAGAGATAGCCAGATCAAGGGTAAGCATTCTGTAAGTAAGATCACCAATAACCACTTTGTATTAGACTTCACTTTCTTACAAGCCTCGGTTTTATACTTAAAAACAGAAACACAAGCCAACAACAGATAATAAAAAAAAAAAAACCCAAACTTATAATTTTTTTTTAACTTGTAGTGGAACAAGAAACAAAGCCAAATTAGGAATAAACAAATCCAGATCCTTTCTTTCTTTTCTTCTCAACCTATTCTCGCTGCTATACAGTTTTATGGATGAACAAGAAAGTCAAAAGGGTAATGATAAGTGTTTTGCAAAAATCCAGTTTTTACGAGGAAACAATGAATTAGACAAATTTCTTCAACAAATCCGCAAAAATCTAATGCAATAGAAGCAATCAATCAAGTTTACAATCATACCCAGATGGAGAATATTAGAAGCACGATGAGAAACCCAGAAAATAAACAAGAAGGGTAACATACTTGCAAGAATCATGACGATCTTCCTGGATCGATCGGGATAGCTTCGTTTGATCCGCTTTCTGTTTTTGTCTCTTATCCGACTCTATTGGTTCTTGTCCATTTACTTTATAAAGTGTGTTTTTATAATCTGTCTCTATAATGAATTGTTATGTATGTATGTCACACTCTTTCTTACACACCATTGACCTCTCCCTGTCCCTGCGTTTGGCTTACCGTTCTTGGGAGAACATATTCATATATCCTTTGTTTTCAATTCACATTCCCCCGAATATTCCATAGTTTTTGGTTTAGACGACTTTTTTATTTCCAGATAACTTAAAAAGTATGTACTATTTACCAAGCAACGCCTCTCTTTGTCAAAAATTGCAAACTAAATCCTCTCGTCTCTTATATTTCCACAAAATTGGCGATCCATTATCACTTTTTTCACTGTCTTCCACAATGGCGTTTATCCGCTTCTACTCAGTCTGCGTCACTTTTTTCCTTTTTGATGCCCAATCGCTGTTCCTCAGTTGGGTACGAGTACGACTGATCAATCTCTGTTCCGGGTTCATTCGAAGGCCCGGGTCGACCTAATTGATGGACCTGCTGCTTCATGAGGATAATTAGGTTTTTTTTTTTTGGCGTAAGGAAACAATATACAAAACGATGGCGTTTGGAGTTGGCGGTAACGTCGTTGTTTTATTAAGCCAAGTCAGCAACACAGTTACTGTCGACGTAGTTGACCGTTGTTATGTTTGGTGTTGGCGGTAGCGTCGTCCTCTGTTTCAGAATTTGGCTGTTCAGCAGATTTCAATTCAAAGGTTACATCTTTATTATTTATAATAGTATGTCCTTCTATATATGTTTGCTGCTAAGCAATTTCATATGAGAACGATACACATGTCAAACGATTATGAGAATTTTCTACCAAAGACTTTGGCTTTGTTTGGCGCAAAAGCAATACTAGTCTTCTTCTCATGTGATTCAAAGTAAACGATAGTGATCACTATCGCAATTCTGAGTGTATTGATGAATAACTGATTCAATTTTACTCTGTTTGACTAACATGAAATCGTCGTTTGCACATAGTATAAATAACTACAACGAGATCATTGATGATTTTTGTTGTCAACTTTTTAGCTTTCTGAAGATTTCGTTTTCTGTGTGTTTGATTGTCTTCTATGGCAGCCGTAGTAGTGGCTGGTGATTCTCTGGACAGTGATAGAGAAGCCTTGTTAAGCCTAAGATCGTATCTAGAATCACGGAACCCACAGAACAGAGGAGTCTATACAGAATGGAAAAGGGAGAAGCAAGATGTGTGTAACTGGCCTGGGATCATATGTACACCTCCTCCGGGAAGTAGAGTTACAGGGGTCAATTTAAGTGACTCCACCATTTCAGGTGCTTTGTTCGGGAACTTCTCTGCCTTAACGCAGCTCACGTATCTCGATTTATCTAGGAACACAATCGAAGGGTCGATTCCAGATGACCTGAGCCGTTGTCACAACCTAAAGCATCTTAATCTTTCTCATAATATCCTTGAAGGAAAGCTTAGCTTACCTGGTTTGTCAAATCTTGAGGTTCTTGATCTGTCGGTGAATAGGATTGCGGGTGATATCCAGTCTAGCTTCCCATTGTTCTGCAACAGCTTGGTTGTTGCAAATCTGTCGACAAACAACTTTACTGGCAGAATCGAGGATATCTTCGACGGGTGTAGGAATATCAAGTATGTTGACCTCAGTTCCAATGGATTCAGTGGCCAAGTGTGGGCTGGGTTTGGGAGGACGGTCCAGTTTTCAGTTGCTGATAACTTTCTCTCCGGGAATATCTCAGCTTCCATGTTCAGGGGGAACTGTATTTTGCAAGTGTTGGATTTATCTGGCAACATTTTTGGTGGGGAGTTTCCAGGCCAAGTTTCCAAGTGCCAGAATCTAAGTGTATTGAATCTGTGGGGAAACAAGTTCATAGGGAACATTCCAGCTGAGATAGGTTTCATATCCTCTCTCAGAGGTTTGTACTTGGGGAATAATACATTCTCTCGAGACATTCCGGAAACTCTCCTAAACTTGACCAACTTGATATTTCTGGATTTGAGCAGAAACAAGTTTGGAGGAGACATTCAAGAAATATTTGGGAGATTCACTCAAGTTAAGTATATGGTCCTGCATGCCAACTCATATGTTGGAGGCATTCGTTCTTCCAACATCCTCAAGTTGCCTAATCTTTTAAGGCTAGATTTGGGCTACAACAACTTCTCGGGAGAGTTACCTGCTGAAATTTCCCAAATCCAAAGTTTGAAGTTCTTGATCTTTGCTTATAATAACTTCAGTGGCAACATACCACAGGAGTATGGGAACATGCCGGGGCTTCAAGCACTCGATCTCTCCTTTAACAAGCTGACCGGTTCAATACCAGCTTCATTTGGAAATTTGACCTCTCTTTTGTGGCTAATGCTTGCAAATAACTCTCTATCAGGAGAAATCCCTCGAGAGATTGGCAACTGCAGGAGCCTTTTGTGGTTTAACGTGGCAAACAACCAGCTCTCTGGTAGATTCCATCCTGAATTGACTAAAATGGGTAGTAATCCTCTTCCAACGTTTGAAGTGAATAAGCAAGACAACGACAAGATAATCGCTGGCTCCGGTGAATGCTTGGCGATGAGAAGATGGATTCCAGCAGAGTTCCCTCCATTCAACTTTGTATACGCAATTCTTACCAAAAAGAGTTGCAGAAGCCTATGGGACCATGTTCTTAAAGGGTACAAATGTCTCTTTCCTGTCTGTTCTGATAGTTCCACAGTACGCACACTTGAATTTTCAGCCTATCTTCAGCTCAGTGGAAATAAGCTTTCGGGTGAGATTCCTGCAAGTATCTCTCAGATGGACAAGCTGAGCTTGCTACATTTGGGTCTCAACGAGTTTGAGGGCAACCTGCCTCCAGAGATAGGACGGTTGCCTCTTGCATTCCTCAGCCTCACTCGGAACATTTTCTCAGGTCAGATTCCTCAAGAAATCGGAAATCTTAAGTGCCTGCAGAATCTTGATCTATCTTATAACAATTTCTCTGGAAATTTTCCAATGAGTTTGAATGACTTGAATGAGCTGAGCAAGTTTAACATCTCATATAACCCTTTCATTTCTGGTTCGATACCAAGAACGGGACAATTGTCAACTTTTGACAAAGAATCCTTTCTTGGAAATCCGCTGCTGGAGTTTCCTAGTTTCTTCAACCAATCAGGGAACAACACTTTGAGCTCAAGGGAACCAGATAATGGAAGAGAGAAAGAAGACGAAGACGACGAAGCTTCTATTGACATTGTGGTTTTCTATTGGAGTACTTATTCATTTTATATGACTGCACTCATTGGCAATCTTGGACTTTTGTACTTCGATTGTCCTTGGAGTCGAGCATGGCTCCGCCTTGTCGATGCTTTCATCGCCTCAAAAAAATAGATGTTTTTGTAAAATCCTTCAGCTCAGTTCTTTAATACTATGTACTGTCCATGCGCTGCTTGATGTATTAGTTATGTTAATTCATTTTAGTTTATGTAATAATCATAAAACTATTATAATTTTATGAAAAGATTTTTTAATAAAATTTTTTAAAATGGTATTTCTGAAAAATGAGATTGAAAATGATGGATTTTTGAAATTCTCCCTAAAAATACATATATAACAAATTTTTTTTGTAAATGTCAATAATACACTTTATTAATTCAAATCATACAATATCAAAATATACCACTTATTTAAAAACTATTGTTAATATAAAATTATAAATTTACTATGATATTCAAAATTTACCTAAAACTTTTAATAATTAAATTCCAAAATTATTTTTTAAGTATAAATTAAATATATTTTCTATAAAATCATATGAAATGCAATAAAAACATCCCAAAGATTAATTTATTTTTAATCTTTTTTATATTCACCTTAGTTTAAGCTATATTGCTAGGTAAAATTCTAACGATTTCTTCTTTATAGTAAAATTTGGAAATGGAATATCAAATTGTGTTTTATATAGAAAATCATTAAATTACAAATTTTTGAATTAAATAAACATTATAATGATCTTTATACAATTATATTTTGGATCACAAGAACTAAATATAATGATTACAAATTTTTTGGAGGTAAGAAAGAGTTAAAATTTTTATTTAATAATTCGATTATAATAGTTTATTTTGTTAAAACATTGCATACTATCAAATATAAAATAAATATACATGAATGAAGATGATTTTTTTAGCTTCATTCCCTCATCGGGGTTTGATCGAAATTTAGTATTGTTGAATCTGCATCTATAATTGTTTTTTACAGCCACCAAAATTTTATTATAAATATGTAATTAAAAATTAAAAAATAATCAGAAGACAAAGAAGGAAAGAAGAAATAAATTAAAAAAAAAACATTTGAACAAAATAAGATAAATCTAACAAAATATATAATCACACTCTTATCATGACTTATGAACCCATGCAAGAACATAAACAAAACAAAAAAAAGTATTTAGAATTTGAGATATGGTGGATGATGATGTGAGAATGGTTATTAATATGATTTCAAGGGATGGAAGTTACATTTCTAAAATAATATATTATACATATGTAATTGAAAATTAAAAATAATAAGAAGACAAAGAAGAAAGGAAGAAATACATAAAAACAAAGAAATAAATTTTGAACAAAATAAGATAAATCTAATAAAAATATATAATCACACTATTACCATGAGTTTTGAACCCAAACAAGAACATAAACAAAACAAAACAAAACAAAAAATATTTAGAATTTGAGATATAGTTGATGATGATGTGAGAATGGTTATTTATAGGATTTCAGAGGATGGAAGTTACATTTCTAAAATAATTTATTACACATATGTAATTGAAAATTAAATAATCAGAAGACAAAGAAGGAAGGAAGAAATACATAAAAAAATGAACAAAATATAAGATAAATCTAACAAAATATATAATCACACTCTTACCACGAGTTTTGAACCATGCAAGAACATAAACAAAACAAAGAAAATATTTAGAATTTGAGATATGGTGGATGATGATGTGAGAATGGTTATTTATAAGATTTCAAGGATGAAAGTTACATTTCTAAAATAATTTAATTAGAGGAGTTACAGTTATAATTTATAGTGTGTTTGAATGAAAATGAATGGAAAAATAGTCAATTCATATTTATGTAATTTCAGTTACAATTTAGTAGTAAAGTGTGGATTTAAAGTATAGATTAATGTACATAATTATATTTTTACTTAATTAAAAATAAATATTATTTTTTAGAAATTTAATGCTAATGGACCAAGGAGAGAGTGAATAATTGTTTTTTACAGCCACCAAAAATTTATAATACATATGTAATTGAAAATTAAAATTATAAGAAGACAAATAAAGAAGGAAAAAATGCATAAACACAAAGAAATAAATTTAAACAAAATATAAGAGAAATCTAAAAAAGTATATAATCACACTCTTACCATGAGTTTTGAACCCATGCAATAACATAAACAAAACAAATAATATTTATTAAATGAGATATGGTGGATGATGATGTGAGAATAGTTATTAATAAGATTTCAAGGGATAAAAGTTACATTTCTAAAATAATTTATTATACATATGTAATTGAAAATTAAAAATAATAAGAATACAAAGAAGAAAGGAAGAAATACATAAAAACAAAGAAATAAAATTGTACAAATTATATAATCACATTCTTACTATGAGTTTTGAACCCATGCAAGAACATAAAAAAAACAAAGAAAATATTTAGAATTTGAGATATGGTGGATAGAGGTGTCAAAATGAGTCAAGTTTCATGGATCAACTCAACTCAATCCAACCCATGAACTCTAATGAGTTAACAAAATTTATCCTAATGAGTTCATGAATAAAATGGGTTAATGAGTTAATTGGTTTAGTGGATCAAACAAGTTGAGTTGTAATGGGTAATAGTTAACCATTTAATCCATCAATTCTGTTTTTATTGAGTCAAATGTTTAAACCGGTTAAAATAACCAAAAATCTGTAAACCAATCAAAATGAATAAACCATTAAAGCTTTGATTTTTTCTCAAAACACACCTTCATCGTGATTTGAGGGTTGGATCTTCGTCAGCGTGAACCAGGCAGCTACAAAGGATATAATCAAGTTCAGGTTCTCTCCTCTCATCTTCGAGTTCATGGGTTACCCCTAGTAGATGATTAACCAGACAGCTACAAAGGATATAATCAAGTTCAGGTTTGTTTCTTCTCTCTCTCCCTCTCTCCTTCTGTTTCTCTTTTAGATTTTTGGGTTTTGATATCTTAGAAACAACTTGACTATTTTTGATCTTTGGGTTTTGATTTTTCTGGGTTTTGATTTTTTCTGGATTTTGATTTTTTTTCTGGGTGTTTGTGTATCTATGTGGCTTGTTCTCTTGATTTGGGGATTTGAATGACTTAGATTATAATAGGAAACTGGATTGCTTGTTAGATTACTTGTGTTTGTTTTAATGTTCATCATGTTTGGATAATCGAGAAGACTATATATATGATGCCATGTTTACAAATTTTCATCTTATAAGATTTCTTCTCTACGTTTCTGTTTCAACAACTTGTGTCTCCGAAAAATAAAACTTTGGTTTCTCAGGTACATCCTCTGCATATTGCTTCTCGATACACAATAGATTACCTGATTGATGAATGTATTGCTGATTTGATCTCTCTCTCTCTCTCTGCACTTGATCTGAATGTGTCTTGGCGTATGAAATGCCTAGTTGCACTATGACTTGTCTGTGATCTTTGTGGACATTCCCCTCTTTACTTGACTGATTATAGTTAGATTATAAAAGTGTCTTGAAGAATATGTGATCTTTGTGGACATTCCCCTCTTTGTTTTGTCTATTTTTCTAGATCAATGGACAGTGAAGATGCATATTCTCGTGGTGGGGGTGGTGGGCAAACTTCAGCAGATACATCACAATCTAAAAGTCTGGTAAGTCTATTGACTTCAATCAGCTTGAACATCTGAATCTACTTGTAGTCAGCGATCATTGGTCGAAGTTGCTTGTCATGTTACTCAAATATTCATTCTAAGAAGAGTGTGGAGCATCGTCGTATACAAGAGTGTGGAGCATCGTCGTATACTCTGATATACTTCCTGTTTAATTTGTGTATGTTTGAAAGTTAGAATCTAATGAGCATTGTTGTCATTGTGGGTTTGTTTATGTTTGTGTTTTGTGTGAGTGAATAAAGAAAAAAGCACAAGGCATATTTGATGTACTTCCTGTTTAGTTTTAATGTATGAACTCACTTACATAAGTTAATCATTTAACCTATGAACTCATTTAATCTAAACTCATTAGGTAATGAGTTGAACTGAGTTGAGTTAATCAATTTGACATCCCTAATGGTGGATGATGATGTGAAAATGATTATTTATAAAATTTCAAGGGATGAAAGTTACATTTCTAAACTAATTTAATTAGAGGAGTTACAGTTATAATTTATTGTGTGTTTGAATGAAAATGAATGGAAAAATAGTCAATTCATATTTATGTTATTTCAGTTACAATTTAGTAGTAAAGTGTGGATTTAAAGTATAGATTAATGTACATAATTATATTTTTACTTAATTAAAAATAAATATTACTTTTTAGAAATTAAATGCTAAATAGACCAAGGAGAGAGTGAATAATTGTTTTTTACATGGACCAAAAATTTATAATACATATGTAATTAAAAATTGAAAATATAAGAAGACAAATAAAGAAGGAAGAAATACCTAAAAACAAAGAAATAAATTTGAACAAAATATAAGAGAAATCTAAAAAAGTATATAATCACACTCTTACCATGAGTTTTGAACTCATGCAAGAACATAAACAAAACAAATAATATTTAGAATATGAGATATGATGGATGATGATGTGAGAATTGTTATTTATAAGATTTCAAGGGATGGAAATTACATTTCTAAAATAATTTATCATACATATGTAATTGAAAATTAAAAATAATAAGAATACAAAGAAGGAAGGAAGAAATATAAAAAACAAAGAAATAAAATTGTACAAATTATATAATCACATTTTTACTATGAGTTTTGAACCCATGCAAGAACATAAACAAAATAAAGAAAATAGTTAGGATTCTAGATATGGTGGATGATGATATGAGAATGATTATTTATGGGATTTCAAAGGTTGAACGATACATTTCTAATATAATTTAATTAGAGGAGTTACAATTATAATTTATAGTGTGTTGGAATGAAATGATTGGTCAAATAAAATAGTCAATTCATAATTTATGTAATTTTAGTTACAATTTAGTAGTAAAATGTGGATTTAAAGTATAGATTAATGTACATTAATACATTTTTATTTAATTTAAAATAATTATTAATTTTAAAAAACTTAAATGCTTAATGGACCCATAAGGATAGAGTGAAACTTTACTTTTATATATATAATTTCTCTTTCATGCCAAGAACTTAAATTCACTTAACCTCTGTAAAAAGTATAACTTAAATTCACTTAACCTCTGTAAAAAGTATACGTGCAGCTTTAAATTTTACCTTACATGGCAGTGGTTTTATTATGTCGAGTCTCTACAATATGGATTAAATCTCTATAAGAAAATATGTATGTATTTGGACAGAATACTTGATATGGGTGATGTTATTGTTGGGACAGCTATATGGAAACAAAAGTTTTATTGAGAAAGAAAGGAAAGCTCCCTACTTAGACTAATGACACAAAGAGCGATTGTTGCCGATGGAAGGGCGTTGAGTGCAATGGTGTGATGTTTTTCACAAGAATTACTCTCCTGAATCTATCTTTGTTGCATCCCTTTGAAGAAGTTGGAACTCTATGTAAGAACATATGTGTACTAGATCTATTGATTTGTATGATGAGAGTGTGTAACCAGTTTGCAAGTGCAGAAAGTAAAATGACACAGAGCGTTTGTTAATGGGGTTCGGTTAACAACCTACATCCCCGGGACCTAGTCCAGAAAATCATCCACTAAAAAAAGTCGTAACCTACCATTGCTATATGACATCCACTACTCTTTTCTAGAATTACAATGAAAGAAACTACTACTCTATTGTCTTCTCCGACGAGTATAGCTTCACAATAAAACCACCAACAACATATCTTCATATTAGTTGATGGGGCAACGTCATACCCATGTGTTCCAAATATTCTTACAATCTTATTTTCTTTATTCGAAAGTGTCTTGATAGCCACTCAAGGAAACTTCCCGTCTCCAATAGAATCAGGCCACATTATCTTCATTCCAAGCTTGATTCGTCCAGCGTTTAGTTCTCAACTTGCATAACACAACAGCTCCTTGTTGAACAACAAGACTTCACACACTTGTCTCTGTTGAATCAACATACTCGGGTTGTGTTACGCACACCCATCTCTACTGCAACCTGCATCAATATACTCAGTCTAACAACCAGTAACAAATACACTTTCACCCTAGACTTATACGAGTTCTAATTCAGTGGCTTATTTGATGATGTGGAAGGGTTACTTTCCCTAATGGTTGGTTACTTTTATCATTCTAAATCTTAGTTCATTGTTTCCAATCCATGATACTTAAAACACTTTCTGATGTTATTATGGTACTTAAGAAATTCTCTGTTTTTGCATTAATTGGTTGAAGCTATGCTGTCATCACATCAGATGGTCAATTACACTCCTTTACAGATTTGAAAAACTTGGAACTGCTGTATTTGAGCATGAACAGATTTAACGGTTCCATACCTGAACGAGGTAGCTCCTAAACTTGGACTTCTTCTATTTTGTGTTCGTTCTTAATGGTACAAAAAAAAAAAAGGGAAACAAATCCAGATTATTTCTTTCTTCTCAACCTATTTAAGTCACATCAGCAATTCAGTTACTGTTGTTTGGATTGGTCATTAAGTTTTCTAATTTAAAGTTAATTATTTTAGTTGAACTAATTTAAGACAAGCCGATAGTGGGGTGGCTATAATAAAGATGTTCTTTTAGGGAGATGATCACACGTTTTTAGCATATGATTCAAATTAATTTAGTTAACATAAATTTCAAAGAACTTACCTTGGTAAAAAAGAATATAATCATCCTAAACGATTCGCAATCGGACTTTTTTTGCAATCTCTTTTTATCTTATTTTGCTTTGTTGAATTTGAATCGTTTGCTAATAACGAGTGATGACCCGACTTAACGAAGGCATTTTTTATTTTGACTAAAACAAGTTCCATTCAAAGAAAGCCACATCAGCGATTCTGTAGGCTTTTTCATCAAGTCTAGTTGTTTACATGTAACGAATAAAGCCATGTTAAAGAAAAAACGATCTTCGCTCATGACACTTCCAATAAAATCATAATTCCAACGTGCCTTTTCTGTTTACCATCACTTTTTCGCTTACAGCTAAGAGATTCTACATGAAATAAAGCTTGGTCTAAGTACATTTAATCAGGCTCACTACACGACTAGGACTTAGACTTTGCAAATATACAATTATTTCTTGTTTGAACTTTGGTGTTTTCACTGGGAATTTGAAATCCTTATAAACGTAAACGATATTTGGCATTGAACTCATTGTCACATATTACGAAAGTTTGAGTTTCTTTATCTTTCGCTTTCATATCATATTGCTATGGAAGGGAAGATGTTTTGGGGAAAGTACTTGATATGGGTGATGTTACTGTTGGGGCAGATATGCGGATCCAAAAGCTGCATTGAGAAAGAAAGGAATGCTTTGTTCGAGCTCAAGAAATACATAATCTCGATTACTGAAGAAGGGGAATCCAACGATTTTCTCACTACTTGGACTAATGACACGAAGAGCGATTGCTGTATGTGGAAAGGCCTTAAGTGTCATCATAATAGCGGGCGGGTTATCCAGCTTTCCATCAGCCCACTGCACCTCAAAGAGCGTTCTCTCCTAAACCTTTCTTTGCTGCATCCCTTTGAAGAAGTTCGAAGTCTGGATTTATCCTATTCGAGGTGCGGTGGCTTGTTTGATGATGTGGAAGGTATACCACTACCAGAATTTCTCCCATGGTTTATTTTCTTTTCACCTCTTCTGGTTTATATTTGTCATCAAATTTCCCCGGCATTGACAAGTTATGCTTTTAAAAAAAAAAAAAAAATTGAATTCTGCATGAGCTTTACCGTATTTTACCGATTACCCGAGCTTCGAAGTAGAGTTATTCTGTTGGGGATGGTATTGTCGATTATTTTCTCAAATTGTTACACAGTTGAAAATAAAGATAATTAGATTTTTCACTTGCATCAAAAAGTTAAGCACTTGTACTAACATTTTACTAACTTGCTAATATTTAAGTCTATATATGCCATGTAGCACGAAATTACACAACAATCACTCAGGCAT
This sequence comes from Camelina sativa, assembly GCF_000633955.1. Lineage (NCBI taxonomy): Eukaryota > Viridiplantae > Streptophyta > Magnoliopsida > Brassicales > Brassicaceae > Camelina > Camelina sativa. Next base: position 19,476,460 of record NC_025700.1, on the reverse strand, counting down.
TGCCTCCTTCCAAAATCCATACATTGCAACTCTCATAATCTTCATTTGCATGTACAACAGAACTAAGATTATATTGAACTGATTAGAGTGAGCTATGTTATTTTCATATATTTTGTTAACAAGATTCTCGTTTGCAGGTTATAGAAGCCTAAGAAGATTAAGAAACCTGGAGATTCTGGATCTTTCTTTTAATTATTTCAACAACAGCATCTTTCCTTTCCTTAGTGCCGCTACATCACTCACAACTCTGTCTCTTAGGAATAATGAAATGGATGGCTCTTTTCCTGTTGAAGGTATATCTCTCAATTCTTATTGAATCCAATGATATCTAGCAGGCCTATATATTCTTGATGATGATTGATGCAATTTAAAATTACTGTCATAACTTCTTTTTGTGTCATAAATCCAGTTTGCATCATTCTTATATTTAATGGACTCCTTTTTCAGAACTTAGAGATTTGACAAACTTGGAACTGCTAAACCTAGGTGGAAACAAATTTAACGGCTCCATACCAATAGAGGGTAAGTTGTTCATAAAATGCAATTGCCTTTATTTTCGAAAGTGAAAAGTTAATTTTATTCCAGGGATAAAAACAATATAGTTTGGTTTGGTTTTTTTTTACTACCTTTTTTTTTGGTTTGGTTTATATATCATCTATGAGATCATTAATTATGTTTGTATTTAAAGTTGTTCACCTTTAATTTGTGTGATTTTTTCTTGTCGTAGAGTTCACTGGCTTGAGGAAGCTGAAAGCTCTGGGTCTAAGTGGCAATGAATTTTCTGGCTCAATTGAATTTCAAGGCAAGTTTTCTCAATTAATTAATTCAAAGTTTTTATAAATTGTTGTGGTTGATTCACGTATAATTAAATGATTAAAATTATGCATCTGATTACCTTAGGGGTGTGCCAATTGAAGCATATAGAAGAGCTCGATTTCAGTAAAAACAAACTTGTAGGTCAGTTTCCTATATGCATAACTAGCTTGACTGGACTTCGAGTTCTTGATCTCTCATCTAACAATTTGACTGGGAAGCTACCATCTGCTCTTGGTGGCCTTGAATCCCTTGAGTACTTATCTTTGTTTGATAACAACTTCGAAAGCGTCTTCTCACTTGGTTCGCTCACCAACCTCTCAAAGCTTAAGGTCTTAAAACTTGGCTCAACTTCCAATTCGGGTAAAGTAGAGCGGGAAAAATATTGGAAGCCAAAATTTCAGTTGAGTGTTATTTCCGATAGTTCTTGGAAGCCAGAATTTCAGTTGAGTGTTATTTCACTAGAAGCTTGCAATTTGGATAACATTCCTCATTTTCTCCTACACCAGAAGGATTTGCGTTATGTTGATCTCTCTGACAATAACATTTATGGAAAATTTCCTTATTGGTTGTTAGAGAACAACACAAAACTAGAGGTTTTGCTTTTACGAAATAATTCTTTTAGGAGCTTTCAGTTACCGGAGTCTGATCATAAGCATCTGCTTTGCCTAGATGTGTCCGTTAATGAATTTGATAATCTCTTTCCTCAAAACATTGGGTGGATACTTCCTCATTTAAAATATATGAATCTTGGCAATAATGGTTTTCAAGGAAATCTGCCATCCTCTTTGGGTAACATGAAAAAGATTGAATTTCTGGATATATCTCACAACAGTTTTTACGGGAAGCTACCGAAAAGTTTCCTAAAGGGTTGTTATTCGTTTCGTATGTTGAAGATGTCAAATAACAAACTAAGTGGAGAGAACATCCTAGAATCAGCCAACTTTACTCTTCTTTTCTCGTTGTCTATGGATAACAATCTGTTTACAGGAAAGATTGGAGACGGTTTGCGGAACTCGAGATCTTTATCTATGCTTGACATGTCGAACAACAGTTTATCTGGGGTTATTCCAAGCTGGATTGGCGAACTTCCAGATTTATATGCACTGCTGCTTTCACACAACACACTCGAAGGTGAAATACCTCTTTCGTTGTTCAAGTATAAATCATCTGGTTTTGATTTTCAACTCGTGGACCTCTCTCAAAACCATTTATCTGGGGGCATACCTTCACTTGTCAATTCTAGATATCCGAGTGTGTTACTCCTGCAAGGCAATAATTTATCAGGGCTAATACCTGACGTAGTGCTAGTGAATGTCACTGTGCTTGATTTGAGAAATAATAGACTGTCTGGAAATATTCCCGAGTTCATCAACCCTTACAACATTAGTATTCTTCTTCTACGGGGAAATAATTTAACAGGTCGTATACCTCACCAGTTGTGTGGCCTAGGCAACATCCAACTTTTGGATCTTTCCAATAATAGACTGAATGGATCCGTACCTTCATGCCTTAGCAACAAATCATTTGGTTTTGGGAAAGAGGCTAAATTGGACAATTCGTATTATGATTCCGGCGTTGTTTCCATTATATACTTCAATATAGTTTTCAGATCTCTGATCGTGGAAGATCAGTTTATAGAGTATTGTGACGTCGACACCAAGACGAAAATTGAATTTGTAACAAAACACCGATATGATGCCTATTGGGGTGGAAATCTCAAATTATTGTTTGGAATGGATCTCTCAGAAAATGAGCTGAATGGTGAGATCCCAGTAGAGCTTGGAGGTCTTTTGACACTACAAGGTCTCAATCTTTCTCACAACAACTTATCAGGTGTGATACCGAAAAGCTTTGCAGGCCTGAAGAACGTGGAAAGCCTTGATCTCTCTTTCAACAGATTACAAGGTCCCATCCCACCACAACTCACAGATCTGAGCAGCCTTGCTGTCTTCAATGTCTCATTCAACAACTTATCAGGAGTTATTCCAGAGGGAAGACAGTTTAATACCTTTGATACGCAAAGCTACTTAGGTAATCCTTTACTTTGTGGGCAAGCAAACAAAATAAGTTGCAATGATATTACTTTTCAAGAACTAGATAATGGATTGGAAGCTGATGAATCCACCACAATCGACATGGAATCTTTCTACTAGAGTTTTGCTGCAGCTTATGTGACAATACTTCTTGGGTTACTCGCATCACTCTCATTTGATTCTCCTTGTAGCAGAGTTTGGTTCTACAACGTTGATGTTTTCGTCCACAAGGTTAGGAAACTCTTGTGATAAACAGAACACTTCAGGTGCCTATCATGTGCTTGTTTCCATCCCCATCTGTTGTTGTTCTTCTCAAACCTCCTGCTTTGTTTCAGAAAACAGAACATAACTTATAAGTTTTGATTTCTCTGTACTGTCTTTTGTCTTCGTATAATAAAAGTAATGCGTTAAATATATCTTGGAGTGGAGCTGATTTGGTTGTTTGGTTCAATACATAATCTATAATAACACATGAACCAATTCCATAGTAGACGTACGACCAGTCATCCACCAGATCATTGAATGAGAGAAGTCCCCCACGTTCAGCACCAGTTTCCATTGTACAGTTTAGATTTTTCTCCCTCAAGGATTTTGATTCAAGACCTAAATCCAGATTCAATATAATGTGATGTTGCTCTGTTTGATTCAATAGAATGTGATTTTGATTCAAATTTGTTCTCTACCGGCTAGACCTTTTTGCATTAGAATCGCATTTTGTTTTTTAGGGAAAATCAATTATTTAGCTGAATGTTGTTGTTGTTGTTGTTGTTGTTGTTGTTGCTGTTGTTGTTGCTGTTGCTGTTGCTGTTGCTGTTGCTGTTGTTGTTGCTGTTGGTGTTGTTGTTGTTGTTGCTGTTGTTGTTGCTGTTGTTTGTTGTTGTTGTTGTTGTTGCTGTTGTTGTTGCTGTTGCTGTTGCTGTTGCTGTTGCTGTTGCTGTTGCTGTTGCTGTTTGTTGTTGTTGTTGTTGCTGTTGCCAGTTTATCAGCTTCGACATTTCTGTCTCTTGGAGTGAAATTGAAAGAACATCTGATAAACGAAGCCGAAAGGTTCAAGATATCAATGAGAATCCCGTAAATTTTCTTGGGTCGGATCTTCGAATTAAGGACTTTGACCAGCGTCTGCGAGTCTGAAGCGAAAAGAAGATGGGTGAAACCCGATTCAATTGCAACTCTAATTGCTGTGAGAGTTGCTATTGCTTCGGCCATCAAGGGGGAATCAACATGATCGGAGGATGAGGATCCATAGCGCAGTGTTGCTCCGGGTCGATCTTTGAAAATTCAGCCGAAACTCGCGTTTTTATTCGTCGTCCAAGCCGCATCCGTGTGAAAAATTGTGGTGCAAGGGGGCAAAGGTGGTTGCGGATTGAGCAGGTTTGGCCTCTTGGCTAGATTCTCTTTTACCTGTGCATGTTGCCATTCTTTAGCTCGGGTAATTGCTAACAGGAGGATCTCCTCTGCCTGAATCTGTTTTTTACGAAAGATTAGGCGATTTCGGGCTGACCAAATGGACCAGAGAATCCATGGGAAGAGAGGGCCATTACCAAGTCCGGATGGTGGGAGGTTAATCATTCGGGAGCCTGTAGCGAAGCCAGATTTAAGGTCGCTGATGAGTTCGGGTCTGATGGGGTCTTTTAGGGGGCCCAAGGACCAAATCCTGGAGACAAGCGGACAATGGAAGAAGAGGTGGCAGACAGATTCCGGGTCACCACAGTGAGGGCAGTTAGCCTCTTCTCTGATATGTCTGTGCAGGATATTCTCACCCACAGGGAGGGCGTTCTGTGCTGCTTTCCATAGGAGGAGTTTGACCTTGGGGGAACAGTTAGTGTTCCAGATGTTAGTTCTCCAGTCAAAGGAGACAGGGGGGTTTCCTTGAGGTTTCATCAGAGTTTGCTGTAGGTGGATCCTCGGGTCCATCATTATCCTTTGAGCACAATCCTTCATAATAACCTGATTTGGTGGAGTAGAGACCGTCGCTTGAAAGTAACCACCCCTATCCATCAGAACCATGAATTCCACTTGGTCTTAGTTTAAGAATGTCTTCCTCATAAAGGGGAAGGATCTAACGACGGTCTCTGATCCAGGTTGTCGTGTTTGGTAATAGGAGGTCCAAGACAGTGAGATTCTGGGTGGTTTTAGTAGGTGGACCAAAAGGTGCCAGAAGTCGTGAGAGAGATAAACATGGTGTTCTCCATATCGGTGTGGAAGCTCCACTCCCTAGCAGGCGTCCCAAATGGGGTTTGAGTAAATCCCTGCCAATGCATATACTTTGCCAACCGTGAGAAGCCGATGATGGGGGCTTACAATCCGTAAAGGAGTTTGTTCTGCAATATTTCCCAACTAAGACTCTTGCTAACAAGCATTGTGGGTTTGACAAGATTCTCCAGCTGATTTTTGCTAGTAGCGCATCATTGAAGGTTTGAATGTCCCTGAAGCCTTATCCTCCTTCTTTGATTGATTTTGTCAACTTTTTCCATGCTAACCAACACATCTTCTTTTTTCCATTGTTTGAGTCCCACCAGAATCAAGTAAGTGCAGATTGGATGCGTTCACACAGAGAGTTGGGGAGCTTGAAGCAGGACATTCTGTATGATGGGATAGTCGCCAGAACAGATTTAAGGAGAGTTAGTTTACCAGCATATGAGAGGAAGCGGGAAGACCAGCTTAAGACCCGTTGTTTAATCATATCAACAATTTCACTGAAGAGGTCTTTTTTCTTGCGTCCAAACAATTCCGGTAGTCCCAGGTATTTCCCTTGGCCTCCCTCTTTCGATATGCCTAGTATTATTTTGGCTTCCATCTTGACCTCACTATTCGTCTTAAAGGAAAAGGTAATAGATGATTTGGCTTGGTTGATTTGCTGACCATATGCCTCTTCATATTTGTGCTGGATATTCTTCAGTGTCCGACAATTCTGTTTGTCTGAACGACAGAAAAACATGGTATCGTCTGCAAACAGGAGGTAGTTGACTCTTGGGCTGTGTTTTGGCACTCACAAACCAATCAGGCTGACTTGAGCATGTGCATTGTGGCAGAGGCCGGAAAGGAGTTCACTACATAAAATGAAGATGTAGGGGGACAGTGGGTCGCCTTGGGGTATGCCCCTGTGTGGATTCACCAGTCCTTTAGCCTGACCATTGATAAGGTATGCATACGATATTGTGGTTATGCATTGCATGAGCCAGTTAGTCCATTGGTGATGAAAACCTAACCTGTCAAGGACAGCTTTGATGAAATCCCATTCTAGGCGGTCATAAGCCTTACTCATGTCTGTCTTGACAGCCATGAAGCATCTTAGATTAGCCTCTGATGTCTTCAAATAATGAAGAGCTTAATGTGTAATTAGGACATTGTCTGTGATAGCTCGTTGAGGGACAAAAGCTGACTGGTTTTCTGACATGCAGCTTGCAAGGATTGGTTGGAGTCTGTGAGATAGGAGCTTTGCAATGATCTTGTAGTAGACAGAACAGAGAGCGATGGGTCGATAATCCGAAACTTTTGTGGGGCTGAGAATCTTTGGGATGAGCCTGACGTGGGTGTGATTTATATTCTGCGGGAGGGATCCAAACACAAAAAAAGAGTGAACTTCTGCAATCACTTTATCAGCCATTGTCTCCTAGTTACTTTGAAAGAAGCAAGCCGAAAACCCATCAGGTCCCGGTGCTTTGTCCGGATGAATAGAAAAACATGCTTTTTTTATCTCCTCAGCAGACGGCATTTTTATCAACTGATCATTCATCTTCGGTGTGATTCATGGAGTTAAGGCTTCGTGCACAATGGAGAGCCTATTTCCACTTAGAGAGGTAAAAATATCCTGGAAGTAGTTTGAGATTGCAGGCACTATCTATTTTTCTTCATAAAGAGGGGCTCCAAGTTGCTTTTCAATAACTGATATATTGTTCATAGCTCTTATTCCTTTTGTTGCAGCATGAAAATACATGGTGTTCCTATCTCCCAGTGCTAACCATAACTGGAGACTGCGCTGTTTCCAGAATTCTTCCTCCTTTTGGTATGCCTGGAGTAAGAGAGAGTTTAGAGAGTCAACCTCAGCTTGTCTGCAGGTAGAGTCACTCAGTGCTTCCTCTAATTATTCTCTGAGGTCCAGGATAAGGGCTTGTCTATTAGTATGGTGTTGTTTTGACCAGGTTATTACCGCAAGGTGACAGAGACCGAGTCTCTTTTCTACCTTCGCATTTGGGGAGGAGTTCCAAGCTTCAGCTATCAAGGTTTTGACCTCATCATTATTCTTCAGTCGTCTGTCATAACGGAACAAGCCTCTTCTTTTCTTTGTCATAGGGTCAAAAGAAGTCATAACAGGTCTATGATCCGAGCCTTCAAACCTAAGATACTCGCACCTACCTGACGGGTACGCCAAAGTCCAAGAGCTATTTGCCATAACTCTATCTAGGCGACATTTAACAAAATGCGTGTGTCTCTGTCCTCTCTAGGAGAGGCAGTTACCTGAGTGCTTTAAGTCATAGAGATCACACCCCGACATGAAGGCTCTAAATTCAGAAAAAGATCCTTCTGATCTAGGAGGTCCCCCTGATTTCTCATCCCTATGGATGATATCATTGAAATCCCCCATAAGTATCCATGGTTCCTCTTTATCCTTTGCTTGAGTACTTAAAGTGTTCCAGATCTATGATCTTTTAGTTCTATCTGGTTCTCCGTAAACAAAGGTAGGGAGGAAGGTTTTCCCTTTTGCTCTGAGTTTTGCATTGATGAATTTTGGACAGTAATCTAGTATCTCTACCTCCAGGTTGTCCTTCTACATGAGTGCTAATCCACCAGATGCTGGAGATAGAGGGGGAACGAGGAAGCTTTTTGGAAACTCCAACCCTTGTAATTTTGTCAGGACAACGTCAGTAGAATTTTTTGTTTCCATTAGAAAGATAAGGTCAGGGCTAATTTTCTTTGACATATCCTTTATCCTCCAAACTGTCATGGGGTTCTCCAGCCCACAACAGTTCCAACTAATCATTCTTAAGAAAGAGGGGATGGTGGATTCTGAGAATCCACTCCCTTCTTCTTCTTTGAAGCAGGTATCAGGTTGATGGTGGGAGAACCCGTAGAGGAGGATTTCCAATTGGACCCAACAGGAGAAGATGCGCCCTCTCGAGAGGAATTGACTGGAGGAGAGGCTGATTTGGCAGTTTTGGGTCTGTTGGAGCTACCTTTGGTTAGTGTAGTTGCACCTTTCTTCGTTATTGCCTTCTTTGGTGAGTTTTTGGTCAGGTGGCGTTTTTGGGATTTTGCTCCTGGTAGTGTTTTATACTGAGTGCCCATCAGTTTGTGTAGTGGGGGTCGGCCACTACCTCTCTTAGTGGTTTGCATAGCATCAATGAGTGTAGGAGAAGAATTTTCTAACCTTCCTTATAGCAAGGTGGGTCTGACTTCTTGAGTAGGTGGGAATTAAGGGGTGGAGCCAGCCCTATTCATGATTGCAGAGGTAAGAATCCCATCAGCGGTATCCTCCATTAGGTTTCTTGTTTCTCCTTGAATGACTCGCAGCTTCCGAGCAGCACTCTCTGTAGGGTCTGCACATGCCGTATATTGGACAGTCACCTCCATCAGATCCTCCATCATTTGTTCTCTTGTTGGAATATCAGCAGGAGTGTTTTTTTTCGAAAGTAGGCGTTAGAATCTGTCTATCGTCAGGGAGCTTAGTCGGAGATATAGATTTTGGGTGCTCATCCTCTCTTTGGAAACGCTCAAGAGACCATTTGATGTGGAAGGGACGCTTGAGATTTTTCTCGCCACTGAAAGTTTCTTGGTTGGAGAGTTGAGGGGGATCTCTCCCTGTTAAAAGATTCATGGTATCGTGTCCTGTCCCGAAAAAGTCTGTGGGAATCCCTAGATCTGGTGTAGGTGTCATAAGGAGGTCGGTGGTTTCTACGGGCTCCTTCTCCAGAGCTACGGTTGGATTCCATCTCCATATACTCATAGGTTCTCTTTTGGGGAGCAGAGCTTCTCTGTGAGTTTATGCTCCTTGCTGGACTATGAGGTCGCGATCTTGGAGCCATAAAATTGTCTTCAGGGGTGTAGTAGTTTCTTGGTGTTCCATGAGAGGTAGGATGCGATGAGGCGTGGATCGGGTGAGATTTGTCTTGTTGTTCCTCTGAGTCCTTCAGACCAGGGCAGTTTTTCTTATCATGAGTAATTCTGAGGCAGTGCTTGCAATGGTTTTTCAGGTTTTTGTATTCCAAGTAGATCAGCATCTCTGAGCCTGTTGAAAACTCCACCATTGTTTCCTTGAGTAGTGGTTGTAGACCATCAAGCATAACTCTAATGTTCATCGAGTCTGAGGAGATGTCTATCTCCAAAACTTCTCCCAGTTCCTCACCTATGGTTTGGAGCATTAATGGTTACCAGAAGTGTTTAGGGAGTCCTTGTACTTCAACCCAAAAGGAGATCTTTGAAGGGAAGGCGTCCGAGATAACAGGTTCCCACCGTTGTAATATAACCATCCATTGGTCAAAATGGTACGGCCTCTCTTCTAGAACTTTGAGTAAATCTTCATCATAGTCAAAACGGAGTTGAAAAACACCACGAAAAAGGTCGGATCCTCTAGCTTTTCCTTTCAAGTTCCAGTGGTTTTCAAAGAAGGGCAAAAGGGCCCAAATCCGTTGTCCTGCAGGGTTTGTTAAGCGACCAATGAAGGTAACAGAATTCTCTTCAATGAGGGCAGAGCAGTCAAGTTCGGGGGCTTTTATGCGTTTTCGTGGAAGTGAGGAATAGCTTTGGGCTAAATCCTTTCCTTTCTGGTAAGCAGGGATTCTGGAGGTCATGGGAGTTGTGGATATGCGTACAGTTGGATTGGCGAGGAGGATGGGAAGTGTATGGCAGAGGTTTTAAGGAGAGTAGCAGGATCTCACAGGATAGATAGTTACTCGACAGTTTTGATGGACGCCGGAACTAACAGCGAGAATTTTGGTACGATTTCCGGCCCGGAATTGTGGTTTGAAAGTTGACTTGAGGAGGAGGATAATTAACCATTGGATAAAACCTTAACGGTCGGGTAAAGACTGGGTAAAGGTACCTTTTTAATGAAAGGTATTAGATAAGATCCGGGTAAAGACTTGCATTTTGGTTGGGGGAGGGGTGGAGACACCGGGAGTCGTGCCTGAGAGAGAAATTTCAAAAACTTTCTATATATGGTATCGCATTGTTGTTGTTGTGTATATATATAACTAGGACTACTATAAGTGAAATAATTATGGTAGAAGCTTGAAATTTTCTTTCGGGCTAAGTACAAGAAATCGAATTTTCTATTATGTTTTTAATTCTTCTTTTCTTTAGTTTAATATTTGTCCAGGATCATATATGTGTCAACAACACTGACCCTGCATAGCATTCATATCCATTATATATTAAAATAGAAGCATTTTCACACAACAAAATGCTGACGTGTCGCAATCACAAAGCTATAGACACTATTTCCTTTATTCATCATCAATTTCTAATAATAGAATATTTACATTTACATACCATTATATTTTTTCAAAATCCCTTATATATTAAAAGAGAAGCATTCTCACGAAAAAAACTGACGTGTCGCACTCACAGAGCTCCAGACACTATTTACTTTATTTGTCATCAGCTTCTAATAATAGAATATTTACATTTACATACCATTATATTTTTTCAAAAATATAATTAACACCCAAAATTAAATTCTTATATTCTCTTTCTAACTTAATTATATCTTTTAATTACATTTTCATAAAATCTTTAAAATGAATTTTAAGAACTCTTTGTTCATATGATATGATAATATAAGATTGATATTATAATAATTCTCACGAGTTAAATTATAATTATTATAAAATTATATATATATTTTTATATTTACTACACAATCAAATTTTGATTCCAATTACCGATAAATAAAATAGATTTTGTAAATAAAAATTACAGAACAAATATTTAATAATTATTTTATATCCCACATAATGCGTGTTGTTACCTAGTATCTATTATAATGGTTGCAAGTATATGGTATGATGTCATCTTTCCTTCTTTTTCCACTCTTGTTCCCCTTCACATTGCACTTGAATTATAGTAATTAATCAGTTATATCACTGATTCTACATTGTATTATTCAGGATGAGTAAATTTTGGTGTGGCTGGCTAATTCATAAAATTTGTCTTTGTTAGTTGTGCTTTAAAGCCTTGTTGTGAACTTGATAATGCTAAGTAAATCTTTTTATTATACTTCTTTTGTTCCTAATAGATCGATATTTTAGAATTTTTTCTTCTCTCTAAAATATTCATGTTATACATTAAAAAATTGAAATGATTTTTTTTTATGTTTTCTTCCACATGACATGCTATCTAAAGTCTATATTTTCTCTTTCTACCAAAAATTAATTATAAATTAATTTATAAATAAAACTTTAACTTTTTCTTAATATATGTGAAATTGTCAAAACATCAGTCTAGTTGAGACAGAGAGAATTTATACTATTAATGGGGGAATATATTAATTTTATTTGGTTATATAAAATATATTAATTGTATTTGGTTATACAAATAGTAGAAAATTAATTGTAAAAGTTGTTTGGATACATGTATTTTCATATTCCGTGTTTGTCCAAAATAAGTTTTTTTAATAAAGGTATTTTGTATAATATTGTACAAAAATAAATATTATTATACTAAATGTATTTTCAATAAAAAAGAAGGCACATTAGCAACTTCGTAGGCTTTTCGACAAGTCTAGGAATGTGATTTACAATTTGTAATATTTGACAAGACTACTATGAAATATATTTATGAATAGTTGTGATGTGATTCTTCCAAAAAATCGACACTTTCCTATGAATAGTTACAATAATTTTGATTTGTGAATTTATTTGGTTTCTTTTTTTCGTTTTTTTTTGAACAAAATAATTTATTTGGTTACTAATAAGCAAAATATCATTTGGAAAAACTCTGTCATGCACCAAAAAAAAAAAAAAAAAAACTTTTTCGGAGAAAAAGATNACACATTTTTTCACAAAGACCTTAATTAGCTTGACTTGTAGGCTCAACGAGAGTCTTATAATACGACTGAAAGTACACGTTACTTTTATGACAGTGAATCAGTATGATCACTCACGCTACGACCTTTCAAATATGACTTCGACTTTTCAAATTAATATACAATTATTTCTTGATGGACTTGGTGTTTTTTCACTTGAAATTTCTTACGATATTTGTATTGAACTCACAGTGACATACTGCGTTTGAGTTTTCGTTTATTTCGCTTTTTTATATCATATTTGCTATGGAAAGAAAGGTGTTTTTGGGCCAATACTTGATATGGGTGATGTTATTGTTGGGACAGTTACATGGATACATAAGCTGTATTGAGAAAGAAAAGAATGCTTTGTTTGAGCTCAAGAAATTCCTGCTCTCAAGGAGGGAAGAATGGGATCACGATCGTCCTTATCTCCCTACTTGGACTAATGACACAGAGAGCGATTGCTGCTTGTGGCAAGGCCTTACGTGCGATCCTACCAGCCGACGGGTTATCGAGCTTTCCTTTGGAAGCCTTTTCCTCAAAGAGAATTCTCGCCTGAACCTTTCTTTGCTTCATTCCTTTGAAGATGTTCGAAGTCTGGACTTATCCTTTCTCGAGTTCGAAGGCATATATGATGATGTGGAAGGTAATACTAGAGTTTCGCCCAGGGTTCATTATATTGTTTTACGTCTTTTAGTCTCTATTTGAAAACAATTTTCCCTGACAAGTTCTAATTCTAGATGAGCTTTATCGTATTTCTTTTGTTACATTTTTTAAAAGTTAGTATTTAGATTTTTCTCCTGCATCAAAAATTTATAGATATGTATTAACTAACTTGCTGATATTTAAGTCTATGCCATGTAGCAGAAAATTAAATATCCAACCGTCACTCATGCTTCCTTCCAAAGTCCATAACAGTGCAACTCTCATAATCTTCATTGGCATGTAGAATTATAATTGAAAATATTGAAGTGATTAGAGTGAGCTGTTATTTTCATATACTTTGTTAATAAGATTCTCGTTTGCAGGTTATAGAAGCCTAAGAAGATTAAGAAACCTGGAGATTCTGGATCTTAGTTTTAATAGATTCAACAACAGCATCTTTCCTTTTCTTAATGCCGCTACATCACTCACAACTCTGTTTCTTCCGTTCAACCGTATCCATGGTCCTCTTCCTGTTAAAGGTATTTTTCTCCATTCTTATCTAAGGCAATACTCTAGCATGCCTATCCTTGATGATGTATCTTTTGCTATATTGATGCAATTTAAAATTATCTTTATAACTTTTTTGTGTCATAAATTTAATATGTATCATTCTTATATTTGTTGAACTCTTTACCAGATCTTAGAGATTTGACAAACTTGGAACTACTGGATCTGAGTGCAAACGGATTCAACGGCTCCATACCAATACAAGGTAAGTTATCTATAAAATGCTTGCCTTTATTTTTTAAAGTGGAAATTTAATAAATTTAACGGATGCGAGAAACATTGTTGGATTGGTTTATATATATATATATATCATCCATAAGATCTCATGTTCGGATCTAATGTTGTTCAGCGTTGTGTGGTTCGTCTTTTGGCAGAGTTAACTTCCCTGAGGAAACTGAAAGCTCTGAATCTAAATTACAATGAATTTTCTGGCCCAACGGGATTGCAAGGCAAGTGTGATAAAATAATACAAAGTTCGGATACTTGCCACTTAGACCCTGTCTTTTCTAAATTTAATTTAGACACACATATTTTTGATTGGTTAGTTTTATATATCATCCTTGAGATCTATCATGTTTGTATTTAAAGTTGTTCACTTTTTTGTTTTTCTTATCTTGTGGCAGAGTTTGCTGCCCTGAGGAAGCTGAAAGCTCTGGGTCTACGTTACAATAATTTTTCTGGCTCAATTGGATTGCAAGGCAAGTTTGCTTAAATAAAAGTTTGGATAAAGAATTCTGGTTAATTTAGTTGAATGAAGTGGATAAAAAAAATTATACATTTGATTATTGTAGGGGTTTGCAAATTGAAGAATATAGAGGAGCTCGATCTCAGTAGCAACAAGCTTCTAGGTCAGTTTCCTTTATGTATAACTAACCTGACTGGACTTCGACTTCTTGATCTCTCATCGAACCAATTGACTGGGAACATACCATCTGCTCTCGCTAACCTTGAATCCCTTGAGTACCTATCACTGTTTGATAACAACTTCGAAGGTTTCTTCTCACTTGGTTCACTCACCAACCTCTCAAAGCTTAAGGTGCTCATGCTTGATTCAAATTCCAACTCATTTCAAGTAGAGGTGAAAAGTTCTTGGAAGCCAAAATTTCAGTTGAGAGCTATTTCACTAGGAACTTGCAATTTGGATAGCATTCCTCATTTTCTCCTATACCAGAAGGATTTGCGTTATGTTGATCTCTCTTTCAACAAAATTTCTGGAAATTTTCCTACATGGCTGTTGGAGAACAATACAAAACTCGAGGTTTTGAATCTAGGGAATAACTCTTTTAGGAGCTTTCAACTACCGAAATCCGATCACAATCTGGTTTTGCTGGATATATCACTTAATGAATTTGATCAACTCTTTCCTCAGAACATTGGGTGGATACTTCCTCGTTTAACGTATATGAATCTGACGACTAATGGTTTTCAAGGAAATCTACCATCTTCTCTTGGTAACATGAAAGAGCTTGGAGTTCTGGATATATCTCACAACAAGTTCTACGGAAAGATACCAAAAAGTTTTTTAATGGGTTGTTATTCCATGTGGGTCTTGAAGCTGTCACATAACAAACTAAGTGGAGAGGTTATTCCAGAAGCATCAAACTTTGCTTATTTAAGGGGGCTGTCTATGAATAACAATTTATTTACAGGAAAGGTCGGAAGAGGTTTGCGGAGCTTCAGATCTTTGGAAAAGCTTGACCTTTCGAACAACAATCTCACAGGTGTTATTCCAAGTTGGTTTGGCGAACTTCAAGGCTTATCTGTGCTAAAGATTTCTAACAACTTGTTGGAAGGTGAAATACCTACATCGTTGTTCAACCTATCCAGTATTAGCCTACTGGACCTCTCTGCAAATAGTTTATCAGGGAACATACCTCAAGCCAGTTCTGGATATGGGGTAGTAACATTGTTACTCTTGAATAACAATAATTTATCAGGGGTTATTCCAGACACACTTCTAGCAGCCAATATCACCGTCCTTGATCTGAGCAATAACAGACTGTCTGGGAATATTCCGGAGTCCATCAACAACAACATCAGAGTTCTTCTTCTCCGAGGGAATACTTTAACAGGCAATATTCCTCGCCAGTTGTGTGCCTTAACAAGGCTTCACCTCCTGGATCTTGCTAACAACAAATTAAATGGATCCATACCTTCGTGCCTTAGCAATGCATCATTTGGTTTGGTAAAAGAGGATTCGTTATATGAATATGTTTTTTCCAGCTATTATTCCGATAAGCCTCTTGGTACCTCTTTCAAATCTCCGCTCTTGCAAGATAATGATATTCCTGCTAAAGTTCACTGGGGAGAAAATCAGATGGAAAGCATCCCAACGAAAATTGAGTTTGCAACAAAACACAGATATGATACCTACATGGGCCAAAACCTCAAATATTTTTCGGGACTGGATCTCTCAAAAAATGAGCTGAGCGGTGAAATCCCAGTAGAGCTTGGGCATCTTGTGCAGTTACATGCTCTCAATCTGTCTCACAACAACTTATCAGGAGTTATCCCCGAAAGCTTTTCAGGTCTGAAGAATGTGGAAAGCCTCGATCTTTCTTTCAACATATTACAAGGTCGGATCCCACCACAACTTACAGAGTTGAGCAGTCTTGCTGTATTCAATGTCTCTTACAACAACTTGTCAGGAGTCATTCCAGAGGGAAGACAGTTTAACACTTTTGATACGCAAAGCTACTTAGGTAATCCTTTTCTTTGTGGACAACCAACCAACACAAGCTGCAACAACAACAGCAACAACGTCTTTCAAGAACTAGGTAATGAAGTGGAAGTTGATGAATCTTTAATCGACATGGTGTCTTTTTATTGGAGTTTTGTTGCAGCCTATGTGACAATACTTCTTGGGATACTTGCATCACTCTCTTTTGATTCTCCTTGGAGCAGGGCTTGGTTCTACATCGTTGATTGTTTCATCCACAAAGTGAGGGATTTGGTTTGGTAAAATACTGCAGGTGTTGGATGTTTCTTATGTGCTAGTTTCATTGTTGTCCCCATCTGTTGTTGTATTTCTCAAATGATCCTGCTCTGTGTCACAGAACTAGAAAAATGACTTATGTTTGGTTCATGGGTACTGTCTTTGTCTTTAAATAAATGTAATGCCTCAAAACATATTTCTACTCAAATACAAGAAGTCTCATGAAGTCATCTCAAAATAGAAAAAGAGTTTACACTGACTGAAAAATAGAATATAGATACAGAGACTTCCCGTTAGACTCTATCTTATTTTAAGAATCTCAGAGATGTATCTATGATCGGTTGTAGGATCTGTTATTTCACAGTGATGCAGTATAATCTTGGCTGGCTTCATCATGGCTAGAGTTTAATCGTCTGAGCTTTTGAAGGAAGTGCTCAACATTCTGAAGCTTTTTACGGTTTATCTCCGGATAAAAGCTTGATGTGGCTAAGCTGATTTCCTCTGGCCGTCACAATGTTCATCGCCATAGGCATAGGAAATATTACTTGTCACATGATCAGTTCTGAGTCAAAAATGTAAGAAAACTGAACTGAACATTAAATCCTTGTATTGAAATTCTTTTTTGTAAAAGATAAACTTTCCCAAAGTAAACAAGCTACAGACAGATGTAAGAGTTTGAACTCTTGGTCATAGAATCTTAAAGTGACGTTGATCTTATAGTTCTTATCTATGCGGCATAGACTATGCCCATATTCTCAAAGGTTGATGACCATAACGATTGAGGACATTAAGATAGAATCCGTTTGTTACTAGTTCAGTGTCTCTGTATATGGAGGCTTCAAGAACAGAAATAGGATGTGGATCGGATGTTCCAAAGAAACTAGTGAAATGTTAGCTGACGATCCATCTTCACTAAACCTTGGACTGGATTTATGAAAACACAAAACAAATCTTCGAGCCTTGAGAAGAACGGAAACAGATGGGGAATCAAACATTATATATATTAATAACATGAAGAATTATGTGTGGTTCCTCTGTAAAGTCCGTCTTTGTATAACTGTAATGTCTCAAACATAAATTGGAGCCTTGTAGGCTAAAGGAGCCTGATCATGCAAGCCAAAGTTTAAGATAGTCATCAGTCATCACCCACGCTACGCAAGTACGCATGTCTCATGGGTATAAGAGTTTCCATTACTTGAGTCTTGGACTCTATAAATTCTGTATATTTTCTCGGTGGTATTTGGTCGTTTTCCACAGAAAATTGGAATTGAACTCTCATAAACTTAGAGAGGTGTATGTGCACAGTATAAACTCACAGTCCCACATTGACTTTGAATTTCATACGTTTGCTTTTTGTATCATACTTGAAAGAAAATCGGCCAATTATCTATATTCACACTATGTGAATAAGTTCAAGTTCATACATAGAACGATGTGCAAAGAAAAGTCATGCATGTACTAAAAAAAATCATCGGATTCATACACGGATCATGATTTTTGGATATTTCCATGCATGTTGCTGAATGCTGACCAAAAAGATTCTTCTCGGATAATTTTTCCATTTTCTCTTCAAAGGATGAAAAAGAACCTCGAGTACTTGTCTGCCGACAAGGCCATATGCTTGTGTAATGATAAGCAACGTATCACATGAGAACAAAGATTCAATATTATCTTGGGCCCTTTGCAATATAATTTATGTGGACTCAATCTTCCGTGTATTGTATATATGTTTATACAAATATTCCTTTTTCCCAACTAAAACATGGATAGTGTTTTACAATTTGGATCCTAAATTATCAAGTATTTTTGTTAAGTTGTTGTGGATCATGGATTCTAATATCTTTGCACTTACTGAGAACCAGGCTTGCTCAATCATGGCACATATAACTAGGTTTCACCATGGATATAGGCGCTGCTGAAAACGACACACACTTGGACTCACGCTAAACGACTCTTATTATCATACGCGAGTCAAAGTAAAGACAATGATCACTCGCGCAGCGTGAGTAATGCTACTACACATGTTACATGCATGCATATATGAGTTTAGGTGTTTTTCATTGATTGCATATATTTTCAACTTTTTAAACATATACACAACTATTTATTGTTGAAAAAAGCAATGGTGTTTTACACGGAAATTTGAAATTCCTATATATAACGTACGTGGAGGTACTTGTATAGAACTCACAGTCCCACATTGCATTTGAGTTTTCTTTCACTGGCTTTCTATTTTTATTTTTTTTTTATAATCACATTTGCAATGGAAGGGAAGGTGTTGTTGGGCCAATACTTGATATGGTTGATGCTAGTGTTGGGGCAGCTACACGGATGCAAAAGCTGTAATGAGAAAGATAGGACGGCATTAATGGATATCAAGAAATACATAGTCTCGGTTTCTGAAGAAGAGTTATCGGACTTTGTTCTCACTACTTGGACTAATGACAAAGAGGACGATTGCTGTTTTTGGGAAGGCTTAGAATGCAATAGTACAAGTGGACGGGTGACTAAACTTTTCATCGATTTCTCGTATTGCAAACCGAGTTCTCTCCTAAACCTTTCTCTGCTGTATCCCTTTGAACTAGAAGTTCGAAGCCTGCTGTTATCTGACTCAGGGTTCGGACTCAGTGGCTTCTTTGATGATGTGGAAGGTACATCCTTTTTTTTTCTTCTTCTTCTCTCTCTGTTTTTAACCTCTTGTGGTCTCTACTTAGAAACATATTTCCCTGCATGGATAAGTTTGAATGCTAGATGAGCTTGATTTTTGAATGCTGATAACGTTTAAAATGATGGTACTTACTTAGACTTTTTCCATGCATTAAAATTTTACATAGCTCGGTATTAGTTAACTAACTCGCTGATGTCTATACCATGTAGAGCACAAAATTACATAAAATCTGTCACTCATGTTTCATAATCTTCATTTGCATATAGAGAAGAGTAAAACCATAATTAAACGTTGAACCTATTGAATGATTACAGTACTTTCTTAACAAGATTTTTATTTTGCAGGTTATAAAAGTCTAAAGAGATTAAGAAACCTGGAGATTCTGGATCTTTCTTTTTTTAATTTCAACAACAGCATATTTCCCTTTCTTAATGCCGCCACATCACTCACAACTCTGTTTCTTAAGTCCAACAATATGAGTGGTTCTTTTCCTCTTAAAGGTATGTTTCTTCGTTTTAAAAAAAAAACTAGCCTGACCTCATTGATTTATGATGCATCTTTTTATTTAGTTTATAATTAGTGTTAATATATAGGTCTTATATTCAGATTAAATCAACATTCTTAATATTTGTTGGTGTCCCTCTCAGAACTTAGAGATTTGATGAATTTGGAACTGTTGGACCTGAGTGGAAACAGATTTAATGGCTCCATACCAGTACAAGGTAGCTGTCCACAGATGCCTTTATTTTTTCTATTCATTTTTACTCGTTTTAACAATAAAAGATTGTTGAATTAGTCTGGACTATCCCTGAAATCATATTTTCAAAGTCCTGACCTTTTTTGTGGGTTTTTTTTTTCATGTGGCAGAGTTACATGCCCGGATGAGCAAACTTAAAGCTCTGGATCTAAGCGACAATGAATTTTCTGGTTCAATGGAACTGCAAGGTAAGTTTTCTCAAAATATTCCACTGCTTTGTTGGAGACTTGTAGACTTGTAGTAAAGTTCACGTTTAAATAAGTGACAATTTTTTTTTTTGCTTTTGATTTATATTTATTGTAGGAATTTGCAAACTGAAGAATATACAAGAGCTCGATCTCAGTCAAAACAAACTTGTAGGTCAGTTCCCCTCATGTTTAACTAGCTTGACTGGACTTCGAGTTCTTGATCTTTCATCAAACCAGTTAGCTGGGAAGGTACCATCTCTTGTCGGTAACCTCAAATCCCTTGAGTACTTATCATTGTTTGATAACAACTTCGAAGGGTTATTCTCACTTGGTTGGCTCGCCAACCTCTCAAAGCTTAAGGTGTTGAAACTTGGCTCAAAATCTAACACATTTCAACTAGTGTCGGAAAGTTACTTGAAACCAAAGTTTCAGTTGAGAGTTATTGCACTAACTTCTTGTAACTTGGAGAAGGTTCCTCCTTTTCTCCTACACCAAAAGGATTTGCGTCATCTTGATCTCTCTGGCAACATTATTTCTGGGAAATTTCCTTCTTGGGTGTTGGCTAACAATACAAAACTCGTGGATTTGCGTCTACAGAATAATTCTCTTACGAGCTTTCAGCTACCGAAATCTGCTCATAACCTACTTTCTCTGAATTTGTCAGTTAATGAATTCAGTCATCTCTTTCCTGAGAACATTGGGTGGATACTTCCTCATTTACGGTATATGAATCTAGCAGTGAATGGTTTTCAAGGAAATCTGCCATCTTCTCTAGGTAACATGAAAAATATCGAGTATCTGGATATATCTCACAACAGTTTCTACGGGAAGCTACCGAGAAGTTTTGTACAAGGTTGTTACTCCTTACAGTACTTGAAGTTGTCACATAACAAACTAAGTGGAGAGATTTTTCCGGAATCAGCAAACTTTAGTGATATATGGATGTTGTCTATGGATAACAATATGTTCACAGGTAAAATTGGAGAACGTTTGCGGAGCTTGACGTCTTTGTATATGCTTGACATTTCGAACAACAATCTCACAGGTGTTATTCCAAGTTGGATTGGCGAGCTTTCACGCTTATCTGCACTAATAATTTCAAACAACTCGTTGGAAGGTGAAATACCTGTTTCGTTGTTCAGCATATCTGAACTAGAGCTACTGGACCTCTCTGCAAACAGTTTGTCTGGGGGCATACCTCCACACGTCAATTCCACAGATGGGCATGGGCTAGTGTTACTCCTGCAAGACAATAATCTTTCAGGGGTTATTCCAGACACATTGCTAGCAAATGTCAAAATACTTGATCTTAGAAATAACAGATTGTCTGGAAATATTCCCGAGTTCATCAACACCCAAAACATCAGTATGCTGCTTCTGCGTGGGAATTATTTAACTGGCCGCATCCCCCCACAGTTGTGTGGCATAAGCAACCTCCAAATTTTGGATCTTGGAAATAACAGACTAAGTGGATCCATACCTTCTTGCCTTAGCAATACATCCTTTGGTTTTGGGAAAGAGGATACATCATACGACTATGATTCCGATCTGTCTTCCTCGTCTGTTGATTCCTTGCATGTTGATTTTTATTTTGCGTCGCTTCTCATGTTTGAACGGTTTGGTATGAACTACAAAGAAGGCTCCCAAACGAAAATTGAGTTTGCAACAAAGTATCGATATGATGCCTACATGGGTGGAAATCTCAAATTATTGTTTGGACTTGATCTCTCAGTAAATGAGCTGAGTGGTGAGATCCCAGTTGAGCTTGGAGGTCTTATGGAGCTACAATCTCTCAATCTTTCTCACAACAACTTGTCAGGAGTGATACCTAATACCTTTTCAGGTCTCAAGAATGTGGAAAGCCTTGATCTCTCCTTCAACAGATTACATGGCCGGATCCCACCACAACTTACAGATTTGAGCAACCTCGCCGTGTTCAAGGTTTCATACAACAACTTGTCAGGAGCCATTCCACATGAAAGACAGTTTAACACCTTCGATACACAAAGCTACGTAGGTAATCCTCTTCTCTGTGGTCAACCAACCAACACAAGCTGCAACAACAATAACTTACAAGAACCAGATAATGAAGTGGAAGCTGATGAATCTTTAATCGACATGGTGTCTTTCTATTGGAGTTTTGCTGCAGCCTATGTCACAGTACTTCTTGGGATACTCGCATCACTCTCGTTTGATTCTCCTTGGAGCCGAGCTTGGTTCTACATCGTATATGCTTTCATCCACAAGGCTACGAATTTGCTGTAGGTGCTAAAAATGCATCTAGTGTGCTAGTTTCATTCTCGTCCCCATCTGTTGTTGTTCTTCTCCATACCTTTGTTTCGAAAACCAGACCATTACTTATGTTTTAGTTCCTGTCGTCTGTATTGTCTTTTGTCTTTGAATAAATGTAATGCCTCAAGCTGGTTTGGTGGTTGTTTCAATATACAGAAAGTTGCATAAAATAATCTCAAAATGAGAGTACACAGACCCCAAAAAAAAAAGAATAGATACAGAGAAATTTCTCGTTAGATCTCTTTCTTCTGTATGAATTCTATACCGATTTACAGTATCTTTTCAGGTAACCATCTCAAGAAGAACTTCAGTAATTACATAACACACCATATGATTTTTATCCTGCTGTAGAATATAAAGACCCAAATACAAGCAAATGAATCAGCAAGACAAAAAAACCAGAGTGAAACGTAGAACACAGTTAAAGAGTTAGAGAAAGAAGAGAAACCACTTTTGTTTATAAAATCTTCTTCAACAGACTTTGCTATTGGTCTGCAAAAAGTGTTCTTCGCCTTCCTGACTTTGCTTGCACACGGCTAGTCTCTGCATGTACAACTTCACTAACCAGATCCTTGAAGAGAAGCCTCTCCACATCCAGCACCAACCCTGAGATTTCTCCACTGAAGTCTGCCCAGTTCCCAGATCGAATCGTCACATCTTCAGCAA
Organism: Camelina sativa; assembly: GCF_000633955.1. NCBI lineage: Eukaryota > Viridiplantae > Streptophyta > Magnoliopsida > Brassicales > Brassicaceae > Camelina > Camelina sativa. The sequence goes on along the minus strand of NC_025700.1, from coordinate 19,453,889 downwards.
GTATATTTTTCAAGAAGTCGTCTTCTTCCTCCAATAAGAAGCTTTCCGACCTCTTTGTGGCTTGCTTTTGCATTGTTTCTACCGCTGAACACAGTTCTTTCAGTAATTGTTGAGCACTCACGGATTTCTTAGTCATCTTAGCAGATGACTTCATCAATGGATTCGTCGTGGCTTCAACTGAAGCTAGTTTCTCTACCAGAATCTCATTAACGGTGTCAAACACAAGTTTGCGGTTGAGCTTCTCATTTTTCAGAACCTTACTTTCCTCTTTGTGTAAATGCATAGTGCTGCTTCCCTTTGTCTGCTCAAGAACAAAGAACAGCTCAGGATTGATTGGGTGGCCAGAAGGGTGTAGCTGAAACGTTGTCAATCCTGAGCCAAGGTCTCTGAGGAGAAGGCCCGAGGCTAACAGAATCTCCGAGATGTATCTATGATCAGTGGTAGGATCCGGGTTCTCACAGAGCGATGCGATATAATCTTGGCTGGCTTCATCATGGTTAGAGTTCAGTCGTCTGAGCTTTTGAACCAAGTGCTCAACATTCTGAAGCTTCTTACGGTTTATCTCTGGCGAAAAGCTTGATGTGGTTTCTGAGAAACTGTAAGCTGGATTCCACTGGTCCTCGCAATGTTCATCACCAAAGTCATCAGCTACATTACCTATCACATGATCAGTTCTGGGTCAAAAATGGAAGGAACTGAACAGCTAATCCTTGTATTGAGAAAAAAATTGTAAAAGAGAAACTTTCTCAAACTAAGCAAGCTACAGACAAAATGTAAGAGTTAACCCTGGTCATAGAATCTTAAAGTGGCATTGATTTTTGCAAGTTTCTTATCCATGTCAATATTCTCAGAGGTTGATGACCACGAGGACACTAGAGATAGAATCCTTTTGTTACCTTGTGTCTTCACGGGTGATGGTTCAATCTCTCTGTACGTTGAAGCGTCGAGAACAGAAATAGGACTTGGATGTTCCAAAGCAACTACTGAAAGGTTCGCTGAGAATCCATCTTCACTAAACCTTGGACTGGATTTCTGCAAACACAAAACATAACTTGTGAGAACTAAGTGAAAAACTTTTGACACCTAGCACTTAGATATACAAATGAGAGTCAGAACTCACATTCTGCATTAAGTTAGAGACTACAGCTTTGGCTGCCTCGATTACAGATGGACTTTTACCACCATCGGCTTCAGTAGCTTTTTCTACACAAGCAGAGGCTTCTGTTTCGGATGGAGTACAAACGTCATTACTTGACGTCCTAGATTCATTGCTTGCTTGACTAAGTTGGTCATCATTTTGCTGCAAACTCTTCCGAGCCTTGGGTCTACGTTTGCCACCAGGAGAAGTAGATTCCACAAGTTGTTGGTTTGACGGTTTCCTCGATTTGCTAGAATCAGGAGGTGTTGGTGGCCGTGAACGTTTATCATACTCAAGCTTCTTCTGCTGTAATCTTGGACTTACAGATCCTGAACTCTTTGAAGTACTTTCTTTGGGAACCTGCTGAGGCCTTTTTGAAGTAGACCGCACACTTCTGCTGTCAGATTTCTTATCGAAAGAGCTGGTACAGGACTCAGCTCTTCGGTTTACAGGACTACGATCTTTTGTCACCCGTTTACTACTTGCTGAAGTTTCTTTATCACCAGGTTTTTCTCTACGGATCTTATTGAGGCCAGATAGGCTGTGAATGGGAATAAGGGATGACGCAGGAATACCAGCCTTTTCAACAAGCTTGGCAGGTTTCATAATCACAATCGGGGATTGATATACCTGGTTAGCTGAAGATGAAGAAGGCTGCGCTCTCGTTATGGATGGCATTGCATGGTTGGAAGTTGCAGAATTTTCTCTTTCATAATCCTTTTGAGCTGCAACGTTTGAGGATTGTAGTTGTTTCTCAGTATCCAGGAAACCCTTTGACTGCATAGACTCTAATATTTGTTTAAGGGCTCGCAGATCTTTTCCCGAATGTTTGAACTCAAGCTCATTCAATCTACGCTCCATTTCACTGAACACTGTAGGAGAAAAATTAGGTGCCTCATACGGCTTTGCTTTCACAGGCATGCTAGCTTGCTTTTGCAAAACTCGGTTTCTATCAGCTTGTTTCCATGGAGCTGGTTCAATGGGGAATCTTGTATTTGATAGAGGTTTCATAACAAAGTCAGAGTTTCTCCATCTTGGAGAAGCCGGGTCCTTCCCCAAGCTTCTTGGTGAGCTAGGAGAAAAACGGATGGCACGGTTCAGATTTTTCTCCCTCAATGATCTTGAAAATGGATCGTCGTTTTGATCAGAGGTGCTGGTTTTGTTCAAACCAAACTGATGAATGTCTCTACCCAATGGAGATCCTGGCAATGTCTCCAATCCCATGAGCTTTGCAACAACACTGGGAGGCCGTTTCTTGCTGCTGCTTGAACAGCTTTCACTGAAACTTTCAGAAAGCTTACTTGATCTAGGATCAACACCAGAGTTTTGCATCACTCGTTCTCTACTATCCAGCGAAAGCCTAGGCAACTCTTTTAGCTTCTGTCTGGATTTCAGCGTATCATGAGAATCAACTGAGTAGCGAGGTGCATCTTTCTTACCAGTCTCGTTATAATGTTGAGATGTTTCTCTAAGTTTTGCTAGAACTCTGAAGGACTCATTGAGATCCGCGGGAGTTGATTGCTTCAAACCATAAGGCCTTGGGGAATCCTCTCGTCTACTGTGTCTAACTACTTCTTCTCTTGTTATTGGAGTCTTAATCAAAAGCCCTCTGGCTTCTCTGTACATTGAGTCTCTCACAACATCTCTGAGGTCAAGTCCCAGATGTGAAAACCCATTACCTTCGGTCATCTCAGGATCACTTGTTGGAGATTCTGGAAAATTGGCTCGGTCATAGGCAGAAGAAGCTTCAGGTAGAACTCCTCTGTTAAACTCAGAAGAAGATGGGGAGGACGAACATGAAGATGAGAAAGAAACCCTCGATGATTCTGTTGAAACCCTTTGCTTCTCTTTCACATTCCCACCAGTGTTCGAGTCCTGAAACTGAATTGCAAAAACCCTTAAGATCTTATTTATAGAAAACCTCGTGTATATATATGTTTGACAAGAGAAGCAACTTACAGTTTCTTTTTGCTGATAAATTGTATCAACAGATTCTTTCTCGTCGTTGATGCTATTAGCATTTACACTACCTGCAACAAGCACATAAACCAAGCATGAGCATCATACCCAAACTCTCAAACAAGGAACACCCCGATAATGCATTCAGAGAAACCATTAATAAAAACCTATACGTACCAGTTAGTCAAACTTGAATTTATCACATTTGGTTGGAAACTTCATGAGCCTAAGGTTAATAAAAGTCAAAATCTACCAAGAAAAAACTGGCCAGAAGGGAAACTAAATCTAAACTAAAGATCCGGCAGATCAACACAACTGAGAAAGAAAGAAAAAGACAACAACCAAAACTTAGATCTCTGAGACTGTAACTAAGACTTGGTTAATGAAAAGATTGAAACACTACATTGGCAGATGCAGAGCCAAAACAAAATAGAGAAGAAAAAGAAAAGTAAAAGACATGAATTAAGAATTACATACATGTTGTAACCACATACGAGTCAACGACTACGAGACACGAGATCAGAAGAGAGTGTTTAAATTATCACCAAAAAATATAAATATAAATAATTTAATTTACCTAAAGTAAGGCTTTTTCGCCGGCCAGTGAGAACATGGTGACGATCAAAGATTTGAAAAATCCCATTCATACAACCAATTTGCTTCTGCAGATCTGCAGCACTATCATCTGCCAATGAATGCAGAAGCTTCGCAGCCATTTCTCTATACAATCACAAAACCAGCCAATCCTCCGGCGCCGGAAACTTTATACAGAAAGATTCAAAAAGACTTCTCTTTTCTTTTCTTACTTTTTGGTTTTGAAAGCTTTCTTTCTTCTGTGATGATTGATTTCCAAAAAACCCAAACTTTTTGGCCTCAATGATGTGTTTGCAATAATAAGGAAGAGATCACTTTAAAAAGCTTTCTTATTTTTTTGCTTTTCTCTCTATCTCCATCATCAAACAGTAACCACCCACCATTAAAACTCTATAACGAGAATGACGCACCTTCCATATTCATATAACTCCAAAATCATAGCCTTTTATCTTTGTAGAAAAAGAAAAAGAAAAAAAACTTGAAACCCGTTTAAGATTTCAAATCACACAACCCCTCCTCCCCATTGTAATTTCTTCAGCTTAATTAAAGCTTAAAACCCGCTAAATTCACCCCCAAAATAAAATCTAATCTAAGTCCCACCACAACTAGACACTAGCAAGCAACCTACGGATCTAAAAGGAAATAAAGTTTACACCTTTATACAAACCTAAGATTCCCAGATTCACTGAAGACAAAACGAAAAGGAGAAAAGATAAAAAACCCTTTTGGTAATTTAGATCCAATCTTCAATAAACTAAACGATAAAGATAAAAAAAAAAAAAAAAAAAAAAAAAAAAAAAAAAAAAAAAAAAAAAAAAAAAAAAAAAAAANAACAGTCCTAAAACACAGAATGTGAATCTAGAGAACCAGTGAAAAAGAAAAGAGTTGCAGAAGCAGAGCAACGGCCAACCAAATCAAGAAGAAGAAGAGGAAGGAGAAAGAAAGAAGAAATAAAAGGGATTAAAGAAAGGAAAGGAACAAAAGAATCTCTTCACAGATCCAAGAGAGAGAGAGAGACTAAATGTTCCTCTGTTTTGTACTCACTCACTCCCCTGCTAACTGCTCAGAGAGAACAAACCGGCAAATTCAGCCACATCTTGGGCTTTTTTGGAATTTGTATGGTTTCTTTTCTTTTTTTTTCTTTCTAATTTAATAAAATGTAGAAACCCGAGAGAAAGAAAGAAAAAAAACAGTTATCTTTATTTATTTATCTATCAGATAGTAGTATTAAAACAAAAACAATAAAAGAGACATTGTCATTGTGTGTGGAGGTTTACAGAGGCTCTCCATCTCACGAAAGCATGTGAGAGAGAGTGGATCTTGTTTTTACTTCTATACATACATACATGTGACCCTCTGTCAGGTCATCGACATATCCAGAGAATGATTTCATTTTTTAGTTCTACTCTCTTTTTTTTTTTTTGTCACCAAATAAATATATGTTTCTAAAGGATCCTGGATTTGAAACTTGAAATACAAATTATCATAGTAATCTTTGCTTCATTTTCACACCAAATACAAATTTTCACGTAAAGTATATATATTATAGTCATCTTTGGTGAGGTTTATTTGCAATGAGTAATTTTTTTTCCTATGGTAAAAAAAATGTCGGCAAGTTAGAAATAGACAATATATACTACAAACAGACGTTAATTCTTGACTTTTTTGTATCACCGGATAAAACGAGTATTAAAATAAGATTACGGCAGATAATTCAACATGAAATCTATACAAAAATATATGCTTTTACGATATATAAATTTTCAATCTATTTGGTGAACACTAAATAAAAGCACTTTCACCACCATTGAAATGAAATGTATTTTACTACCAAAGTTAGATATGTGATTAGAGATATATCACAATGTTTGGTCTTTAATATTTGCCGGTAAGGTCACGGCTCTACATTAAATACCATCCGCTTAGGTAGGGAAACCCCAAAACAAACAAAAAACAAAAGCATAACCAAGTACATTTTCACTAAGTTATATATCTGTCATAAAAAAACTATAGTCATTTTCTGCTTCTTATATCTATCAAACGAAGACTTGTCATTTCGTTGTTCCCTTTTTTTGCTTTATAGTGGATCTCTTCTCACGTCGAGATGTAGCTCCCCGAGTTTTCTCATATCACCTTATTCTTGTTGTTCTTTTTCTTGTCATTTTCGACTCATTACTCATAAAATTTGACAACCACATACATTTTATGTTTTGACTTTTCTTTCTCCAATTCAATTAATTACTGTCGTATTCATAGGTGGCGTATAAACAAACTATAGAGCCTAGTACACCACTATGAATTAATTAGCAGTATTTCTCTAAGTACTTAAAAAATAAACTAATGGTTATCAAAAGCACAAAAATAATTACTAGTAAAAAGCATCGGTTTTATCATTTATGTTATAACAAGAATGTTCTTGATTTATTGTAATCTACTAGTTTGGAGCCACGAAAGGAACAAAAAGATTAGGTGTCTGTCTCGAGCTTCAAAGTTGCCAACAATGTTTTTTTTTTCTCATAGCGATAGTGGAACTCTTTCTTTTTGCATGGAAGTTTTTAAAAGCAAAATATTGAGGAAGAAAATAGTTGATATTTAAGGTTTAGTAAGTAAAGAAACTAAATGGTTGTGTGTATACATACTTACAAAAAGAATACTACAATGCTTTTAGTAGTTGACTTGCCGACAAGGATTATTGGACTTTTAAAATACTTGATCTCTAAGTTGTATTTTCGTATTATACTAATATATTTTAATTTAGACCCATTGTTGTACTATACAATGCTTACCGAAAATGCACTTTCTCCCACGGAAATGGTACAAGAAACATCTATAAAAAAACGTTTGGTAAATATTAGACAGACGTCAACAAAATTGGTTACGAATTAATGAGAGAAATAACCAAGGGGTTGGTAATATAGCAATTTAAAATTAATCATGTCTCGTGTATTTCTCTCTCCACTTCCTTTCGCATTTACTCTTTGTCGTTGGATCCAAACGTATAGACATATCCCTTTTTTTTTTTTTTATGTATAGATGTATCATGTACCCCCTATGGTATCACATTTAACAATTTCCGAAGCTACACGTATATTATAATTTATACAGTATGTAAAGTTTAATACTTGCATAATGTAAGTAAAGTTAAAGTGGTCTTTGGTCAAAGATCAAGAAATGCTCAATCATCGAGGCACATGGTTTCACGCCGTTAATGATTTGTCAAAAACTTGTAATCACTCGGATTTTTGTCGTTTTTGAAGTTGTAATCTACTGCATTGATCAATGGTTCTTGCATTAAACTAGTATCATTTACACAGACCAATGTCAAACGTAATCTTTATAATTGGTGAAAAAAATGCATGAAAGATTAAAATTACAATGCGAGAGAGAGACCAAAAGAAACAAAAATCATTATTTGGTCCTACTCAATTGGCACATCATAGTCCCCAAATAAAGCAAAACTTATTGCTAAAGAGAAACAGAGACGACTCGTTTATTATGTGAATGCCTTTAAAACCAAGTTCCACCTGTAAAGTTTTCTTCAAATGTAATTACTCTGTTTACGTGCGTGTGTGTTTGCTTTGTCCAAATCAGATTTATAATCTGGTGATGTGTGAAATGTTTTTGGAAACAGGAAAAAGTAAACAAGGCATCTCTCTTGCCTGCAAATTCAAACCAACTAAAAGGAAATATCACCAGAGGAAAAGCTGTTCATATTGCAGAGCTTCCAAATACAAAACAAGAAGCAAAAGACTTCAGTTCAAATGTTAGCTTCTTCTACTCATCATTCATTTTCTTCTACTTTGCTTCTAAACCAAATTCTATCTTCAGCTACTACTTACTACTGTACAACCTCCCAAAAAAAGATCCTTCCAGTTGTTTATATTTTCACGATTGCGGTTGTTGCTCTGCGTTTGCATCTTCTGCAGCAGCTGCTCCCTCATCTGCTTCAATCCAAAGAATGAGTTAGACTTATTACCCAATTGTTAAGACTAAAGAAGGACCTGTTTAATCATGTCTGTTCATTAATCACCTTGCTTTTGTGGCGATGAAGCTCCTCCAAGATCAGCTTTAGCAGCATCAGTTGAAATCTCATTTCTCAGTGGCTCTACATTCGCCTGATCATGAGTATCTGGCAATGGTTCCGTGTTCACAATCCCCTGCAAAAGTATTCAGTATATAACGTCTGATAAGAAACAGCATCATTCCAAATAGCTGAAGCTGTTGTGGATAATGAATGTCACACCGTATCGAGTTGAGAAGCATCTTGATCTTTGACATCAGAGTTAACAGCAGCGGTTTCTGCCTCCTGTGGTCCCGCCATGTTTACATTAGCATGGATAGTATCAATCATCGGTGTGTCCGTATCATTTGAATCTGCAACCTTCTTGTTAGCATCATCAGAAGGATCAGCTTGTTGGCTACTACCAGCTGAATCCTTGCCCAAAGTTCTTAACATCTTTGCTCTATGATCACAATCTCCATAAGATGTCGCAGGCCTTTTACTGTTAACAATCACAAATCAACCATGTTTTTGAAGAAATGGGCCAAAAGGGAAAATATAACCTGAGAATAATAACTAACACTTGCCTGTTACTAAAGCTAGGATCTGCCATTTGAACAGAGCTATGTTTGTTTGAAACCAAAACACCACGAAGAACCTTTCCATCAATGATTGTTTCTATAGTGTAACCATAAGGGCTATTTTCAGTAACCCTTGCTTGAAACATCGTTTTTCTTTGGCCAATCGCGCCAATGTTGAAAGGGACAATCTCTCTTCCTACAATAGAACCATATAAAATAAACGATACATTTTATGTTCCCATATTTTTGGCGTAGGAGTTCGTGTTAGCACACCTTGGTCAGTGTTGGCTCTGGTCACAGCTAATTTCTGCCCTTGGCATTTTAGCTTCATTTGTTTCCTAAGAGACAAACTCCCTAGGTTTTGATCAAACCGGACATCGTATCCACCTTCTACTAACCACAAGCAAAGAAGATTAGGAGAATAATTAGCAACCTTGAACAGAAGCAAATTTGATGTAACCAATACAGAATATTAATAGCTACAGATACCAAAGGATCAGAGTAAAACTGAATGACCGAAACAAACCTGTGTGTAAATAGTAAATGTCATCCAACGCCTCAAGATTCTTATTGCACCCACCAAGAAAGAAAATCGAACCAGCTTTATAAGGATCTAAACAAACCGCTGCACAAGAGAATCTAGCAGATGGCCCTTCTTCCATGGCCACTACCTTGGACCATACACCCGTTTCTTCAAAGACAAACCAACGGCATGTCATTATGATAACAGAGACTAATGAGAATTAAAGGCTTGTCATTAATGAAGGTCGTGGTTACATACCCAAATCAAGGACATGTAGATCATCGTAAAGATTCTGTGAATCCGTAAACCCTCCAAAAACAAATAAGTTCCTCTCAAGTGCAACAGTTACATGACCGGCTCGAGGTGTTAACAACTGTCCTGAAGTATTCAATTCCTTCCATACAAATTTATCTGCAAAGACAGAGCCAGAATATCAGAAGACATACATACACACAAGCACTAAACACGTAAAGAATGCTTTATCTACCTGTATCAAGGACATGAACATCGGAGAGATAATAGTCATCCAAATCTTCACCCCCGACTACGATGATTTTGTTCTTCCACGTTGAGCAAGTGTGGCTATCTCGTGCAGAGGGGGGTTTCCCGTTTGTTACAGCACGTTTCCACACAAAAGTTTCTAACAAGATTAAAGCCGGTTCAGTTTACATGCATACACCTCCATGGAATTGACAACAACTTTTCTAATCCAAAAAAACAGATAAGAGTAATGCACACTGTGGCTAACAGAAACCAACATACAATCTGTATGTCAATGCTCACACAAAGGCTCATTCTCAAATCTCTCTCAAATTCATATCAGTTAATCATAAATGCTATCTGAAGAGGATTAACACGGAAACTAAAAAGTAGTCTGAGCAGTATACCTGTGTTAAGTATGTAAAGGTCATTATAGAAGACTTCATCATCGGAATCTGGAAATTTCCCACAGCCACCAAATATGAAAAGACGTTTGTCCATTAGCGCCGCACTATGAGCCTCTCTTGCTCCAGGTTCTTCGCCTCTAATATCCGGGCATATCCAAGTATGTGAAGCTACCACACACACACAAAAAAATTCAAAACCTCAAACCAGGAACAGTTAGACAAACAAGCATTTTCTTGATCTATCTAGACAAAGATGGAAGAGCTTACAAGTATCTAGAATGTGCAGATCCTTGAGGTACTTGGTCCCATCAGTACCACCAAACACAAAAAGGTTATCCCCGACTGTAGTACAGCTGTGACTGTCCCTCGGGCAAGGTGGTACGCCACTGATTACAGGCTGAGTCCAAATCTGCGTTTCTGCAACAAAATTGCCACACATATGAGAACAATGAAGTTCTTGAAAACAGGACTACAAGTAAAGTAACCACAAAACATCATTCCCAGCAGATGAAAACAAAAAACAAAAAATCTTCAAAAAGGCATTCGAGTACGGTATGAGAAGGAAAGAAACAGTAGAGATGCACTAAAGAACAAAGTTCAAGATTTGAAAACAAAATAGGATAATGGGGTCTACCGCACGAATGAGACAAACCCTACAAATCGAATCATGGCTACAGAGATCAATCAAAGGTTGAGACTTTTTTGAAAAAAGCCGATTTTCGAGGGAGCTAGAGCTACTAACCAGCGTCGAAGACATGAACTTGATTGGTTAAGCAACCGTCTCGACCAAAACCACCGAATACGTAGAGAAATCTACCTCCTTTAACGGCGTTACAAGTGTGCCCCCATCTCTTCCCGGGCCCGGCACCAAGACCCACTTGTCTGACCCTCTCCCACCTCATTTTCTTGCAAGAAAGATCCTTCCTTTGCGTTGCGTTGAGAAAGTGCGGGAAAAAAATCAAGGGTTTTTTGGAAAAAAATGAGATTATATAAAATTGAAAGACAAAGAGGAAATCCAAAAATCACAAAATGATTCTTTAATGCTAATGGCCGATACAGAAGATTTTTGCAAAGGTGCTTCCTTTTTGCTTTTAGGTTTTTCTAACAATGGTAACCGCAAAAGATGAAGATAAAAATAAAAGAGGAATCTTTACCGAAATTAAATCGACGTTACTTAATAAATTTATAATGGACTGATTCGTGATAAAACGTAGCTTCTTTACCTTTTATTTTATTATTTTTTATTTTTTTAATGTTGCAACTTGTTATTATATCTGTTAAACGAAGCCATTAAATCTAACGAGTAATGCTGTCAACAACAACAGTAAAATTAACCAATGAGTAATTTTTGTTGCCATCAAATCTGTCTGTGTGTCCAATAGAAATTATCAAATGCTCTAATCATCAAATGTTTTTTCAAAAAGGCTTTAGGTGTGTCAGTTTTAGAGGAATAAAGAATTCACTGTTTTGTTCTGTGTAATCTTTGTGATTGACGTCAAATGAATACAATATCTTTGGTGATGGGACTTGAAATAAATGCCAAGACAATAACCTTGAGATGATCTACAAAGTTGCAATTATAACGAGAAGAAATCAAAGTAGCTTACGTTGGAACCATCCAATATGTCCAGCCCATCAAACGATAAAAATGGTACTAACAAAATTTAACATAACTAGCTAGTCTTAACATAACTAGTATGATGATAAAGGTAATTGGTTCAATGGAGAAAGTTAATGACCAATCAGTATCAGAATCGGCCTTTCCTTATCCTTGCCCACGCCATCGCTGCAACCACAACTCCTCCCATCTGACCCGAGCTTGATGCGATACTGTTAATTTCCCCCTGCATTCCCGAAAAGTTGGTCTCGTTAAGAGATAGTCATATTGTTTCAAAGCAAATGTGCGTTAGATTCTCATGACATAATAGTATAGATACACACCTCCAGAATCGTTAACATGTTTAGTCCTAAGTGTAAAATTCCCTGAAGATTAAAGAGTCAGGGTCTTTTAGTTGATTCAGAAGAGTTTCACTCATTATGACTACTATGTATGAAGAGAGTACTTACAGTCATTACAGGCGCTCGGAGCATCAACCCAAAGTATGTAGTAACTTTTGGGTAGAGAAACATATCGAGCAGCGTGATGGCAAACACAGGTCCTTCAGCACCCTGTACCAAATACAAAAGAGTTTACATCACCAGCATTTGTCTCACTCTCTATATATCAACTGAAGATTCCAGTCGTGTTCATGCTCAGACAAAGTCATTTAACTAGATGAGTAAAAAACGTACCAGCTGCGAAATGGGGAGGTTTGATTGATCCTCAATGACAACTCCTTCACCCTGTATGATTGACCAACCAATATCGGAGTTAAGGCCTTTTGTCTAAACCTCATAACTCCGTGTATCACATATAACATGTACTTCAAATGAATTGGCAAAACTACTAATTTGTGGACTTAGCATGATTTGAAATTAAGGAAACTATGCTGGTTGCTCTATATATACCTTGAGTGTAGCCAAGATAGCATGATGACTCAAGAAGAAAATGGAGCCACTAAGTGCTCCAGCAAAGTACATCTTCAAAAGGTAGAGCGGCCCCAAGGTTCTTGCAATCTAAGAACAAGAGATAAAGATATATAGGTAGCAAATTTTCCGAAAAGAACCAACTCAATATTTGTCTAAAGGATCGGACGTTTCTTCTTAAAGTTGCTGTCAGGTGAGCGGAATTAGTATTGTGAATATGTCCTCCAGTCAAATGTAAGTGGCCAGTTCAAAGGAAACAAAATGAATGCATTTCTCATCTGCTTTACGATAAAAGAAAGAGTCAATACTCTGGTTCCGAAGTAGTAGATTCCAACCATGTTGAAGATGATATGACTGGTTCCAATGTGACTAAAGCCCGAAGTTATGAGCGTGTGTATACGTCCAGACGCAAAACTGTACGTTGATAGCTGCCCAAATATCAAGGTTAATGATATCAAAGATCAGCCAAATCCAAGACAAGAAAAAAATTAGTTCTGAGTTATGAGGTTAGACCACAAAATTTTTAGCCTGAAACCCACCACATTGTAAATACAGCAGCATTCGCTATTATAACCCCAAACACTACACCATTAGCTCCATTAAACCAAGACTTCCTGCCAGAGGAAAACACAAGTAACCTTAAATGGAGCAGATGAAGAATCTTAAGATATCTGATGTCATTTCTATATCTGGAGAACAATCATATAAGGAGAAGGTCTGACCAGTGTCGACCTGGTAGTCTTTCTATAAAGGGAGAGAAGCGTCAAATGAGCGTTAAGCTGATCAAATCAAGAACTAGACAGAAATGGGAAAAAGCAAATAAAGCCTACTAATTTCTCATCTTCTCATCTAAATTCTCATTCACTTCCTTGTCTAGGAAGAGCCAAAGCACATTTTGACCAAAAAAGCTAATTAGAGTTGTGTAAAAAGGTCGATGATTTACCAATTCAGCTATTTCTAAACCCTAAATCAAAACCAGAAATTTCATCCTCAAGACAAGTTTATCTCAGACAAAAAAATGTAAATTACGTAGCTAACGAGAAGCAAATAGAGGTACACTAGAAAGCCTGAGGATCATAGAGCCAAGGGAACTCAGAAATTTTAGAACTTTTCCTTAGAAAGGTTCGAACTTTACTATGAAACCCATTCAAAATCACAAAAAGGGAGACGAAAAAGAAACAATACCATCCACGCTTTTGAAACCCAGTAAAACCCTTAGACTCGAATCCAACACTAGGAAGCTCAAAACTGGAGAACCCAACTCTAGATTCCAAAACGTTTCCGATTCTTCGCTTTAGATTGGTGTTTCCGAACGTGCCTGCGAAGAAGTCATGAACTTTCTCCAATGGCGATAGAGAAGGAACAAAGCGACGATTGATCAAAGAAGAAGAAGAAGATGAGCTGAGGCAAGAAGGAAGAAGATGGCTCATGAAATGACGGCGACTCTGACTCGGCTGCTTCTTCACCAGTTTGGTCAGCTGCGAAGAAGAAGAAGAACCAACGACGAAGACCCTGCGAGAGAAAATCGCATGCATTTTTTTCAACGCTTTTTTCTCGGAACTTAATTTTACCAGATGCATGAACACTACTAGATTGTCAGGAGGTATATGTGTTTGTTAAAAACGTCACCTTTTTCAAGGGCAATAAAAAAAGTGACGTCACTATACAATTAGTAACACTAGAAAATTAACAACTTATTTGTAAGTTTTTTTAAAAAAAAAACATATATAAAGTGATACTTTTTACCCGTTTAAGAAAATTGTAAAAGTTTTTTAACATGAAAATTTTCATCAAACCATCTATGACCTTTCCCATCTCCAAAATCAAATTTACAAACATTAAATTATCAATCGAGAAAATCTCACCAACTACAAAAAATAGGAATTACGGCCAAACTCTTATAAAATTGCTAACCTGATCCTAAACAATTACTTTCCTATTTGAGAAAATTTCCCTCAAGTTATATAGCCTTGATCACTGTTAAGTTACTTTAAGGTCATGGGTGCAAATTAGTCTCAGCGGTTCTGATTTTGTATCTTTGGTTCTTTACAACACACTCCAAAAGTCTACCACTCAAAGCTAAAGTTTCTATAAAATAATATTAATAAGCTCATTGTCACAAAATTTAACATAACCAGTATAATGATCAAGGTCAAATGAATATTTTGCAGCAAGTCCAAGGGTTTGATGGAGAAAGTAACATAATCAATCACTAGCAGAATCGACCTTTCCTTAACCGTGCCCACGCCATGACTGCAACTACAACTCCACCCAACTGACTCGAACTTGAGGAGACATTGTTCTGTTTCCCCTGCATTTCCAAAAATGTTGGTCTGGTTTTACTAAGATGCATAGTCAAATTGTCTCAAAGCAAAATGTGGATTAGATTGTCAAATCATACACACACACCTCTAGCATCTTTATCAGGTCGAGTCCTAAAAATAAGACTCCCTGAAGATTTGAAAAAGTGAGAGTTTTTAGATATGATTCAGAAGAGTTTCACTCATCATGACATGTATGTAGAGAGTCCTTACCGCCAATACAGGCACACGGATCACCAACCCTAAGTATGTAGTAACTTTGGGGTAGATGAACATATCGAGAAGCGTGATAGCAAACACAGGTCCATCAGCACCCTGTACAGAAATTGGAAAGAGTATGACAATCCAAAACATGAGCGTTGTGCATGGTTTTACAAAATCATTTAACTGGATGAGTAAAAAAAAACATACCTGATGCACAATTGGGACTTTTACTTGATCTGTAGGGGCTACTCCTTTGCCCTGTATGATTGACCAACCAATAACGATTAAAGAAGGTAAAGCATTTCGTCTAAACCCCACAATTCCACGCAACACATATAATAACATGTACTTCAAATGAATTGGAAAAACTACTAATCTGTGGACCTAGCATGGTTATGAAAATGAGAAAACTATGCGTGTTGCTCTTAATTACCTTGAGTGACGTAACAGAGAGAGCATGATTACTCAAGAAGAAAACAGAGCTACCAAGTGTTCCAGCAAAGTACAGCTTCAAAAGGTAGCGCCCTCCCAAGGTTCTTGCAATCTAAAGAACAAATGGGGGTCCATGTAAAGATAATCAGTTAATTTAATAAATCACATGAGCCAGATTAAGTGTAAGTAGCAAGTTGATAGGAAGCAAATGAAAGCATATCTCATCTCATTTACAAAAAAAAACAGAATATATATAGAAACAATTATTCAATGGAAACAAGGAAAAAGCCATACTCTGGTTCCGAAGTAGCAAAGTCCAATCATGTTCAAGAGGATTTGATTGGTTCCAACATTAGTGAAACCCGAAGTGACCAGCGTGTGTATGCGTCCAGTTAAAAAATTGTACTTTGATAACTGCCCAAATGCAAATATCCTGGTTAATTATACTAAAGATCCACCAAATCCAAAGTTTAGTAGTACTTTTTTTTTTTTTTTTGGTCAACAGTTTAGTAGTACTTAAGATCTAGTATATTAAACAAAACAAAAAATATATGAACTTTGAGGTCAGACCATAAAGTTTTTCATTATCCACTTTCTGTCCTTGGCTGAAACCCGCCACATAGTAAATACAGCAGCATTAGCTATTATCAATCCGAAAACTACGCCATTAGCTCCATTAAACCAAGATTTCCTCCTGACCGAGAAAAATGCACAAGTAAAAGGAAACCAATGAATAATAAAGTGTTACTTCTTTTTTATCTAGAGAACAATTTTTTAAAGGAGAAGGTGTAAACAGTGTGGAGCTGCTGCTAGGTCTATCTATAAAGAGAAAAACATCAAAAGAGCTTTGAGCTGCTCAAATCAAGAAGTACACAGAAATGGCAAAAAAAGCTAGTGAAGCCTTATTAATTTCTCATCCTCTTTTCTTGAATCCTGACATTTCTTTTTTCTTGGAAGAGCCAAAGCACAATTGACCAGAAAAAAAAAAAAAAAAAAAAAAAAAAAAAAAAAAAAAAAAAAAAANTCTCTGCATAACCCTACATCAAACTTTACTTCGAAACCGATTAAAAATCACGAAGAGGGAGACGAAAAGAGACAATACCATCCACGCTTTTGAAACCCAATAAAACCCTTAGACTCAAATCCAACACTAGGAAGCTCAGAACTGAAGAACCGAACTCTAGATCCCAAAACATATCCGAGTTTGTGCTTTAGATGGGTGTTTCCCAACGTGCTTGCGAAGAACCCATGAACTTTCTTTGGTCGGGGTAGAAGAGAAGGAACAAATCGGGTAGCCGAAGAAGAAGAAGAAGAGAGACCAGAAGGAAGAAGATGACTCAAGAAATGGCGACTCTGCGAAGAAGCGGCAACGAGGACGACCCTGCGAGAGAAAAATGCATACATTTTCCCCCTATCTGTTAATTTTTCAAAGTTGTACCAAATGGCGCAAACGCATGACACTTCTGATTTACTGTATTAAATCGTCATGAAGTGTGTGTTTTTTTGTTAGTGCAATAAAAAGTGATGCCACACTAGCAAATAATAACCAGAAACAGAAACAACTTTCAATTTAAGGACAAAAGATTCCCACCGGTTTAGGGAAATTGTAAATTTATAAAATTTGCAAATACTCATTAAACCAGACAATTGAATTAATCCCACTCAAGAAAAGGGCGAAAAATTACTAAATAAATAGTCGGAGCCTTTCTCAGAATAAGATAAAACTTTGAGGGTACAAGTATAATTATAAGAATCTTAACTTTTGTACAACATCATCGTCTTCTTCCTCCTTTGTCCCCACACTGAGAAGTGCATTCAAAGCCGAATTAAAAATGGCTTCAAATCTTAAAACTTTCATCAATCTCCGTGGCTACCCAATAACCCTATTCAACCAGAATCGATCACTATCTTCGAAACTTCTCGCACCTATCAACCAATCGCACTACAGGAAAAGAATCTTACTCGCGAATCTCCTTCAGAGGTATGGTTTCCCTCCTTCTTCTCTCCAACACTTCCTCTCTAGAAACAATCACCTTTTGAATTCGGATCTATCAGAGACCGAAACCTCTCTCGGTATCTTGTTATCGTTAAAACTCCCTCAGAAATCACTCGTTTCGTTGATCTGCGATTGCCCTCATGTTCTGCGATCAGAGTTCCTGAGGAAATGGAGAGTTCCTCTCTCCGACTGCGGTAAACGCGGAGTCACGTCTTCCGCGGTTAAGAGCGTTCTTGAACATTCTAGTAGAATTGGGTTTGGTCCAGATAAGTTTTATGACTGCGTAAGGGTTTTAAAAGGTTTAGGGTTTTGTGATAGTACTGTGAGTAGGATTTTAAGTTCATTCCCTGGTGTTCTTTTAGTGAACGAGGTTGAGATTCTCAGAAAGATTGAGTTTTTAGTTGGAATCGACATTGCTCGTGATAACATTGAGAGGTTCTTTCACGTTTTTCCTGAGATTTTAGGGGTTGGTACTGAGACTAGACTTAAGCCATTGCTTGATGAGTTTATGAAGATGGGGTTTAGTAAAGATGATGTAAAGAAAGAGATTGCTAGAGAACCGAGAGTTCTTGGTTTGGAGTTAGGAGAGCTTCCAAGGTGTTTGGAGTTGATCAACACATTGAAATGCCGGGAAGTGATCAGAGTTAGTATTCTCAGCAAGGGTGTATTCCGTGCTGGGTTCGAAGTGAAACTCAGAGTTGATTGTTTATGCAAATACGGGTTGATTCATAGAGACGCATTCAAGGTTGTGTGGAAAGAGCCGAGGGTGATCTTATATGAGATAGAGGAGATAGAGAAGAAGATTGAGTTTTTAACTAACCGAATGGGATTTCATATCAATTGCTTAGCTGATGTACCAGAGTATCTAGGGGTTAATCTCCAGAAGCAGATCGTTCCACGGTACAATGTCATTGATTACTTGAAACTGAAAGGCGGGCTTGGTTCTGATATTGGATTGAAAGGTTTGATAAAACCAAGCATGAAGAGATTCTATAATTTATACGTGAAGCCATACCCAGAGTGCGAAAGAATCTTTGGCAAGAGAAAAGAGCATGTCCGAGTGAAGAGCCGACATCCCGCAGGGCTTTGGAAGCTTATGAAGCCGTCTAGCCATCTAACAACAAAGGAAGATGTGGTAAACATGAAGTCCTTTATAGGGTCACTTGCGTAGTATATTTGGTTATCTGCTTGGCAAAAAGGTTTAGCTCTTACCATTGAAAGCTGCCTCACTTTACTACAAGCTGCTCTGAATCGATATGAGTTTGAGGAAACTTACATGAGCTTTGGAATCCGATTTCATGGCTTGATTGTTCAAAGGAAAATGCATACTCCTGACGGAAATTACTGAATAAATCACTCACTTCTTGTTCTGCATCCTGTGGAGGCAGAAGACATCTACCACATTGATAAGCACCAAAATGCATACAATCAATGAGGAGGCACGTGCAGATACAGACAACGAAGTAAAAAGACAAGAGGAGCGCAACAGATTGTAATAACCTTCTCATGTTCTCATGCTTATAGAAATTGTAGGCAGTGTATTGTGAGTGTAATGGTGACGCATGTGTCATCTGAAAGAGGGTTGATGTTTTTGGTGACGTGCTAGAAAGCTCCATAGAAGATGAATTTTCTACGATGTATCAATTGGGTTAAGAAATAGAGATTGACAGTTCCATTACTGGTTCCATTCTTAACGCAAACCTATTGCCTTCATCTCCAGTTGGCTGAATGACGAATTTTCTGACCAATTGTAAATTTGTAGTGACTTGGTTCTCAAAAGTTGTACGCTGTTCTATACTATTTGCTGTTTTAATTTTTTTTAAATAAATTTCGTTTGTATTTTAAATAATGAGAGACTCATTCTTTGTATTGGTTGAAGTTCTGATTAAAAAAAAAAAAACAAAAGAAAAAAATGAAACGACAAAAAACAATTGGTATCTTCACCGGAGGAAAACGACACCACCAAAGTCAGATGATTCACTCGATAATAGTTCAATCAAATTCGATGTTTACACGCTGTCTCCGATATGGTCCTTGTCATCTCCGCTAATCTCATCAATTAATTTGGATGTTCACACGATAATTCCCAAATTTATATCCATCTTCGATAAGACATGATCTATACTACAGCAAGAGGGAAAATTTTCAGATACATATGACTCGTGACAGATTGGAATATGTTACATAATCTGTTTGGATAAATAATAATATAATAAGTTTTGATATAATAAATGTAAATAATCAGCACGGTAATATTAATATATACAAATACTATGATCCATAGCTGATTGGATATAATATTTATTTTTATTTCACTATAATTTGATCGATCACAGAGAGTATCATATTTTTGTAATATGTTTGGAAATTAAAGAAGAAAAAACAATCGACTAAATGGTAATACAATGAGTATTGATAGAAAAAAAATGAAGTTAAAAAAAATATATATTATTATAATTTTGGTTAAAAATAAAAGAAGAATAAAAATAATGAGTCAAAACAGCAAATGAATATTTATCAATATGTAATTTAATTTGATCATGTAGAAGTAATAAAAAAAAACTTTTTAAAAGTTGTAAAGGTTGCATTAATAATAATTACACATTCACAATAAATGTTTTGACGGACTAACCCAAAGTAACCTAATAATAGATCTCTAACTTTAACCCAAAATATATAATTACCAATGAATGTTTCAAATTGAATTTAGCAATCCAAATTTTCTTATATGGTCTGGTTACCCAAAAGTATTTATATCAAAAATGGTTTAGATCATGTTTTTTATTTTCCAAAATACCCGTTATCGTTTCGCTCTTTCATGATATTTGAAATAAATATGTAGGTCTATAGATAAAACACCCAAACTTTCACTATTTTCTGATAAAAGATCTGATATAGAGATAGACATGGGAAGTGTATTAAACAACTTATGTTTAATATAAATCATCAAAATTGATGTCAATCAATTATAACAATTTGTATTTTAATGATTTTGGTATTATACATTAAAATATAATCACATATGTAAGCACAAAATCTACTTAATAATTGTTCCCAATTTAAAATATATACTTCGATTGTTTTTTTGTTAGGATATATCTATTTCAATTGTTTAGCTTGTTCAAAAAAGTAATAAAAACTGAATATACAATTAATGGATAAAATCTAAAATCAAATCGTTATATTTTAAAATTTAAAACTCTTTGGCAAGACTTTGATTAATTGGTTGTTTAGATTTATTTCTAAGCTTTATTTGAAGCTTTAATGTGAAAATTACGAAAAACTATCATTTTGAATCAACTTTATCCCATAATCTAATAATATATAATTTTGAATTATGATTTTGCTTGGTGAACTGATTTGAAATTTTGTGTCCTTATTTCGAGGATCTGAAACACAATTTTCGTTATTTATGAGTTCCCATTAATAGTGTTAAATCGTTATGGGTATGGAATATTGACACGAATGCTATATGTTATATGTATAGTAAAAAAGTTAATGAATCTAAACTTTCTCCTACTTACCGTGACAAAATAATAACTCTGAAACAAAACCAAAAAATAAAACATCAAAAAGGTATAGCATAATTAAACGCGTAATCTCGTAGAGAATGCCCACACACAATGTAATTGTATAGAAAAATTAGCAGGATACATGATAACTTGATAAGAACATAAACATACTCTTTCAATTATTTTTTCTAAACATAAGAATAAGCGTAAAAAACAATTATTTTGAAGACACGTACTCTGCATTTCGGAGTTAAAATGTCAGTTTGTCGTCTTGACATTCTCGTCTTCATTTGGCATACGTTCACAATCTTACCTACAACATTTGATTTGAAATAGAGAAGACATGTCAGATTATAGGGAATGTGTAAAACAAAACAAAAAACTGATGAAAAAAAACATTGATGCAAATTAAATAAATAATTTATGAAATCTATATATTTTTATATGAATGGATCAATAATTAAAAAAGATTTTTACTGAACCACTTCCAGGTAGAAGATGTTTCTAACGCCTTGAAAGATATGATCAAGTGTTGACCCTGGAATCCAAAAACATAAGAATATGCCCAAGAGTTTAGTAAAATCTTGAAAATAGCTATGAGAAGAAAACTGCAGGGATTTTTTTTTCTCTATTTTTTTTTGTTAGGTTGTTTTTGAGATAATCGACAGGGATGTATGCTTAGTATTTATTGGGAATATATTGTTCACGAAATTAAGTTTTCGTGGATTCAATATTTACCAAAAAAAAAAAAATCGTTCAAAATTTATGATGATGAAATAACAAAAATATAAAATTTATTAGAATCCTAACGATTAGTGTGTTTATGCATTAAAACTATCCTTCTACATTATCACAATTGCGAAAATATGTTAGTTACGAAATTTTAGTGATTTTAGATTGTTATTATAATTTCCATATAAGCTGCAAATTAATTATTAATCATTATTTTATTTTCAATATCTTCCCAACATTCCGTTAAAAAAAATGAAGATCCGTGTTTTTATTTTTTATATCCAAATTACTATTCAGGATCCGAATATGAACAACTCGGATCATAGTATGTTAGGTATCTTTTGATTTTTTTTTTTGTGTCTAAACTGTTTTTTTTCTTTATAATAGGGGCATTTTATGGAATTCTGTTTTTTTTTTTCTTATTTTCTGAAGTGTGCTCCCCAATGCTCCACACATTGTTTCTTTAATAATTAGAATATTTTGTTAAACATTGAGATCTCTTATATTGAATCGTTAATATAGTTTCCTAAAATATTTGAATTTATTATTTATAATGAATATAATTTCATAAAATATAGGAATGTATCATTTATAGTTAATATAGTTTCCTAAAATACTGGAATATTTTGAATCGAATTTAACACACGACTAACTGTTTTTAGAAAACTATAAATGTTTAATATTTAATTTAGAAAACTATTTGGAAAACTTAATATATTCGAAATTAATTATTTATGGTCATACCCATATCCAAAAATAGATACTAAATCTAAGTATCCATCATTATAAGTTATCTATACTAGTATTTTTGCAGCAGTTTTTGCTCAAAAATATTTTTTGGAAAGTTTTTACATTGAATGCTATTTAATGCTTATATTCATATCCAAACATGTTTAGTTAACTTTTTCTACTATCTTTATAACCAAACACAATTAAAATATTTTAAATATTTATATATAATGTTTTATAATTAATAAAGAGATTTAGAAGATTTATTCCAAATTAAAAAAAAATATTCTCCTATCATCTCTTTTTGATTTTAAAATTTAAATGTAGTGAATCATCACATAATACATAAAATTAATTNATCTGTTTGGATAAATAATAATATAATAAGTTTTGATATAATAAATGTAAATAATCAGCACGGTAATATTAATATATACAAATACTATGATCCATAGCTGATTGGATATAATATTTATTTTTATTTCACTATAATTTGATCGATCACAGAGAGTATCATATTTTTGTAATATGTTTGGAAATTAAAGAAGAAAAAACAATCGACTAAATGGTAATACAATGAGTATTGATAGAAAAAAAATGAAGTTAAAAAAAATATATATTATTATAATTTTGGTTAAAAATAAAAGAAGAATAAAAATAATGAGTCAAAACAGCAAATGAATATTTATCAATATGTAATTTAATTTGATCATGTAGAAGTAATAAAAAAAAACTTTTTAAAAGTTGTAAAGGTTGCATTAATAATAATTACACATTCACAATAAATGTTTTGACGGACTAACCCAAAGTAACCTAATAATAGATCTCTAACTTTAACCCAAAATATATAATTACCAATGAATGTTTCAAATTGAATTTAGCAATCCAAATTTTCTTATATGGTCTGGTTACCCAAAAGTATTTATATCAAAAATGGTTTAGATCATGTTTTTTATTTTCCAAAATACCCGTTATCGTTTCGCTCTTTCATGATATTTGAAATAAATATGTAGGTCTATAGATAAAACACCCAAACTTTCACTATTTTCTGATAAAAGATCTGATATAGAGATAGACATGGGAAGTGTATTAAACAACTTATGTTTAATATAAATCATCAAAATTGATGTCAATCAATTATAACAATTTGTATTTTAATGATTTTGGTATTATACATTAAAATATAATCACATATGTAAGCACAAAATCTACTTAATAATTGTTCCCAATTTAAAATATATACTTCGATTGTTTTTTTGTTAGGATATATCTATTTCAATTGTTTAGCTTGTTCAAAAAAGTAATAAAAACTGAATATACAATTAATGGATAAAATCTAAAATCAAATCGTTATATTTTAAAATTTAAAACTCTTTGGCAAGACTTTGATTAATTGGTTGTTTAGATTTATTTCTAAGCTTTATTTGAAGCTTTAATGTGAAAATTACGAAAAACTATCATTTTGAATCAACTTTATCCCATAATCTAATAATATATAATTTTGAATTATGATTTTGCTTGGTGAACTGATTTGAAATTTTGTGTCCTTATTTCGAGGATCTGAAACACAATTTTCGTTATTTATGAGTTCCCATTAATAGTGTTAAATCGTTATGGGTATGGAATATTGACACGAATGCTATATGTTATATGTATAGTAAAAAAGTTAATGAATCTAAACTTTCTCCTACTTACCGTGACAAAATAATAACTCTGAAACAAAACCAAAAAATAAAACATCAAAAAGGTATAGCATAATTAAACGCGTAATCTCGTAGAGAATGCCCACACACAATGTAATTGTATAGAAAAATTAGCAGGATACATGATAACTTGATAAGAACATAAACATACTCTTTCAATTATTTTTTCTAAACATAAGAATAAGCGTAAAAAACAATTATTTTGAAGACACGTACTCTGCATTTCGGAGTTAAAATGTCAGTTTGTCGTCTTGACATTCTCGTCTTCATTTGGCATACGTTCACAATCTTACCTACAACATTTGATTTGAAATAGAGAAGACATGTCAGATTATAGGGAATGTGTAAAACAAAACAAAAAACTGATGAAAAAAAACATTGATGCAAATTAAATAAATAATTTATGAAATCTATATATTTTTATATGAATGGATCAATAATTAAAAAAGATTTTTACTGAACCACTTCCAGGTAGAAGATGTTTCTAACGCCTTGAAAGATATGATCAAGTGTTGACCCTGGAATCCAAAAACATAAGAATATGCCCAAGAGTTTAGTAAAATCTTGAAAATAGCTATGAGAAGAAAACTGCAGGGATTTTTTTTTCTCTATTTTTTTTTGTTAGGTTGTTTTTGAGATAATCGACAGGGATGTATGCTTAGTATTTATTGGGAATATATTGTTCACGAAATTAAGTTTTCGTGGATTCAATATTTACCAAAAAAAAAAAAATCGTTCAAAATTTATGATGATGAAATAACAAAAATATAAAATTTATTAGAATCCTAACGATTAGTGTGTTTATGCATTAAAACTATCCTTCTACATTATCACAATTGCGAAAATATGTTAGTTACGAAATTTTAGTGATTTTAGATTGTTATTATAATTTCCATATAAGCTGCAAATTAATTATTAATCATTATTTTATTTTCAATATCTTCCCAACATTCCGTTAAAAAAAATGAAGATCCGTGTTTTTATTTTTTATATCCAAATTACTATTCAGGATCCGAATATGAACAACTCGGATCATAGTATGTTAGGTATCTTTTGATTTTTTTTTTTGTGTCTAAACTGTTTTTTTTCTTTATAATAGGGGCATTTTATGGAATTCTGTTTTTTTTTTTCTTATTTTCTGAAGTGTGCTCCCCAATGCTCCACACATTGTTTCTTTAATAATTAGAATATTTTGTTAAACATTGAGATCTCTTATATTGAATCGTTAATATAGTTTCCTAAAATATTTGAATTTATTATTTATAATGAATATAATTTCATAAAATATAGGAATGTATCATTTATAGTTAATATAGTTTCCTAAAATACTGGAATATTTTGAATCGAATTTAACACACGACTAACTGTTTTTAGAAAACTATAAATGTTTAATATTTAATTTAGAAAACTATTTGGAAAACTTAATATATTCGAAATTAATTATTTATGGTCATACCCATATCCAAAAATAGATACTAAATCTAAGTATCCATCATTATAAGTTATCTATACTAGTATTTTTGCAGCAGTTTTTGCTCAAAAATATTTTTTGGAAAGTTTTTACATTGAATGCTATTTAATGCTTATATTCATATCCAAACATGTTTAGTTAACTTTTTCTACTATCTTTATAACCAAACACAATTAAAATATTTTAAATATTTATATATAATGTTTTATAATTAATAAAGAGATTTAGAAGATTTATTCCAAATTAAAAAAAAATATTCTCCTATCATCTCTTTTTGATTTTAAAATTTAAATGTAGTGAATCATCACATAATACATAAAATTAATTAAAAAGGTATATTTTTCCTGCATATATTGTGATTTGAATTTTTTTAAACAAACATATATTACTCAATTAATATAAAAAGTGTGTGTTCAACATACATATATAGTAAATTTATTGTATATAGTAAATTATAAAATTTTAAGAAGTTTATAATTTATAACTAACAAATCTAAACTTAAAAAAAAGTTAAAAAATTATAAATATTTAAACATATTAAATTTTAAAAATTACACAAACGAGTTATATGACATGACAAGTTATATGATATTGCAAGATTGAATTAATAATACTAAAAAATAAACTATCAGTAATATAATATTTCAATACAGGTTAAATCCTCATTTTAATGTTTTAACAACAGCAATATAAAATATGTCGAATCAAACTGATTTCATTAAGATTGTAGTAAAGAAAAATTATTATGCGGTATACCATGATTTATATATTAAATCACTAAAATTAACAAAAGAGTATATTAGCAAAATTAGTATTAAAATAGTGCATTAACAAAAAAAAAACTTACTCCGCGGTGTACCGCGGGTTATAATCTAGTAACCAATTATAAAAAGAGTTAATCATTTATTTCTTTAAAAACTGTTAACATTATTTTAGGAAGTTTTTTATTTTTTTAAATTATGTAGACAATTAGATCTGTTTGTCAACATGGATATATGATATGTTTTGTGTTTTTTTTTAGCTGTGAGTGTACTCTCCAATTAATAGTATAGATGTTCTCAATTGTAAGGATACTACTAGTACTAGTTATGTATTTTTAAAATCGGTAATGACTTGGTTCTTGAGAGATGTTTCATATGTAATTTATACCACTGGGCCTATCACAGTTTGGTAAATTCTATAAAAAAATAAAAAATCAATTCTGAGCCAGGCCGTGTACTAGTAGTTATAGAAGTAGGATTTTTAAAATAAAAATAAAATTTTTTATTAATGAACTTATTCAAGTTTTGGAAAAAAAAAATTGTTTCACACAAAAAAAAAACCTTTTCTGCAATTTTTTTTTGTTAGCTATTGATGATGAATTAGAAACTTCAAGAGAAACGACTGAATACTACTATTAGTTTAGAATTTTAGAAAACTTTAAATCATAAAAAATAATGCATTTATAATCAACATTTAATATATTTTGTTGGATAGTTAGAAGTATATAAAGCATCATATCAGTAGAATAGCTAATTCAGCAATAAACGACCTTGTTAGAGAACAATTTGATACAATGAAGTATATATATTAATGCTACGTGGTTGTTTAATAATAAAAAAAAAAAGAGTAGATATTGTGGACTAAAGATACTGAAGCCGAGCAAAGGTGCGACAGTTGGTCAAAGAACATCTTTGACTTGGTCAACGTATCTAAAACAACGGTTTTCTGTTAGTATCTAATTTTTAAAGGGAAAGGACTCCACAAGACTTGTGACTTGTGAGCTGTGTGTGACATTTGCTTTCTCGTTAAGCATATTATCACAAAGCCAGCTTTAATTGTCTCCACAGTTAAGACAACCTATGACCTTACCTACACACAAACATATACGGATCGGATATACATACATACATGGGAGCGTTCTTCAATTTTTGTATGGCATATGTATAAATGTTGTAAGGGAGACAATTTTGTGGTTAACGAGGTCAGATGCTATGTTTGGTCGATACCCTGCATCACCCATGGCCACCATATTACTATGTTTCGTGACGTAATTGATGATTATGTTATATATCAATATTTATCATCCAAACAAGCTAATATATATGAATAATATGATTCAATTAAGCCTATAATAAATGTTTTAGTGGTCAGTATTTTGATTCAATAACCCTTAGCTATGCAATTCATGAAAACAATGTTGTGCATCATTAGATTAACACCATCGATAAAACATACTTAATGTAAAAACGGAAATAGTAGACTAGTAGTTTTTAACTATGATAAACCATCCAATTTTTTCATATGGATCCACACCATACCCTGACTGAAGCCGGACTGTATGCATGGTATCCGAGGCTAGAATAATCTCATCAATATATAATTAGTTGATTATTTAGCTCATCAACGTCTAAACTGATATTTATATTCCTATAAGGCTATAAAGATACAATATTACACAACCCTTAATAAAAATGAACAATATAACGGACCTTAGAAAATATATATACTCGGTTTAACATTTTTATCCTGTAATTGTCCAACACAAATACAAATTAGTCCAAGGACCGATCTCCATCCCCCGGTTTTAAAAGTTAGTATTAAAATATACAATAAGTTTGCATGGAAGGACCGACACTGTCGACTCATGTGCGTTTTTAAGAGACAATGAGGAAACAGCGACTTTTTTGTTGGGTCAAAGGGAAGCAAATCCATCTTGTTGGTTAACGATTTCATTCAATATTCATTATTAATTTGATAATTTCGGTGGATTCCCCCAATGGAATATCTAGGTTGAAATAACGTCCATACGTTCATATTTATGGGTCTTTAATTAACTCTATATATTAGTATTATTCAACAATTTTACATAGTATACATACGCGGCATCTAATTAGTGAGCTATATATATGGCTAAGATACATTTTTTTCATAGATTTATGAGATGGTCGGAACTCGGAACACACCGACATATATATGATACTACTATGTACATCAAAACATGAAAGTAGCTTTAGTTTTATAGCCTGTTCGCCTATAGTTTTCACTGTTTTTTCAAGTCCAACTAGGTAGCCAACCCTATATAACTCATTCACATTGCAGTCAAAACCTATTTATAAAATTTAACCGACCACTTGACATTACAAAACTATCAATTATCATATACATAGTAGGTTACATATGTAATGTGAATGCAGTTAGTTGTACTTGAAAAAACAGTGAACTATCATACCATTAGTAGTTCTTGACACACCGTGGACTATCATATACAAATTCGCGACATATAGTTTTATGAAATATTTTCTTACATGCTTTATCCATAAGAAAAGATTTATCCATTATTAGTTCTTGAAAACATTGGACAACCAATTCAATTCAATGTAGGTTATATAGTGGTTTGTGCTAATGAGTGTTACTTTTAAAATCGATCATTGATAGTGTTACTTTTAAAATCGCCTAAAATATACTGTTAACAAACAAAAACTGAAAAGATATTCTGATATTTCATCCGACATAGTTATTGGTATCTGTAAGATTTTATCGACTGGCAGGTAGGAATTAGTACAAACAATAAAGAATTCTAAATTATGAAAGAATAACCAAAGTATCTATTTGTAATAAACTTGGCGAAAATTACTATGTTCTAACCATTGTCATCGAGTATTCTAATGAAAAAAATATAGGTACACTTATAAAATAAAAAATATGTAGGTACAATAATGGCTCAAATTTGCATGACAAGTCGAAACATCAAACATGTATAAACCATGCAACGAAAGGGCAAAAACTCCATCAAATCAAATGAAAAAATAAGCGGTGCAAGTTGTATTGTATCTTTCCAATGAGTCTTACTTAAGTCTTAACATGGTTGGTTAAAGTATGCCTGGCTGGAACTTTACTAAATAAAATATACTTATTAATCGATCTAACCCTAGTTCTATTTGACCATTATAAAAGACACG
The DNA here is from genome assembly GCF_000633955.1 of Camelina sativa. Taxonomy (NCBI): domain Eukaryota; kingdom Viridiplantae; phylum Streptophyta; class Magnoliopsida; order Brassicales; family Brassicaceae; genus Camelina; species Camelina sativa. Next base: position 19,424,640 of record NC_025700.1, on the reverse strand, counting down.
GTCTCACTCTACCGTATCATCATCAAACAGTTTCTTCTCTTTAACTTATTAGCTTAAGAAAAACCCCTAATTTTTTCTTCAAGAAAATGGCTATTGATACATTCCTTTCCTTCGTTTCTCGATCTGGACCTTCTCCATTTATGAGTCTCGAGCTTTGCCTCAGCGTTTTCCTCTTCATCTCCCTTTTCGTTTTCTGGTTGACTCCAGGTGGCTTTGCTTGGGCACTCTACAAAGCTCGTTTCCATACCCGACCTGACTCCAAAATTGGTCAGGCCGCTATTCCTGGCCCGTCTGGTCTTCCCATCATTGGCCTCCTCTTGGCTTTCATCAACAATGCATTGACACACAGAATCCTCGCCGATATTGCTGACACTTGCAAAGCAAAAGCTCTCATGGCGTTTTCCGTCGGGTCGACCCGGTTTGTGATAACCAGCGAACCGGAGACGGCCAAAGAGCTTCTGAATAGCTCTGCTTTCGCAGACCGACCCGTGAAAGAGTCTGCTTACGAGCTTCTCTTTTATAGAGCCATGGGGTTTGCTCCCTTCGGTGATTACTGGAGAGAACTGAGGAGAATCTCTTCTACCCATCTCTTCAACCCCAAGAGGATCTCCGGGTTTGGCGAATCCCGCCAAAAAATTTGCCAAAACATGGTCAGAGAGATCAAGAACGCAATGGAAACTTATGGAGAAGTGCAGATAAAAAAGATTCTGCATTTTGGATCACTCAACAACGTGATGTCTAGCGTTTTCGGTAAAACATACAACTTCAACGACGGCATTGTCTACTCTAAAGAGAGCAATGAGTTGGAGCATTTGGTTTCCGAAGGCTATGAGCTTCTCGGAATCTTCAACTGGAGTGATCATTTCCCTGGAATGAGATGGTTGGATTTACAAGGCGTGAGGAGAAGATGCCGTATTCTGGTCTGTAAAGTGAATGTTTCCGTTGGTAAGATAATCACCGACCACAAATCAAAGAGGTCTCTTCGTGATAATCAAGAAGAGATCACTTATGATGATGACTTTGTGGGTGTCTTACTTGGCATGCACGGCAACAGCAAGCTTTCTGACTCCGATATGATCGCCGTCCTTTGGGTATGAATACGAGTATATGCATATACATCTTTTGGGTTAAGGAGTAATTAACATAATCTAAACGTTTTTTTTTTTTGGTATAGGAAATGATTTTTAGAGGAACAGACACGGTAGCGATTCTATTGGAATGGATCCTTGCGAGAATGGTTCTTCACCCTGACATTCAAGCCAAGGCGCATGCCGAGATCGATGCTATCATGGGTGACTCGGGACGTCAAGTCTCAGACTCAGACCTCTCCAAGCTTCCATACCTTCGTGCCATTGTCAAGGAAACCCTAAGGATGCACCCACCAGGTCCTCTCCTCTCATGGGCTCGTCTATCCATCCACGACACTCAGATCGGGGCCCACTTTATTCCCGCTGGAACCACGGCAATGGTCAACATGTGGGCTATAACCCACGATGAAAAGGTCTGGCCGAAAGCTCATGAGTATAAACCAGAGAGGTTTCTTGGTGTGAAAGAAAGTGATAACTTCCCCATCATGGGGTCAGATCTGCGGCTTGCGCCCTTCGGTGCTGGACGTAGGGTCTGTCCCGGCAAGTCAATGGGTTTAGCCACCGTGGAGCTATGGCTAGCTCAGCTGCTAGGAAGATTTAAGTGGGTCTCATGTAGGGAAGTGGATTTGAGCGAGACTTTGAAGCTCTCTTTGGAGATGAAGAACCCTCTTGTGTGCAAGGCAATCCCTAGGGTCTAAGTAGGGTTTCATAGACTATCAAACATTATGCACTTTCGTTCTCTCTCTGGGTTTGTCTGATTTCCCATGTGAGATGTCTTTAACTAGTGACTTTTTTTTTTTTTCGTCACCACATCGGAATAATTAATCTAAAACTTGTACCAGATTTGATATATAAAAGTCAAATTAATAAAATTCCATTTCTTAGTTATGTTTAGTTAATCAGGAATATAATACCAAGAGAAAATGTTGAAGTGACCTTTTATTTTATCAAAACACAAATGTACTGTATTTGGTATATACTAGTTAATTATTATATTACAGTTTTATAATTTTAAAGATTGATAACTTGGTACGTATTTAGTTTTTTTGTTCGGATAACAAGTGACCAATATAGAAGTCAAATATGGATAACCTTGTATGCGGGCACATGGGGGCAGATATAATCAAAAGCTTACTCCCTAGTTCAATCCATCATCTCAACTAAGTCAAGCAATCAATGTTGGAATTCAATGAAAGATTAAAAGATATCGTATAGAGATTTCGTAGAAAGACTTCATACCTGAAAGATAAACAAAATGAAAAAACTTCATTTATGTAATTATTCACAATGGCCAATTAGTTTCGAATAATTAGATAAAAAAACAAGAACAATAAAGAAAAAGAATATATTCACATAATTACATGCAACCAGATAGACAACAAAACCTCCTTTCTCCCCATTTTCTTAATTATCAGTATTCTATCATCTTTACATATTGCAGTGGAAAATTATCTTACGCCCCGATTATCTAATTCGGTCGAATGCCATCATCTGTTATGAATTAAAAATTATATAAAAATATCAATTAGACAACCAGTAATGATAATATATATATAATAGACTAATAGTGAGACTTCTTGATATATCTAACTATTTGTCTTAATTAGTTGGACATAACTAACAACCAAAGAACCTAATATAAATTTTCTACACGCTGGGTAGAAAATGTACATAATCAACCAAACAAATGAAGAAATAATACGAAAGGTTGTGCTTAAGTGTTTATGAAGATGGTTTAATAATGAAATGATTTTTAACAGCCACTCGTTTTTAGTTGTAAATTTGTAATCAAGTGAACTAATAGCTTTCTGAACAAAAAAATGTTGCATTTCTTTAGTTTTGAAGTGCAATAAGGTAATGAAGAACCTTTTTATCTTATTTATTACTGTGTGGAACTCCCATTTAATCATTTGATATGTTCAATAATACTAAAATTTATATTAAACTAATGATGCCCAATCAGACCAACCAAAAAAGAAAAATTGATCAAAGAAAAAGTTGAAATCTTTGTTGTAGAATTCTAAATCATTATATGTTTTAAGTATTTTCAAATCCAATATAAAATCTTAATTAAGCGAGTTAGATATTTAAAAAAATTAACTTGATAAACAAATGTGTTACAAAAAATAAAACTACAATCAAATAAATATAAAATTATTTGAATGAGTAAAAGATATATATACAAGTGTCATGGTCTCCATCTAAGTAATGTCATTACTGCCACTAATATTCTACTCATGACATATGTATACGAGTATCATGCAGTTTTTCTTGCCTGACATTGTCCCATTCATATAAATTGGAGAAATGTGAATCATGGTATAGAATGACGACACCTTGGATCGTAAGGCTCTGGCTTCGACCTCAATTAACTATACTTAATTTTAAACCAGTTATCTTAAATATAAATAAATTGTTGAAACTAAATTGATTTTTATAATATAGTAAGATTAAATTCATGTCTACGAAAAAAATGAATTTCATGTTCTCTCTCTTACTATATCATAATAAAATTTATTTAATTCTATGCACTCGTATCCAATTTGTCTTTTCAGAACAAAATAATATGTGATCAAATTAATATCTTATTTAGTATTAAAAATAGTTAATCATTAATAAAACATAATTAGCCAAGAAAAAAATAAAAACTAATATTTTCTCATATTTGAAAAACTAACATTATATATCTTATAGTATAAATTTGTTCCATATATTGTAAGTAGTAATAATTTTACTACATGTCCAACTAGTTTAAATTATAACTATACTAATACTATTATAAATTAACAAAAATTCATTTAACTTTATTATTAAAAAAAAATTATCCTATCTTGAAATTAGAAGAAAAAAATGAAAATAAAGGTAAATTTAAATAATCCAAAAATCCTCAAAATACCACATGTTAAGTTTTTTTCAAAAATACTATAATATTTTACATTTTCAAAAGTACAACAAAAAAAAAAAGAAAATTCAAAGATCAAAAATTTATTTTACATGTTTGAATTAACAAATTCAGATTTATAATATAGTTTTAGGTATAGGAAACAAACCAACCAAGCCTCTCTACCTGCTAACTTCCATTTCTAAAACGTAACCTTTTTAGTATTATTAACAACCACTTTTTCTGTCCTTGCAAAAGGATTTGTATTACTCAATCACTTGCTTACTCTTTTTTTTTTTCTGGTTAAAGACTTGCTTACTTTTTATTGGTACAACCGTACAAGTATAAGAAATTTACTTTCATGAGTACATATAGTGTTAGGTTGTTCAAAAAAAAAAATGAATACATAGTGTTATATAAAAAGTTTCACTATAATAACTCGCAACAATAAAAACAAAATTCAATTTTAACATCTCAAGACGGAAATTTTACAAGCCCTTAAATCGATTACTTTTTAATAAACAACTACAGTAAATCCTATAATTCAACTGCATGTTGACCCTTATCGAGCCATCATTATCACCAACCTAAATCTTCCCAAGCTTCTATTATAGAACCCTTTTTCTCATCTCTCAAGAATCTCAGTCCATCTTCTACAACACTTAACAAAGCTTCCCGATTTATCCTCTCTCTAGTTCTATATAACTCGATCTCATCCGCATGCAATGGAATCAAAGACGACCCAGAACGGATCCCAAGCTGAACTCACAGAGTTCGAAAAAACACAGAAGAATTACCAAGCTCTCATCGCTACACTTTCGAAGAGCAAAGGCTGGAGACCCGATGAGATCTTAACACAATATGGTGGACACTGGTGGCAAGAATGTCTCCTCGAAGGTCTTTTTCACGCTAAAGACCATTTCGAAGCACGAACCACTGATTTCCTCGTCTGTAGCTACCCAAAAACCGGCACGACTTGGCTCAAAGCCTTAACTTACGCCATCGTGAACCGTTCTCGTTTCGACGACGCTACGAACCCGCTTCTCAAACGTAACCCTCACGAGTTCGTGCCTTACGTTGAGATCGACTTCGCGTTTTACCCAACCGTTGATGTTCTTCAGGACAGAAAGAACCCGCTTTTCTCTACCCATATCCCTAACGGGTCGTTACCCGACTCCATTGCGAACTCGAGTTGCAAAATGGTTTACATATGGAGAGACCCAAAAGACACTTTCATCTCCATGTGGACTTTCTTACACAAGGAGAAGTCTCAAGAAGGTCAATTAGCGAGTCTTGAGGAGAGCTTTCATATGTTTTGTAAAGGTTTATCTGTGTACGGTCCTTACCTGGATCATGTTTTAGGTTATTGGAAAGCGTATCAAGAGAATCCGGATAGGATTATGTTCCTTAGGTACGAGACCATGAGAGCTAATCCTTTGCCGTTTGTGAAGAGATTGGCTGAGTTCATGGGTTATGGCTTCACTGCTGAGGAAGAGGAGAAAGGTGTTGCTGAGATAGTGGTGAAACTTTGTAGCTTTGAGACGTTGAAGAATCTTGAAGCTAACAAAGGAGATAAAGAAAGAGAGGATCGTCCTGCTGTTTATGCGAATAGCGCGTATTTTAGGAAAGGAAAGGTTGGAGATTGGGCGAATTATCTTACTCCGGAGATGGCTGCTCGTATTGATGGTTTAGTTGAGGAGATACTGGCTTACTTCAACATGATAACTGAATGTGTTATTTGGTGTCGGCGGAACAGAGGATGCTCTGTTTTGCTCTGTTTTGCTCTGTTTGGTTATGTGTTCTCATTGTTGTTTGTATCATCTTTTTAATAAGAAGAGAAAGATCCTTCAATATATGATCCTAAATGCTTGAGTTAGCATGCAAAAACCAGATTCCATTTGTATGATCACGGAGAAAAATAGATAGAAAGAAGGCAATTTTTGAAATCCAAATACAATTTGGCTGCGGTTAAAGCTGACTCTACAATGATGATATATAATGGTACTACAAAGCCAATTCTTTTTGTAGAAATAATACAGTTGTATAAAAGCATAACAACATTTATTCTTTCAATACATAACTTATTAGTTATTAGACTCAAAAGCAAACTTTTGATGTAAACAAAGCATGTAAAAGATCAGTCATTGTTCGGAACAAGAACCCCTCATTTACCATGTTCAAGCAAACCGGTGCCCTTAAATTTATCTTCCATTATGCCATCGATACGAGCTGCCATCTCTGGAGTCAGATAATTAGTCCAATCTCCCACCTTTCCTTTCCTGAAATAAGCGCTATTTGCATAAACACCAGGACGATCCTCTCTGTCTTTCTCTCCTTTGTTAGCTTCAAGATTCTTCAATGTCTCGAAGCTGCAAAGACTCACCACTTTCTCAACAACACCTTTCTCCTCTTCCTCCGCTGTGAATCCATACCCCATAAACTCAGCCAGACTCTTCACGTACGGCAAAGGATCAGCTCTCATAGTCTCATAGTTGAGGAACAAAATCCGATCTGGATGTTGTTGGTAAGCTTTCCATTACGCCAGGACATGATCAAGGTAAGGACCGTACGCACACAGACCACGACAGTACATGTCAAAAGACTCCTCAAGATTGCTGACAGGTCCAAGATCTGTCCTTTCCTTGTGAATGAAAGTCCACATGGAGATGAAAGTGTCCTTTGGCTCTCTCCAGATGTAAACCATCTTGCAACACGATTTCACAACCGACTCAGGTAACAACTCGTATGGGACATGAGTTGAAAACAGAGTGTTGCCTTTGTCTTTGAAAACATCTACGTCAGGGAAGAAAGGGAAGTCGATCTCAATGTAAGGAACAAACTCGTGAGGGTTACGTTTCAGGAGAGGGTTTGAGGAATCGTCGAAGCGAGATCGGTTGGCGATGGCGAAAGTCAAGGCTTTGAGCCAGGTGGTACCTGTCTTTGGGTAGCTACAGATTAGGAAGTCACTTGGTCGTGCTTGAAAGAACTCTTGAGCATGAATACAACCTTCGAGGAGAGGCTGTAGCCACCAGTAACCACCATACTCGATCAGGGGCTCTTTCTCTCTCCAGCCTTTCTCGTGAGGAAACGTGGATATTAGGGCTTGGTACCGTTGCTGATTCTTCTCGAACTCTGTTGATTCTGTCTTGGTCTCTTCATGGTTCGGTACGGTCGCCACGGCGATTAGGGTTTCTGATTCCATCGGGGATAGAGAAAGATGATTTCAAAGGCTTGTTGCTGAGTTCTGTGGGAGATAGAGTGAGTGATGATGGTCTGTGTTTGGACAAAGATCAGATTGGCTTTTAGTAATGAAGCTATTTTTTTACCCACGTGTTATTATGTGATTACAAGTTGTTGGTTTGGTGCGCACATGCTTAAAGTAGAAAATAAAAAACACTCATATAGTATTTAACTTAAGTATATACTTTGTTAATCTATACATTGCACTAAAAAATGGGTCACAAATAGTTACATTTTCTGTAATCTATTCAACCATAAACTACAACTCTCTTCACTGGCAGAAATCTGAATCTGCTGCTATTCTAAGATCTACAATTCATATGTATATGAATTAGCCTGCTTAAAGTATATATGAAAAGAAAAAAAAGACAATCTCTTTAAGTGTCTTAACTCGTAAGCTGGGATGCAGTCTTGCAAATAACAGTTTTTCATGTTTAAGTACCTGTCCCATAAAGGTTCATACTTATCTGTTGCATGCTTTAGCCATGGTTTCATCCTATTATTGGTGTTCATATCACAACAAAAGCCCAAGACATGTCCCGTGTGGCTTGGTGAGACCACAACATATATACAAATTGATCTGCTTGGAACACGTTAGGTCCACCGTTTATACAAATCCATTTTGTATCATATAGAGTTTTCGGTTAGTCAGTTTAGTTAAACTTGTGGGCATAATCATCAATCGATCAATACAATAAAGTAGGATACCTTTTTCTCTGGTGTCGACATCTCAGCATTTTGGAGAATTCTGAAGCTGACACCTTAGTTAAAACAGATAGCCAATCAAATTATAAATTATAAATTATAAATACAATAAAAGTAGGATGCCTTTCTCTCTGATGTTAACATCTCAGCATTTTGGAGAATTCTGTAGCTGACACCTCAGTTAAAACATATAGCCAATCAAATGATAAATTATAAATTATAAATACAATAAAAGTAGGATGCCTTTCTCTCTGGTGTTGACATCTCAGCATTTTGGAGAATTCTGGAGCTGACACCTCAGTTAAAACAGATAGTCAATCAAATTATAAGAATTAATACAACTCAGCTTTAATATCCAATAATATTTATTTCTCCTTCTATGTTACTTTTTAAAGTTAATTTCCTGTATTTTAAAAAATAGCCCAAGCCCAACAGGCTAATAGCAAAATACAATTACATAAGAATTTAGGAAACCAAAAAATTGTGAGAACATCCAAAATTCGATCTCTGCTTGTGATTAATTGTGAGAACCACGGTGAAGTTTGTTGTTCCTTTCCCTCCACATCATTTACCATTTTCTACTCTAAAATATTTTACCTTAACGATGACAGTAGAAAAGATTGAAATATTGGATGTTCAATAAATCAGCCAAAATGACAATGTTACTTTGTATTTTTTCGAAGACGCATTTTGAATCCGGTAAAAGATAGTAAACCACACAGCTTCACAGATTGGTATTAGTATGAATACGATGGGAATGCTACACCCAAGAAATATAATTAAAGTACGTAGTAAAAATCAATATTATACAAAATTATCCTCAAAATAATTAAAATAAAACAGTTGAAAAAAGACGCCACCTAGTTAACTATTATAATAAAGCGAAATAGTTTATTAATCGATATCATTATATGAACATACCTGCTTACAATCCATATTGAAAACTCTACTTTACCGGCTCTTGTGAGTTTGAGTGGACAATTTTGTTGCTTGTAACTTGCAATCAAGTGCGACAAAATGATACAACGAAGAAGTAGAATCATTCTGTTGAGAAGGTTCAGAGTAGCGTAGAACATTTGATGGTGATTTCACTTTCAAAAAGCAAAATCACTTTGTTTTTTAAATTGTTTTGTTATTTAGACACTTATTAGTTTATAATATATTTCATTATGATTGATTACTGTTTGAACTCGAGTTTGAACGACAATGGAATCAATCACAACTTTGAAAGCGTATATGTAAATTAGTAACAAAAAAATTCTTTTTTTCTTTTATCTGTATGTTTATTAATTAGCTTTTATATAAGCCCATAAAATGTCAAGTGGAAAGAAGCCAATGTTGAAATTTATTTTATGAAATAATTAATTATGCAAACGTTGAGTCCATTATTTTACATATATTATAATCTTAAGATGGAAAAATTACGTTGCGTCATGGATTTTAACAGAAAAAAAAATTACGGCATGGATAATTGAAAAGTCAATAGAGAGACTAATAGAGACACACTCACACACACACGTGTCCACTGACTATTGCCATAGCCTGCTTCGACTTTTCTTCAACAATTTGTGATCAGCTTTCAAATCTTCACACCCACATGACATCAATCAATGTGCAACGAGCAACATGTTATTTTCTTCTTAAATCCGAACTCGTTCGGTTATTTACATGTATGACAGTTCAGTAGAACATAGACTGTATATCTTAGAAACAAGTTCTTTTTCGATGATCAGATCTATCTAATAAAAGATTTTCTTCTAAACAGTTGAAATATTGTTTATTCTTTATTCGTTTTCTTTAAAATTTATACCAAAAATTGAGAGATGCATAATAACCTATATATGTACGTACCATAAATAGTTGTTTGGGGCATAACAAACGATCATTAATTGGTAAGAATAGAAACAAAGATATATAGGAGATTGGTTAAGCTAACTAAGCACGCAATACAGTATAATACCCCCTAAAAAAAGTACGTAGTACTGTACTGAATACAGTACATGATCAAACACAAAACTAATTGATCAAATTTACCAATCAGTTAGGAAAAACTTTTCTTGTATGTTATATACTTATATGTAATGTGAAATCATAACATCAACCTCATGGAGGATAATTAAGTAACACATTCTATTTGCATTCAATAGTTTAACGTAGTTATTTAACGTTGTGTTTCACTTTCTCACAGCATGGTTTCATTCGCATGCAAGGATAGGTTTTTTTTTTCTCATTGCACGGATAGGTCTAGCATATCCCCCAAAAACAAACAATGGTACCGTGCAACGGTGCAAGTAAGCAAATCCTACCTAAGTTATTGTGTTCAATCAAATTTTCTATTCTACAAAGCAAAGATTGATTTGAATCTAAGAAAACCAAAGCAAATTAAACTCTAAATATCTAATTGATTTACTTGCCAAAATTTTCATCATCATCATCATATATGAAACTAATTTCTCGACATTTTTTTTGCTCATCCAAAAATAGTTGTGTATCCCTTAAGGAGTCATCAACTTCATTGAACGTGGTTACGTGGCTATCAGTAGACCGACGTCGTCTCCATTTTATCCTCTTGAAGAATCATTGTAAGTTCTCTCATGAACGATGTGTTCTCCAAACAGGACCCATCCAACATCAAGAACTCTTCACCATCGTGAGATACAACATTACTCGAAAATCTTGATGAAAAAATCGTCATATCTTCAATGTCACTGAAGATATCGTCATACAAGAAGATATCGGAGGAGTCAGAGCACGTGGAAGAGGACAGAGATGTTGCATCAACATTTATGCTTTGGTCAGTGAGGATATTCGAAGAGGTTGGTGTGGACGAAGAACTCGTTGACCTTTCATATTCGGAAGCACTTATAGTAGGAGTAGTGTGACTAGTAAGTAAGCTACCACTTCCAATAATATCAGACAGAACACTCTGGTTGATTCTCTGACAAAATCTGTTAGCTACTCTGTTTAAGAACCGAGCTGATGATCCTGATGATGACTTATTGTCTTTTGACTTATGATCATCTTCCTCCTGATGAACGCTGGTTTTCTCCCGTGGCGTCTCGGGATGGTCAGATAATTTAGCGGCACCATCGAGAAGAGGTTTGTGGGTCAACGGATCGATACCTTTTTTGACCAAACGTTTCTTGATGTGAGTGTTCCAATGGTTCTTGATCTCATTGTCTGTTCTTCCTGGTAACCTACGAGCTATGGCCGACCATCTGATCAGTAAAACAAAATCTTTATTAGCAAATGTGTGTATACCAATTACCAAATCGTCGTAGTTATGGCATCACACACATTTTGTGAGGATCATTAAGGGGCGATTGTTTTTGTTATTATTCAACCTTAAATTTTTTTAGCTAAATGATTTTTTCAATCAAATATAATAGTGACGACAAAAGATTGTTTCTTTTGTTCGTCTGTTTGAGCAAATGGAACTAGGATATAGAAAAGATTGTGTCTAACCATAAATACAAATACTGAAATACAAATATATTGGTTTGAAATATTTGACCCTATATTGTTATCCTTAAACATGCCGATAGTAACTTAAGTTTGAAAAAAATAAAAAATAAAACTTACTTGTTGCCATGTATTGCATGGAGGCTGATCATGGAATCTTCCTCATCTTTGCTAAAATCTCCACGCTTAATGTCAGGTCTTAGGTAATTCGCCCATCTCAGTCTGCAGCTTTTGCCACATCTTTTGAGTCCTATAATGTTAATTTATAATGATGAAAACATTATATTATTAAAACAGTATAATAATGCAAAGATAAGCTGATTCTGGAAGTAGTCAAATAGGTTACATACCAGCTTTATCAGGAAGGGTTCTCCATCCTCCTTCACCGTGTCGTTGAACATGGGCGATGAGCTTTTGGTCTTCTTCTTGAGTCCAAACTCCTTTCTTCAACCCCACTGCTCTACAACAGGGAGTCCGTACCATTCTTGATTCTTGAATATGCTTAATTGCTGTGTGTGTTTTACTCTTTCACAGTTTCTGCTGATATTTTGTGTGTTTGAGAATTGAGATGAAGACGAACAAAACAGAGATAAGAGAGAGCTTTTTGTATGTTTTCTTACTTGGGGATGGATAGTTTTTATAGTAACGGATTAAGCGTGCGTGGGCTCGTGTGCAGCCGACGGCGTTGTTTAAAGTGACCGACACGTGGATTATTAAGTGGAACGAAGAATTGAGATGGAGGTTTCTTTACGTATCTTTTTAAATGTTAGCAATTTTTTTTGGTCCTTTTATAACTTAAAACAGCATTTATAATTATAATATCCAGAAAATGTGAACAGACAAATTTAATCACTAGCATTAAATCAGATGGAAAATTATTGCCTCTATCTTGGTTTTAAAATTTATTATTCCGTACTACTATTCTCTAATCTCAACAAGACGAAAGTGACCTAAATTTATTTTAATACTCCTGTTTTTTTTTGGTAGAAATTTAATACTCCTTTTATTTCAATTTCTTTGTAGCTTAAGATTTTTGCAAATTAAAAAATCACAGATATCTCATTTAATATACTACTTCTTATACATAAAACCATTATTAATTACATCTAATTTAGCTAATTATAAGGAAACACACTATAAAATTTAATAACACAAAAATATTAAATACATTTATTTTTTGCATAGAAAGTTTAAAACAATATGATTAGAAAAATTTCTGGTTTAAATGACACAATGGTCCATAAATATCCTAAATATCTATTGTCAAAAAGAGATCGATAAATATCTGACGTTAACGTCATAATATAGAGGTCAGACGTGATAGACAAATGTTAATATACTGAATGAACACTGGGAAGTAACTTTACTGACACAATTTTCTCTGGGTTGAATGTTCTCATCTGTCATCACTCTTTACACAATCTTTCGGGACAACAAAGGATTCAGTCAAGTTAATAATTAATATAAAAAAAAATGGAATCAGTCATCAGCGTATATTTTACAAATCACGGTTAACATTTGTCAAAAGTCATACCTCACGAGGGTGGAAAAAAATTAAAAATAATGACCTCGAGATTTACAATAAGAAATCCAAACAAAAAAATATAATATCCCAAGCGAAAAACAGTGCGTGAAACGTGTTATTGTCGGAATAAAAATCAACTGTAAAAGATGGAGTGCAAGACTATTCTAACGAAGACAAGATTTGTGAAAAATTTAACTAGCAACACTAAACGCATTTGACGACAAAACCAAATAATAGTAAGAAATAAAAAGCGGTTTCAAACAAATAAAAATAGGAAAACGGAACATTCGAGGAAAGTGATTAACAATACGGTCGTTTGAATTTTGATGAAATAAAGAAAAACAAACCTACAATTTGGTCGCTCAAACACTGGACCTGGACAGCATTTATCTGAATCAAAATACCCACAAAAATGGAAATAAAAGAATTATTATAACTTTGACAAAAACAAATAAAGAATTGGTACAACTTTTCTACTTTATAATTTTCCACGGTTAGACTAAGAAAATCATTATTTGCTTACTGAATTGAAGATATTTTAGATAAAGAACATCTTTTGGCAGTGCAACCCTGAAAATACAGTACTATTCTCCATAATTATCATTCATTATAATTTATAATACAGACTTGTAGCCCAAAGTACACTACAGAAGGCAGGAACTATATATATATATATTCCGAGATAGAAGTTACGCACATATAGCCACATACGTACGATTCCATCCACGGCCTGATTGGTTTCTCGGAGACTTAAATGAAAAGAAAATTAGATGGACTCCTCTTAAAACATGCTCGAACTTATTATTATCTTTACTTTATTTCACATAATTAAGCCAGAGCTAATTATATGTTCTTTGTTTTCATTCTAGTTATTGTTTTGGTTTTAATGCAACCAAAATACCAAAAGCTTATTGGTAAAATCCCAAGCCATATAGACATCATACGTACGATTCTATACATATATATATATATATATATATATATANTTTGCGGGGGCTACAACAAGCCTACAAGGCTACAACCCCATATCGACATAATAGATCGTTTTAATGCAAGCGAAAAAGTTGACTAAGATTTCCGTGCGACATTATAGTTAGTAGTACTAGTAGTAGTACTATTCTCCAAAAGCTTATTTGTCAATAAAATAAAACACAACCAAAACGACTTCAATTTTGTTTATTTTTCAGAAAATTACAAAAAAGGAATAGATAAGATGCAGCTATGCAAGTGACTTCACAATACGCCAAAGCTACCAAACACTTATTTGATAACTAAACCCCACTCATGTATGTTTTTGGTCTTCCAAAGTTCCAAGTGACCGCCGTTGTGAAGTAAGCTCGGTCTCTTACTTTACTTGGTTTGACCAGAGTATGATACTTATGTTTGGGCTTGGGCTTGGTTCTGGGCCTAAGTTTGGAAAGCATAATAAATTGATGGAAGTAAAATAATCAATTAATCAATCCGACTATCCGAGTGGGTTACGTTTGTGTGATATATATAAAGGCTCACTTTCAATTCCTTATCCACGAAATCTCTAGTTCACTGTCTCTCCACCAATGACGTTATTATTAACAATCAGATTCATCATCATCAGCTATACAAAATATGATGATGCTCCGCAATGCGAAACTTTTGTCCCTATCCGCAAAATTTCAACCGTCGTCTACAGAGCCACCGCAGAACAGCCGGAGAACCAATATCACCGTAGGAACTACTCTATCGCGACGGAATCTAAGTAAATCCTCGTTACTTATACTCCTAAGTACTCAAACAACTCTGACGCCATTGCTCGATTTCTCCAAAGCTCAAGCAGAAGATACAACCATTAATAATCCTAATCCCTCAAATTGCGGAAACAGAGTAAGAAAAAAATGATTATTCCAAATTTCAATTTCTCAATCTTCGATAATGGTTAATACGATTTGTTCTCCAGGTTCCGACTACGAAAGCGTTCATCGACGTATCGATCGACGGAGAACCAATCGGAAGGATCATAATCGGATTATACGGAGACGATGTGCCGGCGGGAACAGCTAGATTCACCAGCATCGTAAGCGGGAAAGCAGGGATAAGTTACCGGAGAAAAGAGTTCGTGAAGATCATGCCAGGTTACGTTCAGCACGGCGGGATCAGATCGTACGGCGTTGACGCAGAGCGAGCCACCGCGGCGGTTGGGACTCTACAGAACTTAATCGAAGAGTGGGAGAGAGGGAGGAGAGGAGCTATATGCAATGAGATTAAGGCGGGGAGTGTTGGGATCGTTGTGAGGGATCCGTCGATACCGCCGCCGAAGACGAAGCTTGTGGCGAGGAATGGGAAGCTTGCGATGGAGGAAGAGGTTGTCGCGGTGGGACCTAACGGAACGGAGTTTGTTATAACGGCGGTTGATTCGCCGGAGCTGGAGGATTCGGTGTTGGTGATTGGGAAGGTTTTGGAAGGGATGGGAGTTGTGGAGAAGATTAGGGAAGTGAAGACTGTTAGGGATAACACTTCTTCTCCTTATTTCAGGTACACATTTTTTTTTTGTTTTTTACCGTTGGATTTGAATTTGTGTATTTTATTTATTTGAGATTGAGATTGAGAGGGTTGTGATTGTGGTTTTGTGAAATAGGGTGGCTAAAGTGATCGGAGATAAGAGAGCCGTGGTGGCGGAGAGAGGTTTCAATCGGCCTTATTCGAAAGTTCTTGTCACCAACTGTGGTTTGATAGAGTCACAAACTCTATGAATAAGAGAGCTCATGTTTGTATTGGCAGAGTATTTTTGTTGTGGGTAATGCAAGGAATGTTTTTATTTTAAACTTCAACAAAACTGGTTTAACGAGAGTAGTAACCCGTTTAGGACAGCAGTCACATTTAAAAGGTTTGTAGCCATGATGAAACGACATTATCAATTGAGAAATTATAAGTGGGATAAGAATCTTTTGTCTTTGGCCAGAGATTAGAATTGAATTGCTTGAGGCTTAACTATGTAACTCAAATACTCGGATCTCATTAAGAATTAGTAAGCTCGACCACAGAGAAGAACCACATACAACAACTCTATACATATTTCTAAACTATTTCTTTTGTTAACAAAATAATCAATGTAATGACATAGCAACGTTACTTAACAAATGTTCTGAACCAGTTGATGATGACGTTCTTAATCAAATTTAAACGGTTTATAATAATGCTTAGTAAAAACGGTTTATTATTATGCTTAAAAATAAAAATTCGATACTGTCTCGGTCCGAAATAAACGCCCAATATCACTCTAAAGCCCATGAGCCCAAGCTAGCCCTAAATTAACTTAGGGTTTCTGTCTCTTCCTAATGTGTGAGACCTATCCTCTACCTCTTACACTTCCCCCATCCATTTTCTCGGCCGGAAAGTCTTCTTGATTCTCTTCGAGGGTTTTGCTACAGAGAGTAAGAAACCATGCCGGCGAAGCAGAGGACACCCAAGGTTAACAGGAACCCTGATCTGATCAGGGGAGTTGGTAAATACTCAAGGTCTCAGATGTACCATAAGAGGGGTCTGTGGGCAATCAAGGCCAAAAATGGAGGCGTTTTCCCTCGCCACGACGCTAAATCGAAGGTTGATGCTCCGGCGGAGAAGCCACCAAAGTTCTACCCAGCTGAAGACGTGAAGAAACCTCTCGCCAACAGGCGCACGCAAAAACCAACCAAGCTCAGGTACTTTAGCTTATACACTTGTCTCATTGTCTTGGTGTCTGATATCTACCTCGGTACGATAGTCTTTTATGTCTTTGATTCATTTCGTTTGTTTCTTAAGTATTGCTTTGTATGCATTTTTTAATTCTTTGAATCTTCCTTACACATTGGCTAGTTTTGTATTGTTAAATTACCGAGGTTTTTTTTGGAAGATTTGTGGTCTGTTCAGTTTTTTTTTTTTTTTTTTTTTTTTNGTAAACGTTCATGATTGCTATGTAATTTGCTGTTACATTCTCATTAATCTGTTCAGTTGTAATAAGATCTTCATATGACTGTACTGCAGATCCAGCATCACCCCAGGAACTGTCTTGATTATTCTTGCTGGTAGGTTCAAGGGAAAGAGAGTTGTTTTTCTAAAGCAGCTTGCCTCTGGATTGCTCCTTGTCTCTGGTGAGTTTGATGATAATGTTCTCTCTTGATTTCCCCAACATTCTATATCCCAAATGAGGAACACACACTTCACTAAACTTGCTTCGTGTATTCTGTATGGAGTTGACATTCTTGTTGTGTTATTGATGACATACAGGACCATTCAAGGTCAATGGTGTTCCTTTGAGACGTGTGAACCAAGCCTATGTGATTGGCACTTCAACAAAGGTGGACATTTCTGGAGTCACCGTCGACAAATTTGATGATAAGTACTTTGGCAAGGTTGCTGAGAAGAAAAAGACGAAGACAGAAGGAGAGTTCTTCGAGGCTGATAAAGAGGTATCTCAAACGCACATTTAGTTCATCTTGTTTGTACATATACCCAAGTTAAAAAGCTATTCTTGACCACCATATATACCTTTAGGAGAAGAAGGAGATTCCACAAGGGAAGAAAGATGACCAGAAAGCCGTGGATGCAGCTTTGATCAAAGCCATTGAGGCAGTTCCTGAGTTGAAGGCTTACCTTGGAGCAAGGTTTTCATTGAAACAGGGAATGAAGCCCCATGAGCTTGTTTTCTAGATTTCATAACCTTTTTCTGAGGTTTCTATTAGAGTATCTGTCTCCTCAAGTTTTACACTCCAAATGGTTGGTTCTGTTCTTGTCCACTGACCAGAGACATAAAATTTTGGCTGCTGCTTTATGGATTTCTGTTCTACATATGGATAATTTATCAATCTTGTTTTTGACCGTGTGAGATCTTAAGCAATGGAATTCAGTTCAAATGATTCTAGTAAAGGTTCAGACATGATGAAAACGGAAGTGATGAGATTTCGAGCTTTGTTTTGAAGAATCGAAAAAAACCATTTCAATATTGCTAATAGTTAGATTGCATTATACAAAGAACGTTGATACTCTTATTCCTCATCACTAACACACGAAACGACATCAAGCTTGATCA
Source organism: Camelina sativa (assembly GCF_000633955.1). Taxonomy (NCBI): domain Eukaryota; kingdom Viridiplantae; phylum Streptophyta; class Magnoliopsida; order Brassicales; family Brassicaceae; genus Camelina; species Camelina sativa. The sequence goes on along the minus strand of NC_025700.1, from coordinate 19,406,698 downwards.
TTTTCTTTAGGTGTTTCTTTACCAGCACAATCAGCAACTTTAGCTCCGGCCTCAACATCTCCGGCCAAACACCTTCTCCATTTTCGTCTCAGCCATCCTAAGAGCCCACCGCTCTTTATCATCTCCAATGGATTGGCTTCAGCAACTAAAACAGTACTCTGACGGCGCCTTGCGCATATGCGACCCAAGAAGCAGGAGAGAACCGCAAGAACGACGAGAACAGAGATGACTGCGAAGAAGGGTCCAATGGAGCCGGAGGAATAATGGTTTGGAGCGTTTGGTGCTGCTATTAGATTGGCATTGGTAGCCGTAGGTACGATCTCATTGCCTCCTAGTTGCTGTTGCGGTTGTTGTTGTGTAGGAAACAACGACGAGCTGCTGGTACTACTAGCCATAGCCATTACTAAATCTAATGATGTTTTTGGTTCTTGGAGATCAAGATTCTATATCTGTGCATAGATGGATGGGAACTTTAGTTTTGGTTGGTATATGTGCGAATGAAGATGTATTTATATATAGAGGCATGTGCACATGAACATTGGTCTTTTGAACCGACCAATGTTTGGTGAAGAAGGACATGTAAAGGTGAATAAAGCGGAGAAATCCTCATCAGCTTCATCAAAAGCTTCTCAAACTATAATAATAAAGATATATATGATCCATTGCACTCTTAGAGGTGAAGCAAACGTTGACTTCTTGATCTGATTTTGGCATTCGTCATACTCTGGGTATTAGCCCAAGTTTAATGTGATGTTGTGAGTTTGAGTTTCTAATATTGTATGATTTTCGCTGTAAAACCAAATTCATGGTTAGTAAAAAAAATAAGTAAAACGGTTAATTCTTAAAAATTAAGAAAACAAATCCTATTATGTTATGTCACGGTCCACACTAAAAGCCCGATTTAATGCCAAAGCCCACAAGCCCAAATTTGCCCCAAAATTCAGTTAGGGTTTCTATGTCTTCAAATTAAGTAAACCATCCTCTCCGCCTCAACGCCCTCTTCTCGCCACTCTCTCAGCCGGAATAATTAGCTTGATTAATCACGACAGAGGGAATCATGCCGGCTAAACAGAGGACGCCGAAGGTGAATAGAAACCCTGATCTGATCAGGGGAGTTGGTAAATACTCGAGATCCCAGATGTACCATAAGAGAGGTTTGTGGGCAATCAAGGCCAAAAATGGAGGTGTTTTCCCCCGCCACGATGCCAAATCTAAGGTTGATACACCGGCGGAGAAGCCACCAAAGTTCTATCCAGCTGAAGATGTTAAGAAACCTCTTGCTAATAGGCGCACGCCAAAACCAACTAAGCTCAGGTACTTTAGCGGTGATATACTGTCCCCTAGCTCGATACAATTGTCTTACATGTGGTTGGCTGTTAATTTTTTTTTGGCTGGCTCCTAGAGTAGTTTTGCAAAGAGGGTATGTATAAGATTTGAATATCTGCTGGAAAGTAGCAAACTTTTTGGAGAATTTGTGGAAATGCACGGGTTTAGGAAGATTACATTGTTCTTTGCTTTGCCTTGTTTTGGTTACGTCACTTGATAGTGGTGTTAATAATGTTTGTATTGTAGATCAAGCATCACTCCAGGGACAGTGTTGATCATCCTGGCTGGTAGGTTCAAGGGCAAGAGAGTTGTTTTTCTTAAGCAACTTCCCTCTGGTTTGCTTCTTGTGACCGGTGAGTAGTATCCTTATCTGCTCTCTTGATTCCCATATTCTATAGTCCATTTGGAGAACGCTCATACACTATCTTTTTCTCTATATTCTGTTTGGACCTGAAGTTTTCCTGTTTTCTGTTATTGACCTCCAGGACCATTCAAGGTCAATGGTGTTCCTTTAAGACGTGTTAACCAGGCCTATGTGATTGGCACTTCCACAAAGGTTGACATTTCTGGAGTCACCCTTGACAAATTCGATGATAAGTACTTTGGCAAGGTTGCTGAGAAGAAAAAGAAGAAGACAGAAGGAGAATTCTTCGAGGCTGATAAAGAGGTATAATAATTTTTGGAAAGTTACAATAACCATTGCTTGATCAGAAAGTGATTTATATCGCATTTTAGATAGAACGCCAATTCATCTGGGTTATCACAGTCTGTTCTGGAAGACTAGACAATGAAAGTTTCCCTCCATTGTAAATGACCAAATTGTAATCATATGCTTGACTTGACACCTTATTTTTATAAATATCACAGGAGAAGAAGGAGATTCCACAAGGGAAGAAAGATGACCAAAAAGCTGTGGATGCAGCTTTGATCAAAGCCATTGAAGCAGTTCCAGAGTTGAAGTTTTACCTTGGAGCAAGGTTTTCACTGAAACAAGGGATGAAGCCCCATGAGCTTGTTTTCTAGGTTTCATAACCTAACCTTTTTTGTTTGAGTTTTCTAGAGTATCCGTCTCCTGAAGTGTGTTACCCT
>NC_025700.1:19352857-19401347 GCF_000633955.1 Camelina sativa | reverse complement strand
AGTATCCGTCTCCTGAAGTGTGTTACCCTTTAAATGGTTGTTTTGTTCTTCTTCACTGATCAGAGACTTCAAATTTTTGGCTTATACCTTCTATATTTTACGTATGGATAAACTATCGACCTTTAAAGCAAAATTTTGTGAAAGAGGAGACTTAAGTTGTGCTTTAGCTGCTACAAACTTGAACAAACATATAGACAGAAGCACGTATGTATGCACATGAACATTGGTGTTTTTAATTCAAAAAGCAGTATACAAATCGACACTTACTGATGTGAGGTATTTCTAGATTTGGATCATAACAGATCAACTATACGAACCTAGATAATCTTCGGTTTCATGGATTGTCTCCTTGAGAGACCAAGCCAAGGCAAGACTAATGCAGGAAAGGACTAGAGAAGGATAAGCAAACATTGAGAGATATTTCCATTGATGAACAATGGCTTTTAAGATGCTTAGTTGGCAGCCTTTGCAATCCAAACAATATTCATAAGAACATTGATCTGGAACTTGGTTCCGTTCATACTGATGTTTCCAACTCCACTCGCCTGGCTTGTCGAACATCGTCACATCCCCACATCCCTCCGGTTGTGCACAGCAATACTTCTGCATATATATATAGCATGTATAGTTAGTTTTATATAAAACATGTCTTTTTTATTTATAGTAAATGGTTCAAAACTTACCCAAACATTGCTGTTTTTGCTGGCATTGAAATTACAGTCATGGTTGTGAATGATACACGAGGTTACCTCCTCGAACCTCTCCTTAGGGACCAGCCGGCCAAGTAACTGTGGCAGCGTGCGGTGGTCCTCGGCCGGATTCTTAGGGATTCCAAAAGTGGTGTTGTAAAGAAAACATTTGATTGACCAACCAGATACAATGATAATGACCACAACCATGCCGTAGTAGAAAAAATTGAAAAGACGTTTGGAGCGGCAACAGATTCCGTATAGACCGATCTGAGGAATCAACAGAAGAAACAGACCAAGTACCATAAACGGACCTGACGTTTCTTGGATGCAAGAAGATACTGTTTTTTTTTGGTATAAGCCTGTTCCCATCATTGTGAGGCCTATAGATATCAAGATTATTGTCGTCATTGTTAGAAATCCAGTTTGCACTTCCGACATTTTTTCTAATCTGGAGAACGCGAAACCCCTGGATTCTCTTTATGAATCATGGAGATGAATAAGTAAGAACATAAACTTTCCTGGCAAAGTTAGTTTCTGTTGTGTTTTGGTTTGTTTGTTGGAAGGTAAATAAATCGTATCGTAGTTTAGTTTATGAGGTAATATTGTTAATTTATCTTGCCCGTTGTGGCAAATGACGAACTATATAATACTAAATATAGAAAAGTTTGTTCTGTTCCACTATTTAACCAACTCACAGGTTTGAACGCATTTACTAAGACTCTTTATGTCATAATTCTTGCATAAAACCAAAACCAATACTCATCGTCTTATACATTCAATACCACTTTCTTTAACGGTAATAATTAGAAATCTTTTAGTCATCTAATAATACAAAAGAAAAGTGTACACCTAAATTGTGATTGATCGGAGAATTGCAGGTTTCAGGCAGGGACTTTGTTGGCCTCCGAAGGGTTTTTTCTTAAAGTTGAGGAGTGTTCTTTGAAACCCAACATTTTGTTCAAAGCTCCAACATAAGCTTTAACGCTTGACACCACAATGTCCATCCCTGCTCCGGTTCCACTGTAAGAACACAAACTCAGGGAGACAGAGTAATTATTGCTATTCTGTTCTTTCATTTTCAGTTGCTAGATTAGTTTCGAAAAGGATGATGAAGAAGGTTAAGTGAATTTACCTAAAAGTTCTTTCAACAGATTCACCAGTTACCGCGTTTGTTGATGAGTAGTTTTTGTCTCCGCGGATTAGAACCCGTGTGGTCGCAATAGCATCAATGCCTTCTGTTACTGCATTCATTGAGTACTCAAGCAGAGTCGCGGGTTCCTGAATATGGAAGCCAATGATCAACATTAAATAAGTACTCATTGATATAAACACGTATATAACCCTCAATCCTAGCGAAAGAAGTACCTTAACGATAAGATCAACTGCCTTATAAGCTGCATCTACAGGTCCGGTTCCAACAGAACAAGCTACATGCTCTTTGCCATCGGAATCAGCAAGTTTTACAGTGGATGTTGAGAGACCGAGAGTTCCACAAGTTATCTACATTCCCAACTTCGATAATCAAAATAAGAATTGACTGAAGAAGAAGATAGAACAAGTAGAGAGAGAAAACAAATCCAAGCTCCAGTTTTCACCTGCATGTCCAAGAGTTTCCATACTGCCTCTGGCTGAAACACTTCATCAGATACTAAAGCTATTAAGTCGGCATCGGTAACTCTCTGGATCACCAATGTAACAAAGACAATCAATAGACATTACGAATCAAGAGACATTATGCAAACCCTCCACAACACTAAAAATATTTTGAAATAGCCAAAACCCGATTCCATTTTTTTCTGCATCATCATCATCTAAATGGAAGCTAAACGTTCTAAAAACTGGGAAAAGCACCCAAACCAGTTCCCCCCAAGGTTCTTACTACCTTTTTTTGCTCTGCCACAGCTTTGAAACGCCAAAAAAGGTTGCTGAGCTGACCATCATCCAGGACATAACCGAGCTGGAAAGGTAAAAAATGATAAGAAAACATTATATTACTAAGATGGTGACAGTTAGTATGGATATGGGGACATGTACCTCATTCAAACGGTCTTTTAGTGCGTGACGCCCACTGGATACAATAAATGATAAGTAAGCATTAATTTGAACAAGACAAGCCCATCTGGAATAACAGGCTGAACAACAAAAGTTCCATACCTGAGCTTCCCTAATACAATACCAGCTTCATTTGACCGCTCGAGTCCAATCTCTTCGGGGCTCATAATTTCATATGTACCCTTGTGCTTCAGCATTCCATCCTAAATACGACCAAAAAACACACATGAACAAAGTTACGCAGAAGATTGAAAGGGTAATTATGCACGTCATGAGTTAAAAACCAAATTATTACTTCACTAAAATATTTCACTGAGAGGCTAAGCAAATTGCTATAAGGGTAAGTTATACCTTGCAAGAATTAAAATTCCAGACTAGGAGAGTTACATTTTTCCCGTTTAATATAAACGAAGCAGACTTTGGTCACAGAAACAATAAGAATAGTATTAAGCAAGTTTTGTCAACTGACCTGATGAATACCACTTTCATGTGCAAAGGCGTTTGCTCCTACAATTGCCTTATGGGGCTGCGTTTGCATACCAGTGTACTCTTCAACCTGAGCAAATGAGAATAGACCTCAAAAAGGAAAATTTCCAAAAACTTTCCCATTCTTAAGGAAAAATGAAGAATGAAGTTCAAAATGTGTACCATCTTGCTTGTCATAACAATGTGTCGGGTATCGATTCCAGTAAATAGGCCTCCTAACACATGATCTCCACGGCATTTTATGGCCATGACAACCTATACAGTTAGAATGAACTATTCAAGTAATATTAAGTAATTAAAAAGCAGCTATGGAAAGGAAGCTACTTCAGGAAGTTTTAATATCTGACCTCTTCTAATGAAGCGTTTCCAGCTCTTTCGCCAATTCCATTGATCGTCACTTCCACTTGTCTTGCACCCGAATGTGCTCCCTGAATTCAGAACAAGATTGACATATAAGTATCTTTTTGTAACAGCTAATCTCATCTAACGAGAAAAAAAAATTGACATACAGATAAAGTGTTGGCAGTGGAGAGTCCAAGATCATTCTGACAATGTGTAGAGATTACAACATTTTGGATCCCAGGAGTATTAGCTTTAATATCAGCAATCAACTGACCAAACTCACTAGGCAAGGTTATACCAACAGTGTCAGGTATGTTGAGAGTTGTTGCTCCAGCTTTTATCACTTCACCAAGAATCTCGTATAAATACTCTCTCTCCGATCTGAACACCAAGCATACATTTTTTTACAATTTTAAGTAAACAGTGAAAAAGAAACACAAATGTTGTAACTACCAATCCTTAAAAAAAGGAACTTGAACATTCAATGACGACACTTTACAACAAGATTCTATGCAACTATCAAAATAAAGCAAATCTACACTATGCAATGAAGTACCGTAGCAAAAGTAGGAAGCTTTACAAAGATACAAAGCATTTCAAAAACAGAGAATCAAATCCTAAATAGGAAAACGTTTTCTACAGTCAAAACTATTTACCTTCCAGCATCTTCTGGACTAAATTCAACATCTTCACAACCCAAACTCCTAGCAAATGCAACCATATTCCTAGCGATCTCAATAACCTCATCTTTGCTCTTCTTAAGCTTATACATCAAATGAATATCACTAGTTGCAATAAACGTATGAATCCTAGGCCGTTTAGCATACTTCACAGCCTCCCAAGCCGTCTCTATATCCTTCTTGTTACACCTCGAGAGGCCACAGATCACAGGAACATATCCGTTCTCGTCGACGGTGTTGCCAACAGTCTTAGCTATGGTCTTAACAGCTTCGAAATCGTCTTTGGAAGCAGCGGGGAATCCAGCTTCGATGATGTCGACTCCAAGCTTGGCTAATTGACGAGCGATATCGAGCTTTTCCTTGGATGTTAGTGTAGCTCCGGGAGACTGTTCGCCGTCTCTGAGAGTCGTGTCGAAGATTCTGACGTAATTTGGATCTGAAATGCGATTAGGGATGTAATCAGGACGACGGCGATGAGAATGAGATGGTAGAGGAGAAGAATCGGAGATTGAGCACGAGACACGAAACTTTTCGGCGGTGCAGAGGGAGACAGCACCGTGGTGGTGTGATCGGAGATGAATAGATGAAAACGGTGAGGATGAAGTGGAGGATAAGGCCGGAATTGAAGGTAGTGAAGAGAGATTAGTGGTTCTGATGATCGAAGACGCCATTGCAAGTAAAAAACCTAAGCCAGAGAGAGAGAGAGAGGGAAGAAGGAGACGGCGGCAGTGTCTGGTTAGTAGTGGTTACTATTTGCCGAGTGTTATTATTTTGTTTTATTTGAATTTTTTCGAACCGAAACTAAACCGTTGATTTCTATTAAACCGGAAAACAAATTGGAAATCGAACCGGTTTTTAATTCTGGTGACTCCTCCTTAGTTTTCATCGCCTGCAGCTGCACCAACCCTCAAAAGGTCGTTTTTCAAATGATAAAACTCCATTTTTAATTCTCCACTCTCCTCTCCCATTTTAGTCAAACAGGCGAAGGAACCAGAGAGTGCTTTTTTTGTATAGCTATCGTTATAATGGCTTTGACTACAAAACCTCACCATCAACAGAGATCGTTCATCTCTCCGTCGTCGCGTCTTACCGGCCAGAGATATTTGGAATCTGCGGCGCCGTCATGTCTGAGATTCCGACGCAGCGGTGTGCAATGCTCGGTGGTGGCTAAGGAGTGTAGAGTGAAAGGAGTGAAAGCGAGGCAGATTATTGATAGTAGAGGGAATCCGACGGTGGAGGTTGATCTGATTACTGATGATCTGTATCGTTCGGCTGTTCCTAGTGGTGCATCTACCGGGATCTACGAAGCGCTTGAGCTTAGAGATGGTGACAAGAGTGTCTATGGTGGTAAAGGTGTCTTACAGGCTATTAAAAATATCAATGAGCTTGTCGCTCCGAAACTCATCGGTGTTGACGTTAGGTGAGAATATGATTTTTGTTTTGGAATCCAAATTTACATATAAGCCTTTGTGGTTTTTTGGAATCCAAATTTACATATCAGCTGTTTGATTCGTAAGTTTGAATGCATGACTGTTGAATTTGGAATCTAGTTGAGGTTATTGAACTTGTTTGTGGCATGTGGCTTTGATTTTGGTTTATGCTACTAAGTGTTGAAGTAGGTGTCATTGTTGACTTGTTCCGTTTGTGGTTTCTGCTTCTGAACCGTTGGGAAACTACTTGTGTGTAATATGTTAACGTTTCTTTTGTCCTTAAAGGAACCAAGCTGATGTCGATGCTCTTATGCTGGAACTGGATGGGACCCCAAACAAGTCAAAGCTCGGGGCTAATGCGATTTTAGGAGTATCTTTGAGCGTTTGCAGGGCAGGTGCTGGAGCTAAAGGAGTGCCTTTGTACAAACATATCCAGGATATATCGGGAACAAAGGAGCTTGTCATGCCTGTTCCTGCTTTCAATGTGATCAATGGAGGTAGTCATGCTGGGAATAGTTTGGCTATGCAAGAGTTTATGATACTACCTGTAGGAGCAAATTCATTCTCGGAGGCCTTTCAGATGGGAAGTGAAGGTCAGTTAGTGATAATTTGAGTTTAATCTGCTTGAACTTTATTTTAATTTGTTTTTAGTTTGCATTGATGTCAGAAAAAAAAAATTGAAAAAGCTATGATATGATGTCTCTCTCTTTTTTGGTTTCCAAATTCCTTCTTATTGTTTTGATTATGACAAAGTATTGTTCTTCTGAAAGTAATGCATATAATCTACTTCGTTGATTACAGTTTATCATACGTTGAAGGGGATCATCAAAACAAAGTACGGTCAAGATGCTTGTAATGTGGGAGATGAAGGAGGATTTGCTCCGAATGTTCAAGACAACAGAGAGGGACTAGTTTTGCTTATTGATGCTATTGAAAAAGCTGGTTACACTGGAAAGGTAGTCGAGTTCTCCTTTCAAATGCTTAGTTCTTTATTTCACATGATCAAATTGCTACTGAGTCTTCTATGTTCCATTAAAAAACATCTTCTTTGTAAATCACTCACGTAGTTTAATTACTTTTGCAGATCAAAATAGGAATGGATGTCGCTGCATCAGAATTTTTCATGAAAGATGGTAGATACGATTTGAACTTCAAGAAACAGCCAAACGATGGAGCTCATGTTCTGTCAGCCGAGAGTCTTGCTGACCTCTACAGAGACTTCATCAGAGATTTCCCAATTGTCTCTATCGAAGATCCTTTTGACCAAGATGATTGGAGCTCATGGGCTTCATTGCAATCCTCTGTGGATATCCAACTCGTGGGAGATGACTTGTTGGTCACTAACCCAAAGAGGATAGCTGAAGCTATTAAGAAAAAGTCTTGCAATGCTCTTCTCTTGAAGGTAAACAAATAAAAAACTATTGTAATCATTATTTTCTCTTGCCCATTTATTTCTCTTGCTCATTTATTTTTCTTGCTGACCTCAATACGCTAGATCATTTAGCTAAACCTTGGTTATTGGAGTTAAATTTCATTTTGCCTGTAATTCATGGTTTCACAGGTTAACCAGATTGGGACAGTGACCGAGTCAATTCAAGCAGCGCTTGACTCAAAAGCTGCAGGCTGGGGTGTGATGGTTAGTCACAGGAGTGGCGAGACAGAGGATAATTTCATAGCAGATCTTTCTGTTGGTTTAGCAAGCGGACAGGTAAATTACATTCTCTAAACCGTGTTTACTTTACTCTCTAGAGTTCGCTTATCATTCTCTGTTTCTGTAGATCAAAACTGGTGCTCCTTGCCGAAGTGAACGATTGTCAAAATACAACCAGGTAATGAACTAATATCTAAACTTATGCTGCAACTAAATAACCACGAACCGAATCTTGACACATGAAAATGTCCGAACGTATGTTTGTTTTTACATTAGTAGTTCAATAGAAATTGTGAAGTAAAACTGGGTAAAAACAAACAAACACAACTTGGAAGTCTAATTCTAAGTGATAAATGAATATCTGAAACTGTAAGTTTGATTTATTTCCATTGCAGCTTCTCCGTATCGAAGAGGAACTTGGCAATGTGCGCTACGCTGGTGAAGCTTTCAGATCACCATGAGAAAATTGAGAAAGGCAACTCATTGGATTTTGCTTACAGAATTAGGTCAAACTAAATGAGTTTCTCCTAGTATCAGCCTTCTGTAGCTGTCTCTGAAATTATTATTCTTTAAAAAAAAAAGAAATAACAGCAACAGCTTTTTCTACGGAGTCTTGTGTTGTAATGTGATTGATACTGATGTGAAGCATGGATCGACCAGGCATTTTTCATATTAATCGGATACCCGTGATAAACCAGAGTTTGGCATTATCTTTGGTGCATTTGCATTGCATGACGATTTGATTGTTCCTAAGTTGCAATGACTTTTATTGGTTTGAAATTCTGGTCACAGCTGAGACAAATAAAATTGGTATTAAATGTCTCCTTGTCGGTCAACGAACAGAACGTTAACGTTGTTCAATCAGCTAAGCAAAATGGTTCCGTTTGAGTTTGATTTTTTTCTTTCTTATGTAACACTTTTGAAATGACGTATTGAATGGTATTGGAGAAAGCCTCTAATTGTAACAATAAAGACTTAGAACTGAAACAAATGAAATGATCTGGACGAGTCTGGAGCATGTGAGCGAGTTCTCTCGTGCCAAATTTGCTTTAGTAGTATTTTACCAGTTGAGTATAACATAAAAACATAAATGGCCCCAATAGTAAAACATTTGAGTCACGTGGAAGTTGTTTTCCGTATTCAAATTTGATTTGATTTGCATAATAATCAATGCATATTATTATTGCATAACAACGCTAACTCACGAGAACATATTCCTTTTTTTTTTTATTACTATTATTATACGCTAACTCAATGCATATAAACTGGTTAGAAATTGTGAAACACAATCGTTTCATTTTTATGTCAGCCCCACCAACTATATTTAGAAAACCTACCAGAAAAATTAAAAACAATCGGATAGCAACCAACCAGTATGTACTACCCATCTTCATATAAATTGCAAGATAATAAAATAGTTGAGAGGTCAGCAATCGGATAAGCCATTTTGATAGTAAAACTTAAACGGTAAAAGTACATATCATTGACGTTTTACGTTTGTGTTTACAATTGATATTTGATGATATAAAATAAAAAAATAAAAATAAAAATAAAAAAATTGTGTAACACCTAAATAAATCAAACTATAATTTTTTAACAACCATTTATGTGTATCCAAGTTAGATTTTTTCATATTTCTTTCAATCAAATATAAATCTATCTATACACAATGGAACTATACAATTAAAAATGTAGTATTAAACCGGTTAAAATGGTAGCAAGATCCATCGCTTGGCCCTTCCAATCCAATATCATAAAATCTAAGTTTGGTTTCAATTAATGTCCGAAAGCGTATATCTTTATTTCTTTGTAAAACTCAACTGCTTCGTGGAGTCTGTCTCTTTCATGAATTATGATGTATGTAATTTACCTACTTGTCTTTTAGATACACGAGTACATCAATTTTACGACGTCTACCTCAATATCCACACTATCGGGCAATGTAAGTGGATGAATTAACTAATTGACTTTTTTTTTTGTGCCATGTGCAAAAATCTCATCTTCGAGAAAGCACAACTGTAAACTCTCTCCTTTATTATAATAATAATAATAATAATCAGACGACCGTAACGTGTGCCGTCGACTTAATTCACGAAATAAGAAAGCTTAATAAAAAATATATATATATACACAAAAATATCAAACCTATAAATAGACATACATAATACCGATATACCGAAATCTCATTTGAGAGAAGATAAAAAAAAACTAAAAGAAACGGTATGGCGTCGTTTTGCTCCATTATTTCTCTTCTTCTTCTTTCTCTTTCGTCGGCGGTTATCTCCGATGATGCGTTATTTCAGAAACTTCCGGTGCCGGGAAGTAGGTCAGGGCCTGAAGCGTTCGCCTTTGATTCCACCGGAAAAGGATTCTACACAGGAGTCTCCGGTGGTAAAATCCTCAAGTGGCTACCCGAGACAGGTTATGTCAATTTTGCCCAGATCACAGAATCCTCGTAAGTCGTAAGCCATTTTTTTTCTGTTTCTTAACTTGGATCTTCAAGATCAGTACTTTGAATGATTAATTATATTGTTTCTTGGGGTTTTTGGAATCGGAATCTAATATCATTACTTACTGTAATCAACTCATGAGTCGTTCTTTCATTAGAAACTTTGGAGAATATATGGAATTACGAGTGGTCAGACTTGTTACTTTTCAGCCTAGTAAAATTTTTCTTTTTACTTTTAACGGGTTAGTAGGAAGATTATGTAAAAAATCCTCGAAGTTAACAGTAAAGTTAAATTAAATTATTCTTGTTACATGTGTCGCGTGTACCACAAAACATTTGGGACCATAAATGGATAGTGTTTATTTGATTTTGTCCACCATAAAAACTAAAAACAAACAAATGAATGATTAGTAGACAGGAACTTCATGTAGGGGTAGGGACAAGTGGACGAATCGCATCTCAACATTTTAGTTCCTCTTTATTTATAAGGCATACGTTAGCAAGATTTAGGTGACCAAAATGCACCTCAGCTTTCACATTTCACACACACACACACGCTTCCACGGTTCCACCTAAAAAAGGGTCAAAACTGACGTACGCACTTACGCAAATGATAACAAGAAATCACTAACAAATTTTTGTTTTTTTTTTGTTTTGTCTTGATAAAATAGATTACAGTACTAAATCTGCATGGTTAATTTTTTTTTGTTATTAAATTGTTTTTAATTGGTTTGATTACTTCAGGAACTCTTCATGGTGTGATGGAAATATTGGAACGGCTTTAGCCGGAAGATGTGGTCGACCGGCAGGGATAGCTTTTAACGAGAATACAGGTGATCTCTACGTCGGCGATGCTCCGTTGGGTCTCCACGTTATTTCTCCCAACGGTGGTTTGGCTACAAAGATCGCCGACAGTGTTGACGGAAAGCCCTTCAAGTTTCTCGACGGTCTTGACGTTGATCCCACTACTGGTGTCGTCTACTTCACTTCCTTCAGCTCACGCTTCAGCCCAATGTAAAGTTTCTATCTTACTTCTATATAAAAATTAATCGTTATACACTTTTACTATAACTGAAATATATATCACTCTGTTCATTAATTAGTTTTTCAAAAACTTAGTATATCTATACTAGTATTTTTGCAGCAGTTTTTACTCAAAAATACTTTTTGGAAAGTTTTTGCATTTAATGTATTGACTTTAATATTAGTTACCAAAAATTTCAAAATTAATTATAGGTAAGATTTTAAAAAATAAGGAAATCTGTCTACCTCATTTAAACATAAATCATGATTCTCTTTCATTTTTATTTGAATTTATATTTAAATTATCTTGAATTATTCTATAATACATTTAGTTAATAAAAATTGTGATTTTTTCTTGCATATGATGTAATAAAAAAAATTAAAACAAACATATATTACTCAATAGATGAATAAAAAATTACCGTTATAATATCCCATATCGCCTAAAAAATTGTGCAATAGTTCATAGTCATACTATAAAAAAGACCAAAATGATTCAGAATACAAATGAGTAGAAAACTTAATTTATCAGGTAGTCAAACTTAAAAAACTTTAATTTGGTTTATTCCGGTTCTTTATTTAAAAGATTTTTAAAAAGTTAAATATTATAAATATTTAAAAATTTTAAAAAGTTAAATACTATAAATATTTATATTTTAATAAAAGTATAAATATTATAAATATTTATATTTTTAGAAATTTAAACTTTATAAAATATTAATAATATTTTAAAGTTTATGAAGTTTCAAATATAATGTTTAAATATTATAAATATTTCAACTTTCAAAAAAATTAGAAGACCTTTTAAAATATTAATAATATATTTAAACTCTTACGAAACTTCAAATATGAGAAATACTCAACCGTTTTAAGAATTCTAGTACTATAAATATGTAAACTTTATAAGAAGCGTCAATCTTATAAAATGTAAATGGTTACAATCTTAATAAATAACATATCAACTCAATCTAATATTTATAGTACAAAACAATAAATATTAAAAATTAAGATGATATAGTGCGAGTTTAAATATTTCGGGACGGTATATAGCGGGACGGGGTTTGTCGATATTTATATAAATTGAAAATATCATTAATTCGGTGTTACACGGGTAAAATATTATTTCATTATTTTGTTAACACTATTGATATCAGAAAATAGACATATCTAATTAAATTGGTTAAATAAATATTATGTAAAAAATAAATTATATTACGGTATTATATGGTTTAAACTATAAAATTAACAATCATTATACAATTATTTAACCAATAAATATAACTTATAATTTAAATGTTTTAATTATATATAATTTGCTCCGCGGTGTACCGCTGGTCCTAATCTAGTTACAAAAGTATTTAGTATGGTTATATACATTGACAAGAAAATCATTCCAAATTAGTTATTTATTATTGATCTAAATAATATTTGTTGTATATGCAGCCAAGTATTGATTGCATTGGGATTGAAGGACGCGACCGGAAAGCTCTACAAATACGACCCATCAACCAAAGTCGTGACTGTATTGATGGAAGGGCTAAGTGGTTCAGCCGGGTGTGCAGTGAGCTCAGATGGTTCGTTCGTGCTGGTTAGCCAGTTCACGAAGAGTAACATCAAGAGGTACTGGATCAAAGGACCCAAAGCTGGTACTTCTGAAGATTTCACCAACTCAGTCTCAAACCCTGACAATATCAAAAGAGTTGGCTCCACCGGAAACTTTTGGGTCGCTTCCGTCGTGAACAAGTTCATCGTGCCTACGAACCCATCAGCAGTTAAAGTCAACTCTGATGGTGAAGTGCTACAGACAATTCCTCTCAAAGATAAATTTGGAGACANCATTATACAATTATTTAACCAATAAATATAACTTATAATTTAAATGTTTTAATTATATATAATTTGCTCCGCGGTGTACCGCTGGTCCTAATCTAGTTACAAAAGTATTTAGTATGGTTATATACATTGACAAGAAAATCATTCCAAATTAGTTATTTATTATTGATCTAAATAATATTTGTTGTATATGCAGCCAAGTATTGATTGCATTGGGATTGAAGGACGCGACCGGAAAGCTCTACAAATACGACCCATCAACCAAAGTCGTGACTGTATTGATGGAAGGGCTAAGTGGTTCAGCCGGGTGTGCAGTGAGCTCAGATGGTTCGTTCGTGCTGGTTAGCCAGTTCACGAAGAGTAACATCAAGAGGTACTGGATCAAAGGACCCAAAGCTGGTACTTCTGAAGATTTCACCAACTCAGTCTCAAACCCTGACAATATCAAAAGAGTTGGCTCCACCGGAAACTTTTGGGTCGCTTCCGTCGTGAACAAGTTCATCGTGCCTACGAACCCATCAGCAGTTAAAGTCAACTCTGATGGTGAAGTGCTACAGACAATTCCTCTCAAAGATAAATTTGGAGACACTTTGCTCAGCGAAGTCAACGAATTCGAAGGCAATCTATATATCGGAACTCTCACAGGACCATTTGCTGGAATTCTCAAGCTCGAAAATAAAAGTGAAGGTTCTTGTCCTGCCACTTAGGTCTCTCTGATTTGAATGCAGCCTGTGTTTACTATGAGCTTTATAGTTATATCTGAATGTTTCTGAAGTCAGAGCCGTACATTGGTTTGATGTTTATGTTATTGAATATATTGTTTTCATTAAATTTGATTTTATAAAATCCAAACGGAAAGGTATTGACTATGTTTCATTTTGTTGTATTGAAAAAGTGTGGACAACAAAACCCTCGAAGTATTCCTCAAGAATGTCGACGAAATACTCAATCTTTCGAACGAGCAATACAATGAGCCCCAACATCCTTACCCGCCAAACAAATTTATATCATAATACCTTTCTGAAAGACTTCAACAGCCGATTGGTCTATTCACACGGACTCGATCAAAAACATTAACATACACATGGACTTCCATCCAAACCTTCTATGACATTACTCAATGGTCAAGTAATTGCACTAATTAATTAAGGCTATCAAGATACATTACAGTACTCGCCAAAAATATGACGCAGTCGGTCTATTAAACTTCTGTTGGTTAATCATATCTCAAAACTCCGAAAGGTGCCAAGTTGTGTTAGCTATGCGATATTATTAGTCAGTATAAAAAATGAAAATATTGCAAACGATCCTCTATATATTAAAAGAGAAGCAGTTTGTTGAACATGCTGATGTGTCGTCGCTAGAGCGATTTGGAAAAATTTAATTGCAGTTATTCATCTCAAGATAAATATATTTACAAAAACAATTCTTTTAATTTATTAAATGTGCCATTAAAATATATAAAAAAAATATTTATTTTATTTCTATTTATATAAATATGCCATTAGAATATATAAGGTAATGTTTATTTCTATTAGTTTTAAAAAATGAAAGACTTAATCAACTATTAAAACCATAAAATATAGTTAATTATTTAATTAATATTTTTATAACATCTTTAATTATAAGTAAATTACATTCACAAAATATTAAAAAATTATTAATTTATTTAACGTTTTGAAATGTAAAACTTATTCTCCGATTTAAAAAAAATCTGATGACTATTCAAGTATATTTTTAAAAAAATAATTATCACAATAATCTTAAAAATAAATAACATTTCGTAAACAATTTTAAATTTATTCACCAATTTAATTTTTTGAAAAACAAAAAATCTGTGTCCTATTTAAAAACTCCAATGACTATTCAAATATATTAAAAAATTATCAAAAAATAATTACCGCAATAATCATAATAATAAGATATTGACTTTTTAATAATTTAATAATAAATGGTGATCAGCTATCTTAACATGATACTGAATTTTTGAAAACTTCAGACATTCATTTTTTCCTATAAATTTTCACTACTATTACATTTGTTTATTATTATTATTTACCATTTTAATATATTTTTTTCATGGTATTTTTAAACTTAGGATTAGTTTAAATTGATTATTCTAAAATCATTGTCTTATCTTAATGGCATATCAATCTAGATAATAATGTGAAATATAAAATATATGAATTTGATTTTTAAAAACACAAAAAGGCAGATTACCATAACTAATAACATTTTATCAAAACTTTTTCCACCATGTTTAAATTTTTTTCTACCTTTCACAGGTGAAACATATTTTTACACAAAATAATTAAATGCAAATTTGAGTAAAGCAAAATAATATGAATAAAATTATTATTTTGACATTTTAGATTTTAAATAATAATTTTATTTAGATCGATTTATCCCGCACATAATGCAGGTTGTTACCTAGTTAGTCAGTATTTATAACTTGCGAAGGATTGTTTTTTTTTGGATCAAAATTTTCTAAACCGTATCTGAAATCAGAACATTTATATGAAAAATTATCAATAACATAATAAAATCGACCAGCTGATTGGCAGATTCTATAACAGAACATTTTAATTAACTTTGCTATTTCTGTTTATTGGGGATTCTATTTCTGTTAATGAATTTCTTTTCTTTTTTTTTTTTGCTTTTTTTTTTATTTGCTAAATTCCTTACTTTTACTTTGTTTCCTTTATCCTATTTTCTAAAATCATAAATCGAATCATTATAACAATCTTCTCTAATATCATACTTACTAATCCATCTTAGTATGATTTGTTACTATACAAAACTTAAACATTCATTCAGCATTTAATGTGAATTGCAATTATTTTTGACTTTTATGCTCTCCACAAATGCTCTCAAATCTCCAAAAAAAGAGAAATAGTCTATTTATTTACGGAAAATAGTTCTTATTCTTTATTAGTCAAGGACTCAACGTCAAAAGAAGAAAGAAATCTCTATTTACCCTTTTTATTTTAAATCAAGCATATAAATACACACACATCTAGAGACAGAATCATATACCAACTTTTAGATTCGTAGATTTTTGATAAAATTGACTAAGTAAGATACGACAATGGCGTCCTTTGTCTTTGTGATATCTCTTCTTCTTCTCTCTCTTTCTTCGGCTGTTTTCTCCGATGACGTGGCTTTCCAGAAACTTCCTGTGCCCGGAAAGAGGTCAGGCCCTGAATCTTTCGCCTTTGATCCCACCGGCAAAGGTTTCTACACCGGTGTCTCCGGTGGTAAAATCCTCAAGTATACTCCCGAGAATGGTTTTGTTGATTTTGCCCAGATGACGAAATCCTCGTAAGTTTCTCCTTCTTAGTTTCTTGGGATCTCTCAAAGTCTCAATGATTATAACTTTTTTGATCTGATTTTGCTTCTTGTTCAAGGAATCTTTTTTTTTCTTTAATAAAATATCAATTGTCATCTAATGTTATTAAGACGTTTTTGTATATATGATCATGTCTGAATTGTTTTATATTGTGTTCTCTTAATAACAAAATATCTTGTTAAGCTCTGTGATTTTATTAGACAAAAGGAATAACCTTGTCCGAACTTAAATGCTTTGTCATGACAAGAACTGTCATTGACATTTTTAATCGTTATATATTCAATTTGTTTGATTACTTATAGGAACTCGAAATGGTGCAACGGAGTATTAGGAGCCGCTTTCGCCGGAAAGTGCGGTCGACCATCTGGAATAGCCTTAAACAGCAAAACAGGTGATCTTTACGTCGCCGATGCTCCGTTGGGTCTTCACGTTATCTCTCCCGCCGGAGGTTTGGCCACAAAGATCGCCGACAGTCTTGACGGAAAGCCCTTCAAGTTTCTAGACGGTCTTGACGTTGATCCCACCACCGGCGTCGTCTACTTTACTTCCTTCAGCTCCAAGTTTGGCCCACGGTAACGTGTTTTATTCCCTTTCTGTAATACATACTTATGAACGAGTTATGATAGACAAGTTACAATTATAAAGCTACAAGTTATGTAACTAATTAATAATATCTCTTACTAAATAATTGCTGGTTCTGTAATGCAGCGAAGTTTTAATAGCAGTGGGGTTAAAAGACGCGAGCGGAAAGCTCTTCAAATACGACCCAGCGACCAAAACTGTGACTCAGTTAATGGACGGTCTAAGTGGTGGAGCTGGTTGCGCCGTGAGCTCAGATGGTTCGTTCGTTTTGGTCAGCGAGTTCATAAAGAGTAACATCAAGAGATATTGGATTACAGGACCCAAAGCTGGAACTTTCGAAGACTTCTCAAACCTTGTCTCGAACCCCGACAACATCAGGAGGTCAGCTTCTACCGGAAATTTCTGGGTCGCCTCCGTCGTGAACAAGGTTGTCGTGCCTACCGACCCTAAGGCGGTCAAGATAGACTCCAATGGAAAAGTGCTTCAGACCATTTCTCTCAAGAATGAGTTTGGGAATACTTTGCTTAGTGAAGTCAACGAGCTCAACGGCCATCTCTATATCGGAACTCTTACCGGACCCTTCGCCGGAATCATGAAACTTTAAATTGGTTATTACTTATAACGTTGTTTGGTCATTACCATTTTTGAAATCATTGATATTTTCTCTCTTAGTCCTTAATAAAGTTATAACCTCAAATTTCCTGCCTAATATGGGGTTGATGACACATTTGTTTCTAGTTTTTAAGTCTTGCTCTTCTTGTTTCCAAATATGACCTTATTGGCTTTCTTAACAAATACGCCAAAACAAATATACATTGTACTTAACAAATATGTACATTATATTTAAATTCATACTAGAAAAACAAATATGATCTAGAATTTGAAATGTATACACGTAATATACACTGACTTTATACAACACGTTACATACACACATCGTTATACCTACCACTAAAGTAATATACTAGAATGCGGCCAGATTTTATTGGTACATACATTGATATTGACTATTTCAAATGTCATGAAATTCAAAGGTGTGAATGGTGTGATTTTAAAAAATTGATGTGCGGTGAGACGGTTTATTTTGCTCTATCACCATTTATAAAATATATACGTATATATGGTTATATTCAGGCAAAATATAGAGAAAAAAATTTCTACATTTTTTTTTTTTGGTAAAGGACATCTTTTGTTATCATTTCAATCAATTGTTCTTAAGATAATGTGTATCTTTTCATCATTAATTTTCTTTTAATCAATCATAAAATTAACATGATTTAGGCCTATTCATTTCTTAATATTTAAATGGTACCAATTTTAGTTTGATTTCTTCCTTTCTATCTATAAATACTGTCTCAACTTTTAGAAATACAAAAGAAGAAATCTTAATAGAAGGACAAATTAAAAGTACAAAAATAAATCTATAAATATCCATAGGGATAACACAAGTTGATAACAAAACACACAAACCAAAGAAACAATATGAGGTCGTTTGTCTCCGTGAGTTCTCTTCTTCTTCTTCTCTCATTTTCTTCGTCTGTTCTCTCAGTCAATCAATCTTTTAAAAAACTTCCGGTACCGGGAAACAGGACAGGACCTGAAGCTTTCGCTTTTGATTCCTCCGGAAAAGGATTCTACACCGGTGTCTCCGGTGGTAAAATCCTCAAGTGGCTTCCCGGGAAAGGTTATGTCGATTTTGCTCAGATCACCGACTTTTCGTAAGTTTCCAAGATCATAATCATGCATGCTTCTTTGTTTTTTTTCTTTATGATTGGATTTTAATGTTTTCAAAAAGTTTGATACGGAGCTTTTTGTTACTAATTAAATCCGTAACAACGTTAGTTTTTCATTTTTTACTTTGTTTTTGGTAAATAACCTTAACTTCTCATGTCGCATAATAAGAAAACGAATTAAAAATAAAACTCGAAATCAGATCTGCCACGAGATACACATTGAGAAAAACGTCGTTGTCAAATACGAACGTCAGAGTCAATCATGTTATGATCCCCGATTCAGATCTGATATGAGATACACATCGAGAAAACTTTGTTGTCAATGTACGAACTTCAGTGTCGATCATGTTATGGTCTTAGATTTCATGAACTATAGAATAGAACTTACTAATCAGAAATTAATAATGCAATCTATATTTTTTTGGGTGGGATGCTGCAACCTACTTTTAATTAATACATACATTCAATAAGGCCATTTACCTCCTTTTAAAACTATTTATTTGTACATTAATAATTTAATATAGATACTAATAATTAGCATTAAATATCATTGACAAAATAATGTAATTAACTAGAGATTAAATATGTTCTTTCATTTTTTTAATAATCAGAGAGGAGTCAGGTTTTTACCACCAACTAATCCTTGGAAGCCTTAATTAACTACAAATTATATATATCCTTTTGTCTGATTTCTAAACTATAGAAACTATGGACAAAAGTTCTGTAATATTCAAGTTACATATCCCTAAAAGAAACACACACTCCATGATGATTGGCCTACGTTAGCAAAACTAAGTGTCGTTTACGGTATAACAAAGATTTAAATCTTTCTAAACACACGCCTCCCTAAGTAAAAGTCAAACTAACGTTAACATAAGCATTGTTGTCTAATACGTATGGAGCTATACAAATATCAACTCCACATTTAACTATATGTATGTTTCTTTTCATATTATATTTGCCTTTAACTATTATCAAAATTGATTTAATTTATTTCAGAAAGTCGTCTTTGTGCGACGGAGCACTTGGAACCGTTAACGCCGAAAAATGTGGTCGACCAGCGGGAATAGCTTTCAACGGGAAAACAGGTGATCTTTACGTTGCCGATGCTCCGTTGGGTCTCCACATCATCTCTCCCGGCGGCGGTGTCGCCAAGAAGATCGCCAACAGTGTTAACGACAAGCCTTTCTTGTTTCTCGACGGTCTCGACATTGATCCCACTACCGGTGTCGTCTATTTCACTTCCTTCAGCTCAACATTTGGCCCTCGGTATAGTTTTATTTTTTTCCTCTATATCTAAATATAATTACACTTATCACATATATAGTAAATTAACAAAATAAATATATTTTCAATAGAAAAAAATCATATAAATAAATATAAATACACTTATCATATACATAAGTTAATAACTGCCACTTTATGTCCTAACTCCTAATGTACATAATATTGCTCATCTGAATCGGTTAATAGAAAAAAAGTTTTTTTTTATCTTAATTATACTAATTGTATTGGTTATGAATGATGCATATCTACAGCGATGTGTTGAAAGCAGTGGCAACAAAAGACTCGACAGGGAAGCTTTTCAAATACGATCCATCGAAAAAGGTCGTGACTGTACTGATGGAAGGTCTAAGTGGCTCAGCCGGATGTGCGGTTAGCTCAGACGGTTCATTCGTGCTGGTTAGTCAGTTCACAAAAAGTAACATCAAGAGGTATTGGATCAAGGGATCTAAAGCTGGTACTTCTGAAGACTTCACCAGCTCGGTCTCGAGCCCTGACAATATTAAGAGGATCGGTTCTTCTGGAAACTTTTGGGTTGCTTCGGTCGTGAACTCAGCCACCGGACCCACAAACCCTTCGGCGGTTAAGGTTAGTTCTGATGGTAAAGTGCTTCAGACCATTCCCCTTACAGATAAGTTTGGGGATACTTTGGTCAGCGAGGTAAACGAATTCAATGGAAAGCTTTATATCGGCGCTCTGTTTGGTCCTTTTGCCGGGATTCTTAAGGTTTAAAAGTGTGACATTAGTTTGGGTTTTAGAAATAAAGTGATTGTGTCGAAATAAAGTCTTGACGGATCAATAATGTATGTCAATATATTGGTTCTGTTCAAATAAAGTTGAGTTTTTTAAAATATGGTTACAAATTTCAAGAAATAAAGTAGTTTTCTTGTATAAAAAGAATTGTTATGTTTTGTGCATCACGTTTGGATCATTCATATATAGGCCAACTACCTACAAAAGAAATGTTCACAATTCATTTTATTTGAAAAAACCTTATATTTTGTTTGGATAAAAATCGTATATACATGTTACTTTTGTTGGATACACAATTCATGAATTCAATCATAAATATTAAAAAATTATATTCTTTATCAAAAAAATAACAATAGTAATCTTTATTTCTGCATGGTCAATCGGAAGACTCCGCACTTCCGCTACTTCATTCACATGTAGTAAATTGACGAAACATTTTTTTTTTAAATATTAATCAACTGCTCCTTTTTCATCAGTCTATTTCTAATCAATCTTAAAATTAACATAATTTAGGAGTATTTCGTTCTATATGTATATATATATATATATGCAAATTACTAATATTAGTTTGATTTTTTCATCTATAATACATTTGTTTGGATCAACTTTGGATATACTTGAATAGTGTGAATACAATTAAAAAATAATAATTTAAAAGGACGTTAAAAAAACATACTAAAATCAAATCTATAAGTAATTAAGTATACATACGGATTAGAGGACTCATTGTAATAATAAGAGACTGGTAACAAAAACACAACCAAGAAACATTATGACTTCGTTTATCTCCCTGGTTTCTCTTTTCTTCGGCGGTTTTCCGAGTCTTTTCAGAAACTCGCAGTGCCAGCGGAAGGAGGTCGATCATGTTATGATCTTCGGTTACAGTGCTTCAGACCACTCCCCTAAAAAGACAAGTTTGGGGATACTTTGGTTAGTGAAGTTAACGAATACAAAGAGTCAAAGATGTCATAAAAAGATGATTACAAATTATAGTATGACAGTGTGAACAGTTGTTTAAGAAATAGGTTTAAAGGAAAGTAACATTAAAAACGACTTTTTTCTTACTTATCTTTAGATTAGCTGGAAAGTTGGTCGGGTTCACGTGAGAAAGAGACAAAGAAATAGACGCAATTTCCTTACAAACAACGAATTGCTAATTTAAATAGTTGATATCATAGAGAAATGACAAAAATCTTGTGACTCTAAGTCAAAACAGCATCTAAACTAATCAAGAACCGGTCGTAACCACCATTAACCAATCGGTTGATGAGATTTAATCAAACCCATATGCATGCGTGTATAAAAACTGATATTGCTATGCTTTCATCATGTGATGCATTAACGAATCAGAATGTTGCAAATACATAGAGTTCTCATCCTCTGCTGTTTGCTAATTCTCTTCTCACCTCATTCCCTTGTCTCCGCTCTCCAAAGCTTCCAGAAGATTCCGCTGCCACCTCAAATCACTGGACCCGAAGCTTTCGCATTCGATCCTCAGGGTGGAGGACCTTATACCGGAGTCTCCGGAGGCAAGATCCTGAAATACCAAGGACCAGCACTTGGCTTTACAGAGTTTGCTTATATTTTACCAGTCGCGTATGTTTTCCTATTCAATATTTGTATAGATGAAACATGCACATATTAGTACTAATTACTCAAATGTTCTAATTCACAGGAACAAGTCACTATGTGAGAAAGCAGTTGGGACTTTTCTTGGTAACATTTGTGGTAGACCGGTCGGTTTAGCTTTCAATGAGAAAACCGGAGATTTATACATAGCTGATGCATATTTGGGTTTGTATGTGGTTTCATACCGCGGTGGCCTAGCCAAACGCCTAGCCGATAGTGCAGCCGGGATTCCTTTCCGGTTCCTTGACGGTTTAGATGTGGATCCGGTGACTGGTATGGTTTACTTCACATCTTTCAGCACAAGATTTGGCCCGAGGTTAATTGAAATTTTAATGTGATTTGGTTTTGTACCGGTTGGATTTGGTTTGGTCAAATTGATTTGGTTTTGGACTAATTTTGTTTTGTTTTCCAGTCAACTTGTCTTGGCGGTTGCTGTAAAAGATACGTCAGGGAGGCTCTTTAGGTACGATCCAAAGACTAAAACCGTCACCGTTTTGTTGAGCGGTTTAAGTGGCTCCGCAGGATGCGCTGTGAGCTCCGACGGAGGGTTCGTTCTGGTGGGAGAGTTCTTGAGGAATCGGATCTTGAGGTATTGGATCAAGGGTCCCAAAGCCAACACGTTTGAGATTTTCGTACCGTCGATACCGGGTCCGGATAACATAAGGAGAACAGAAGGTGGAGATTTCTGGGTCGCATCAAACTCGGTGAAGCTTATCGTGGTGCCCACGGAACCATCAGCTGTGAAAATCAGTTCCGACGGTGAGATTCTCCAGCATATGCCTCTCGGTGAATATTACGGAGATACGTTAGTCAGTGAAGTTCATGAATATAAAAACGTTGTTTACTTGGGAACACTCACGACCACTTTTGTTGGTAATTTGTAATCAAGGACAGTGATTATAAAGTTTTTCATTCTTTAAATTTTAATCCAGAAAAATTACAGTGATTAAATCAAAGATCTTTTATGGAGAAACACAAGTTAAGCCATCCATGATCTTTTTCGTAATGTTTATCCATATCTTGTTAACGTGTTGCTTCACCTTCTTCTCATCGTTTTGAAATACATTGCACAATGCCTTGACGTAGAAAGGTGGGAAATCTCCGTTTATTTTCCAGAGGTACGTGACGACCTCTATTACTCTTTCCTCATCGCAGGGAAAATCTTTCTCAACATTTGATGGGGAAGGAGAGAGCGTCCACCCGATCTCTTTTCTTGTGCAATTTTCAACATTTTCCTGAGCTAAGGACTAAGGAGAAAGCAGGAATTGAGAGAAAGGCTACGAAGAAGATAATATAATAACGTTGATTGTGGTCTTTCATTGTTGTTTCTTAGGGAGAAAGTTTATGTACGGTGCTTATACATGTTTGAGAGTAGCTTATATATATATATATATATATATATATGTTTGAGAGTAGCTGAAACTGTAAATAGTTTAAGCCTTGTTTCACATTAACTTCATATCCCATTGGTTACGGTGACATCAGTTTTAATTTCATTTGTAAAGTTTTGACTTCAAAGACTTTCATCGGTTTCTTTTACTTTCATCAGTTTTACTTTCATCGGAATCATCGGAGAGAGCTGAGGTAATCTTTAAGCAAATCAATGATGGGAGTTGCTAAAGAATCTCGGCCTAGTTGCTGAAACAAGAGTCCATCCATTCGAGCTTGAACTCCCTCCGTGATTGTTAATTCATCGAGCAGTCCTTTCAATGTTCTATCAACTCCAATCACTGAGCTTCCTATACCGCTTAAGATATCTGGTAGTGATGTAGAAGGTCTTGAAAGCTCAACAAGA
This sequence comes from Camelina sativa, assembly GCF_000633955.1. Classification (NCBI taxonomy): domain Eukaryota; kingdom Viridiplantae; phylum Streptophyta; class Magnoliopsida; order Brassicales; family Brassicaceae; genus Camelina; species Camelina sativa. The sequence goes on along the minus strand of NC_025700.1, from coordinate 19,377,584 downwards.
GTTACCTGTATTTACCACAAGAAAGAGCAAAGTATCAAATATCATCTACTTTGTGCTTTTTTGGGTTTTAAAGATTTGTTACGAAGATGAGTTCACTGAAGCAAAAGAGAGTTTTAGAGGCGAACCTTCCTATCAAGAGGAATATTAGCTTTCTGCTTAGCGATGGCTATAGCTCGGGACAGCCCACCGAGTGCATCTACTAGACCACGAGAATGAGCATCCTTACCGGTCCAGACTCTGCCTTGTGCAAATTCTTCCATCTTTTCGACCTAGGAACATGGCAAGAAGAAACTTTTAGCTTTGTTAAAACATAGGAATACAAGAGAGAAGACTAGATTGGACTAAACGGAAAAATACAGGCATCGATCTGGATAAGGCTGCTTTATCTCGGAAAAGCTGGTATGCATGCTGTGCAGACTTCTCAAACAGTTCTGCTTCCTCTGGCCTGTAAACATCATTTTGTTGTTTTTATTGTGAATGAAAGGAATACATAGGTTCTTAAAAGATCAGTTTCGAGGTTCGAAATTGAAAAAAGACAAAAACCAAATTGGCATCAATTGGGTGAAAAAGGAAGTCTTAGACGGTTAGCGCCTAACTAGGTAACACATCGTTGTTATAAACAGAGTAAGGTCACTTACTTAAAAGGTCTTTCCTCAGCCCCCAGAAGCTCAGCATATTTTCCTCTAGATATAGTTTCCTTGTTGAATCCAATCTTTTCGTATAATTTGGCCAAGGTAAATCTTGCTGCGACAACAAGAACAAACAAAAGAAATTAAGCATGGCGAGGGTTGGTGAATGAGATAGTTGTACAAAGATTCAGAGCACAATGTTCTCTTTGGCAAGTTGATAAGTTGATAAAAGAAAGATCACCTGTGACAACTCCAATTGAGCCAGTTAATGTCAAATTTTCAGCAACAATGGTGTTTGCCGCCATTGCCATGTAGTAGCCTCCACTTGCTGCCACATCTGACATTGACGCGATGACAGGTTTTGTTTCAGCCAATAGTTTGATCTCCCTCCACATTCTGTATACCATTACGAATTACGAAGTATTATAATAAAGCCAACAAGAATTTCCAAAGCTATTTAAATTCAAATCCACACATGACCTCCAGGCTTGATAGATATGAGACTTGCAAGTTACTAGATGGTTAATATAGCATTCCTAATCCATTCTCTTTGATTTAAAAGATAGCACTTCAACTTCTAACTTCCATTGACGAAAAATAATATTAAAGTAATGAGTCTGGTTCATCATGTTAGAAGGTGAAGCCAAATCATCCATGAAATGTTAAATCACACGAGCATATTGTAGGTATAATTATACAACATTGACAAGTAGTAAAACTACTTACAAATCAGAAGCGAGAGCATCGCCTCCTGGACTATCAATTCGGATGATGGCAGCCTTATATTTTTTGGACTCTTCAAAAGAAAGAGGAAATAGAAAGGGCTGAGCTGCTGTTGAAGAAAACAACAGCACAAATGTAGATGGAAACGTAAAAATAATAAGTGACCCACCTCTTACACTGCGGATCTTCTCAATTAGTTGTTCTGCTATGATAGCTGAACCAGGAGTGCTTAGCGGACCCTTAACCCGAGAAATGCTCCCCCCTGCTCTAATAATAGCTATTTGGTCTCGACCGCCACTTAGACCAAGAGTCCACTTCCTAACACCTGAGTATTTCCTGTATAAAGTATATCAATCGAGAATATCTGCACGTTACTAGCCTGTAAAATTGATAAAATTGCATGAGGCTAACATTGAACAGTAAAGCGATATCAATAAATCTTTCCTGCAAATATTACATACAAGTAAAATAAGAAACAGAAATTTGAAGTCAACTAAGTATGCATACCTCCATTTACTAAATAAATCACATACATCTATTCATCCCAAACTGAGAACCAAAAAAGAAGACATATCTGATCTACATTTTGTTGAATTACAATCTCGAGTCGGTACGCCACCAGGTATTCATTTCTCCATATCAGAACTAACTTAAACTCTACCTAACTATGCATGAACCACCTAAGACCCATTATGTATACATTACTCATTATTCCATTAGTAAAAGGCTTGAGTCAAGTGTACATGCAAAGATAATAGCTCTATATTCAGCAAGCCTCTGTTTGAAAATTCCATATAGTAAGAGTAAATTACTTGTAATCAACAGTAGGAAGCTTTTTGTCTTTTTCGACTCCAAGCCTCTCTTTCAGCATCGATATAACCTGCAGGAGCATTAAAAGTGAATGATATAGATAAAAAAAGTAGGGGGATGGTATCTAACTCTGTTTTGTATAGCTATATAAGGGATTCTTTATGACTATTGTCCATCCCAATAATCTGAGAAGACCAAAAGATCCAAGAAGAAAAGTTTACGAATAAAGGAAAAACAACAATGATCACCACTTCTGGCTTCTGGGATCAAGTGGAAGGTACTGAATTCCATCTTTACTATGAGCATGGTATTACCTCATCATCATACCGGATGTCCTTTATCAGCCCCTCTTCCTTTAGCTTTTCAATTTCGTAAACTCCTTGATTGATGAAACTTTCAACATCTTCTCGCTTTTTTCCTGCATAGTTCTAAGCAGAAGCCATTCAGAAAAAATAAGATGTTACAACTCTAACAACATTGTGAAACAATTCTAGCACCTGTTGAGTCAGAAACACCATCCAGCCAATTTGCATAAATGTTATCAAGTAGCACGCTCAGCATCTCATAATTTTCCTCAGATATACTTTTGCGGGAAAGCTGATCTCCAGCACTTTTGTATTTGCCAATCCTTTGTACTTGAGGTTGAATCCCCACTTTCTCGAAGACACCTATATTTAAGAAAATTAAGCAGTTCACGATAAATGCGCCAACTTTCTCAATAAATGAAGGATTGTCCGCACACAGTATGAGTGCTTATAATTTCTGTATGATATAGAACATAGAAAAGACTTTTCATGACTTAAGTGATAAGTTGAGCCAAAGAAGAAACAATTCCCTACCTCCAAGAAAAGATGCTTGAACAGTCAAACCATACAGAAAGGAATAGGCACTAGGCGGGGCATAGAGCTCGTTGCATGCACAGCCAANGTAATGATCCAACAACAACTTTCTCAATAAATTAAGGATTGTCCGCACACAGTATGAGTGCTTATAGTTCTGTATGATATAGACCACAGAAAAGACTTTTCATGACTTAAGTGATATACTGAGCCAAAGAAGAAACAATCCCTTACCTCCAAGAAAAGATGCTTGAACAGTCAAACCATACAGAAAGGAATAGGCACTAGGCGGGGCATAGAGCTCGTCGCATGCACAGCCAAGATAGAATTCCTTTAATCCACATATGTCGATATATCCAACAATGAATTTACCTAATAAAGATGTGTTTGATTAGCTCAATAAACTCAATCGGAAAGTTAAAAACTCTGATACTTGACAGACAATACAGATTCAGGAGTTACCTGATTTTTTAAAATCCAATATATGCCTTCGAATTTCTTCAACCTTACCCCACCCACAACTCAAAGGCTCAATGTGAAGGTAGACTCCAGCAATACGAGGATCATATGCCGCTTTCAAGAAATTTTCTGAGAGTTGCGGCAGAGAGAGGCCAGAATTGAAACGACTCTTTAGCTGATCAGAGATCTGAACATAGAGAAAACAAATTCAATTTCAACCGAACTGGAATATCACAAGATCCCAATAGGCCAATAAGGAGTTCTAACTCCCAAAGGAGATCAAATCAATGCAAAATTTAATACTATGTAGCCTTCGAAGTCAGCTAAGTTCACTAACATTGCTACCGGAAACCTAAAATTAACAGTCCTCCTACTAATACCACAGCGTCTAAGAACGACAAGAATGAGAAGAGACGAACCTGGCCGCGCAATGTCATGGTCAAGACGCTTCCCTTACGAACACGCTGCCATGGAAACGCAAATAGCATCCGCAGCTTCACAACAAAACTCTCCCAGGCGTTCCTATCCACATACTCCGTTTCTCCGGTCGGATAGTCCTCATCTCTTTCCCGTGGAACTCCATCCCGTAGCTGTTCCTCCTTCTCCGCCGAGGAAGAAGAAGATGAATCGTCGAAAGCGCGAGCCGAGAATCTCCGATTGTACGGAGAACGAAGACGAGGTCCGATATGTGAGAATTGGGGATTCACGAGGAGAGGTCTTCTGTATAAAGCCGACGCGGAGATAAGTGACATAGTACCGCCGCTGCTAAATCTTGGAACTACATGAGGCGCGTGAAGAAGAAGTAGCTTCGCCATTGTCTCTCTCTCTCTCTCACCTGAAAAGAGAAGAGAAAATTTCCAGTGGAAGAAAAAGAAAAAAGAAAGTGAAGAAGAAGAAAGAAAGAGGATTGAGAAGGGTACAGTTTCTTCCACGTTGTCACTGCTTCACCGTGTGTGACGTGTGACGGTCAAAGTCGTTACGTGGACTAACAGCTCAAACTGAATCCAATTTCGGTTCATTTTAAACCAGAGTAATATAAACCGAAATTTGGATTAATTGCTAATTATTTTGGAAACCGGTTTAAATTTAATGATAAATGTTCGGTTCGGTTCGGTTCGGTTCGGTCCAATGATTCCAATTTTTGAATGAATCTGGTATATGGTTTACTGTTTGATGTCTCTAGTCTTAGTGATTTCTTCTGGGAGTCAGCATCGCTAGTTTTTCTATAAACTTCCGTCTTGTTGTTTCCATCATCTTTCTTACTCTCTCTCATTGACTGCTTCGAAAAAATATCTCCAACTATATTCTTGCTATCGTGTTTCTGGGTTCCGGAGAATTCGGAAATAATCTCCGGCGACGTTTAATCCCCCGATTTGACTCTTCTTCCGGTATGTGAAAACTGAAACTTTGATTGCTCTTTGATTCCTTTGTTTACGATCAGATTCTTTATCTTCTGAGAGTCTTTGTTTGATTCACTTATCTTGATCGCATGAACCAAGTTTTCTTGAAGTCATGTTGAAGCTCAAAATCTTGCATTTTTGGAGTTTCTTTTATCACGCATGTCTATGATTTTTTCCCCATGTTAAATTGATTGAAATGTCTGCTCGTGTTTTGATCCGATTAGCCTAATATAGTCGATTCTTAGGTAACTGTTCTTATTTTGATCCGATTAGACTAATATAGTCTTTGTCTGCAATTTGGTTAGCTTCCAGATTCTCTTCTTCATTGCAACTTTTGGGGAGGCAATGGCGCTCGATAATTCTGTTGCTCTGTCACCTCGCCGACGGCATGGTTTGCTGCGGGATCAGGTTCAGCTTATCAAAAGAAAGGACTCTGGCAGATATGAGATTGTTCCAATTGAGGATCCATTGTCTTTTGAAAAAGGCTTCTACGCTGTTATTCGTGCTTGCCAGTTATTGGCTCAGAAGAACGATGGACTCATTTTGGTTGGGTTAGCTGGTCCTTCTGGAGCTGGCAAAACCATTTTCACTGAGAAAATTCTCAACTTCATGCCTAGTATTGCTATCATAAACATGGACAACTATAATGATGGTTCTCGTGTGATCGATGGAAACTTTGATGGTATGCACCACCTCTATGTTTTACACCCTTATTTCTTGTTATGGCTTGATATAAAGAACAAGTGTCTGAAAAACGTTTTGTGATTCTTTTATATCTGGTTGCAGACCCACGGTTGACTGACTATGATACACTTCTTGACAATATACATGGCCTAAGGGATGGCAAACCTGTTCAAGTTCCAATATATGACTTCAAGTCAAGTTCCCGAATTGGTTACAGGTACCGATTTTCCCCGTTGGTGCATATGTTACTGTTGATAACTTGTGTACAGACGACATTTTATGATGGTGATGCCTGATGGAGAAAGTGATTATACTTATTTCATTGATTTCATTTAAACGTTATAAAGATTCCTTCACATCTTTTAGGGGAAAATTGATTTATATGTTAGTTGATCAGAGCTACTCATCTGCAATGGCTTATCAGTTTCTTTCGTGATTTGTATAGAACACTTGAGGTCCCTAGCTCTCGCATTGTTATTCTTGAAGGCATATACGCTTTGAGTGAGAAACTACGGCCTTTGCTAGATCTTCGTGTCTCTGTCACTGGTGGAGTGCATTTTGATCTTGTCAAGCGTGTTTTGCGGGACATTCAACGCGCTGGCCAGGAACCTGAAGAAATCATTCACCAGATATCTGAGACGGTTTTCACGCTAATCTTTGCTATCTTTTATTTTTGAGCTCTGATTTATCACCCTTGCTGAGTTGCTGTCATGCCGGCTGTTTAAGGTCGCTTCAAATATGGATAGAACATGAATGATGAATTCTACTGTTTATTTTGAGTTTTAAGACAGTACAATTTTGCTTATGTCTTTTTCTCCAACCAGGTTTATCCTATGTACAAGGCGTTTATTGAACCTGATCTGAAGACGGCTCAGATTAAGATCCTTAACAAGTTTAACCCCTTCAGTGGCTTTCAGAACCCAACATATATTTTAAAGGTTACAGAATTAATATTGTTCAAAGTGGAGTATCTTGGCGTTTCATATAATCTGTGACTAGCTGTATTGTAACAGCGATACCTTCCCGGTGTTGAGTGAGTTTTGTTATCTTATTGTAGTCAACGAACGATGTAACACCTGAACAAATGAAGGCAGCTCTGTCTGAAGATTGTAAGGAACGTACTGAGGAAACTTATGACATATATCTGCTACCACCAGGCGAGGATCCTGAAGCATGCCAATCATACCTTAGAATGAGGAACCGGGATGGAAAATACAATCTCATGTTTGAGGTTTGGCCAATACCTGTTTCTTCTGTATAAACACATTTTAGGAACTCATGGGCAGAGTTTAGTCTCATATGTAAGCTGAACGAATGGGTGTTGCGTGTTGGATTGATGAATGATTACATTTACCGTTCTATGCATTGCTTTCAGGAGTGGGTTACAGATCATCCATTTATCATATCACCCAGAATAACCTTTGAAGTCAGCGTTCGTCTTCTCGGAGGATTAATGGCACTGGGCTATACCATTGCAACGATCTTGAAAAGAAAAAGTCATATCTTTGATGATGACAAGGTAATTGTGAAAACTGATTGGTTGGAGCAACTAAATCGGACATATGTTCAGGTAATATATACTTCTCTTGCTCTCCATAAAAGTTTACACTCTCTTTAAGGTGGTAAGTTGAAATTAATAGTCATTTTTTATCAACTCTGTTATGAAGGTACAAGGTAAAGACCGTTCCTTCGTCAAAAATGTGGGAGACCAACTTGGATTGGAAGGTTCATATGTTCCACATACATATATCGAACAGATACAGCTGGAGAGTCTTGTAAATGATGTTTTGGTATGTGTTGTGATTACCGCACGCAGATCCAGTTGATTATATGTCATGATGGTAATGTTATATGTCCGGTTTCCATGGTCATGTTTCAGGCTTTACCAGATGACTTGAAGACAAAACTTAGCTTAGATGATGATACAGTTTCTAGCCCTAAAGAAGCCCTCTCAAGAGCTTCTGTTGATAGTAGAATGAAATATCTTCACGGGTATCTTCTAATCTCTTCTCCTTGATTTGCTAAAGTTGGGAAAAAGACAGAATCTAAGAATAAAGACACCATATGGTCAGGGAATCATCTGACTTGTGTAGTGATGCACGTCTTAACAGCGGTGTATCAAAGTCTTACACAAATCAAAGACACAAAGTCTTGCCTAACTTGACAAGACTTGCTGTTAACAACAGAATGTTAGATGCCAGAGCCCCTGCTTCACCGGCCACTCTTCCAAATCAGGTAAAGCGGGCTCTTTGTTATTTTCTCCTGAGATCTTTCAAAATATTTGGTTCTGTTGTTGCAAATTGATAGTTGGCTTACGATTAAATCACTGAACATACGGTGTTCTATAGGGTTTTATCACTCAGCTCTCGGACCAGATATCAACACTGAACGAGAGGATGGATGAATTCACATCCCGCATTGAAGAGTTGAATTCCAAGATCCCGAACAAGATAGCGGCTTCAGGTAGTCAACATAACTTGGCTTTACCGATCGAAAACGGTAATGGGTCTGCCTTAGCGCTTTCCTCATCAGCATCTCAGCTCGTAAGGGAATCTCCTCTGACGGAAGAGGTATGTTTACAAACTCTCCATCATCAGAATTACATACAGTCAGCTCTCTATTAATTGCTATACTCCAATAGACAACAACAGAGCATCAGAGAGAGCTTTAGACTCAACTGAGACAATGGAAGGGTCTATCCATGAATAATAAGTTAGAGATATAGAGATCTTAGCTCAAAATTTGCGAAATATTCATTTTTTCTTCATGATTTTATTGACTTTTCGTCATCTGGAACAGGTCGTACTTGTTGCTCGTGGACAGCGTCAGATAATGCATCAAATGGACACCCTGAGCAATCTTCTTCGGGAGTATGTTGGAGAAAGGACTCGCATAGAGAGACTCGACAGCAACAGAACAAACAGCACAACACAAAACCTCGGATCTTCTACTGTAACTATTCTTCTTGGTTTGGCCATTGGCTGCGTTGGCATTTTTGCCTACAGTCGTCTAAAATAGTTGCTGTAACAGTTGGTTACTTCACTGTGAAAACCCAGGCTTTTTGAAATAGTTGCAATGATGTAAATAACATGGTTTGGGATACACACTGGACAAATTCAGTCTTGACAATGTAAGCATAAAAGACTGATACGGCTTACATTACCGTTTAGAAAGACTCAACACTTTTTCTCGTGGAAGTAACTGGAGTCCACAACGAAACATGAGGCCGTAATATGTCCTTATGTTATACACAGTAGACGAAGCAAGTTCTTTGACATCTTCAGCAACTTGATCATAGTCTGCCTTCAGTTTTTCGTGAATGTTTGAGCTTAGTTCTCCTTTCGCAGGCTTTGTTAAAACCAGATGGGTAGATAACTTGATAATAGGTTGTGCTAACAGCTAACATCATAATACTATAATAATGTCTTATGGCATAATTCCATGGTATACTTCATACAAACTTTATTCTATTTCACATGTTTGAAAACTATGAGCATATAAGAAGATCCCTAGAGCCGAGCAGCNTTAGAGATATAGAGATCTTAGCTCAAAATTTGCGAAATATTCATTTTTTCTTCATGATTTTATTGACTTTTCGTCATCTGGAACAGGTCGTACTTGTTGCTCGTGGACAGCGTCAGATAATGCATCAAATGGACACCCTGAGCAATCTTCTTCGGGAGTATGTTGGAGAAAGGACTCGCATAGAGAGACTCGACAGCAACAGAACAAACAGCACAACACAAAACCTCGGATCTTCTACTGTAACTATTCTTCTTGGTTTGGCCATTGGCTGCGTTGGCATTTTTGCCTACAGTCGTCTAAAATAGTTGCTGTAACAGTTGGTTACTTCACTGTGAAAACCCAGGCTTTTTGAAATAGTTGCAATGATGTAAATAACATGGTTTGGGATACACACTGGACAAATTCAGTCTTGACAATGTAAGCATAAAAGACTGATACGGCTTACATTACCGTTTAGAAAGACTCAACACTTTTTCTCGTGGAAGTAACTGGAGTCCACAACGAAACATGAGGCCGTAATATGTCCTTATGTTATACACAGTAGACGAAGCAAGTTCTTTGACATCTTCAGCAACTTGATCATAGTCTGCCTTCAGTTTTTCGTGAATGTTTGAGCTTAGTTCTCCTTTCGCAGGCTTTGTTAAAACCAGATGGGTAGATAACTTGATAATAGGTTGTGCTAACAGCTAACATCATAATACTATAATAATGTCTTATGGCATAATTCCATGGTATACTTCATACAAACTTTATTCTATTTCACATGTTTGAAAACTATGAGCATATAAGAAGATCCCTAGAGCCGAGCAGCTGAGCCTTCAGCACGGTTATGAGAACATAAGTAGTTCAGTGACTGTAGCCAAGATACCAAAGATGGCTTGCGAATCACATCGTCTGACTCAGCCACTTGACCATACAATTCACCAAGCACCATGTTCTGTCTTTCTTTCGGTAATTTTATTATTAGCTGTGCCAATGACTTCATCAGATATGGCAACACCTGAACCCCAAAAGTATGTAAGCACATAGTATTAGCATCGGAGCACATAAGTCATGCTCTAGTAGCTCAATTAAATGGAAGAAACTTACTTGTATATCAACCAAAGAGACAAGTCGCAAAAGCAGCTCAAATATCTGATTACCAGGATCAGACTTTCTTCCTTGCAGTGAATCAGAGCTAAATGTAGAAGCCTTCTCAACAAGGCTATGAATAGAATAAAATATAGCAGGACTTCCTGCAGGTAGATGCCGGACCAAGGTTGCAACGCCTGAAGCTAAACCTTCGAAAGGTGTGATCTCAGGATAAACCTGCAGTAATTTCAACAAATCATATATTATTATTGATGATGAATAAACCGAAACAGAGCTAGCTTGCATCCATTTTTCTGTTTGCTTAGGTACCTCCAAAGATCGTTGCATGTAATAGAAAATAAGGTGTTCTTTGAGTTGGTCTCTTTCGTCCTCCTCTGACTCTCTCGCTGAAGAGAGAAACGCTACCAATAAAGTATGAGATGCTCGCGCCACTTTTCTGTTAGGATGTCCAATATATCTAGCCACAGGATTGTTAAGGAATAAAAAAGATGGTACTCGTAGTTAAACAGAACAGGGTAAAAGACATATCGATCGATCTTTTCCATAGGATACAAAAACATGGTTGATGCAACAACTCTCCTGAAGGCAGAAGCAGATAACCGTCCAATGCAAGTTGGGATTACGCGAAGGTAAAACAATATTCGAGATGTCTGCACATCATCTCTTGACCATTCGTATTCTATCCGCTGTGTAAAGAAGTCTGCAGAAAGAACAAAAAAATATTTCAAATCTTACTAATGTACCAGCCTACAGAAAATTATGAATATGGAAATTGCAGAAACAATTGATTTCTCAAACCTTTCGGATTAGTTAAGCTGTCATAGGTAGGAATGGACTCTACAAATGATACACAAGCAGCATCATTCTCCTGGACACATGAAATCACCTCTCTAATTGTCTCCATATATTCAGGTAAACGAATATGCCTAAAATACTCTACACAGGAGAACGAAACTAATATTTTAACTGATGTCTCCATCTTTCTTTCTTTCGACACTATTGGTTTTAGCCATTGTTTCGTAACAGCTAGCGCAAAGACGACAACCATAAGAAAAGATGATTCTGCAATTTTCTCTATGTCCCCAAGCAATGTATCTTCTATACCACGAAGTAACAGAGCAATTTGACGGTGCTGTAAGTAGAGATTTTGACAGAAATCCCAAATCATGTTCTCCACAATATACTTATTCTCTTCACTTGCTGATGAATATTGATTGCAGAAAGCCCCAGTTATGGCCCCTGATTCCTTGAAGAGAACGTCAGAAAGATGCTCCCTGACCCATATGAGTCTTGGTCCAATAGGATCTTTGCCAAAAGCTTTGCAAAATGAATCATATATCTGGCCTGAAGGAAATACCTGAGTTATCAATGCAGAAGCGAGACACAAAAGCAGAGGAGCAGAGGAAGAAACAGGCCCACATCGAGCCAATGCTATAGCAAAGTACTTCAACATGTGACCTTCTCTCTGAGTAGTTGGCAGTGTAACATTAACATTGGAAACTATAAGTTGAGCTACAAATTCTATTCGCTTCTCAGCTGAATTTCTTAGTTTAGAAATCTCAAAACTCTGCGCACCACGACTGAATCCTGCCGCGGAAGCTCTCAGTACCCCAGCTGCCGCCATGAAGACAGCAAGAACAGTATACTTTTCCTTGGAAGTCTCTAGTACCTCGTTTGTAAAAAGAGAGATCTTGTTGACATAATTAGACCTCATATAACCTGACACAACCCACTCAATCAAATGAAGAACCATCAGACCATAAGTGACACTGCCACGAGGACCCTCACTTTCAAACCAAACGCCAAACAAGAAATCCAATAGTCTAACGTAATGAACATCCAACGAAGAAGATAAAGCATACCCAATTCCCGCAAGCACTACAGGAACAAGTTCTTCTTGACATCCCACCAATGAGCACTCATCTTCCAAAAGCCTGCACAGCAACTCCAAGCATAAGACTTTCAAGTCTCCTGACAGAGAAGGAACACAAGCAAACGCACCAGAGACCAAAACGCTCTGCGCTACAAACGCTGCTTGGATATCACGCTTATCATCAACAACACCACGAATAGCCTGAACCGCAGAACCAACAAGAGCTTGAGACGGTCGAAACGCTTTCCTAATCCACACATAGAGCAATCTAAGAACAAGCGTGTAAGACTCAGACGGAAGAGATACATCTCGTGAAGCTAGTATAGAAATAAGAAGCTTTGCTTGGGGATCCGCAACATGGATAGTGGACTCAGAGCTAACCAAAGCTCTCAAAGCTTGAAGGTAACGTGTATCAAAGTTGTGGTTTTGAAGAGATTCGCGAATCTCAGACCATGCTTGAATAATTGACCTCGCTGATGGAGCAGAGTTTTGCTTCACCAAGTCACCACCAGAGACACTACCTCCTCCACTCACAGTCCTTAACCACTCTTCCAGGAAAAAACTGTTGTTAGCTTTTCTCGCCATCTCTCTTAACTAGGACTGATTCAGTAGATTCTCATCAAGTATAAGCCCTATCACCACAACAGATTATAGGGTTTGATTCAGAATTGAAAACCCAGAAAATTTCTCGCTGAGATAACAGTGAAAAAACGAAACTTTCGGGATAAAGTCATCAAATTGACTCTTTCAAAATATACAGAAGCGACGAAGTCGAACAATAGCTTCAAATTATTCACAAAACCCCCAACAAACGTTCTGCAAAATTTGATGAAAAGGATTTGGCTAACGCAGCCGAGACGGACACTTGCAAGATTTGATTGTGGTTAAGGATTAACCAAATAACAAGAAAACCGGAGATAAAACCGCATGGTTCGAAGTAAACCGATTGTTAAATGTCTCTTTGTTATCATTACAGCGATTAATAAATGTCTCGTTTCAACTTCAGTGAGGACATAATAAATGAAGTGTAGTTTGTAGTTTGCGAAATGAGAAGCACATGAACGAACTCATTTCATCGTTGTCTACACTTGCCTTGGAGAAAAGTTTGCACAAAATATGGAAAAGAAAACTAATTAAGTCAACGCTTCACGTGACTTTATTAATATCGATCGATCTACTCCACAGTCCAGATTCACCTCTACAAAGCCAACTCATTTCATTTCCCTTAATTAACTGAGCTTTGGTTAATGTCAAGTCACAATAAATGTGTACAAACGGTAGAGGTTGAATCTTGGGGTACAGATGTGTACCATGATCATCAAACCATGATGTTTTATTATTATTACAACCTATTCTCCAAATAATAATTTAAGTAAAAAACAAATATGTAAAAAGATGACTAAATTTCATCATTACACATTTACATAAACAGTGAAAAAAAAACTTCACATGACAAAAGAAAGAAAAAATAATTCAAGAACATATACGTACCAAGAAAGAATATTAGCTTCGTACTATAAATTAATCTTTCTAGTAATTAATATACGTGTTTTACTATATCTTTGTGGGGAAAAGAATAATTAAAAGGAAAAAATAAGAAGACAATCAGTGGTGCAAAGGGTTTGGACCAGATGGGACAAGCCGTTTCTCAACTCCATATCTCGGGTCGATCTCTGATCCTCCTGGGGGAGATACTTTCCGATGATGATTACTCCGTTGAAGATCTTTCAAGAACGGTGTGAAGTCAAACTCTTTCATCGCCAAAGCTCTTCTTCCCGGCTGGTAGTAAAAGGGCGTTGAGATAATAACCGGAGAAGAAATAGAGCTGAAACTAACAAATAGAGAAGAAATAGAGACGAAGAGAAGAAGAAGAGAGATCCGTAGAAGAAACCCTAAGACACGTGAGACTTTACTTTTGGCCATGGAGATTAAAGATCATAGGACCATCGAAGGGAGTGTACAGAGGAAATATAGTGTTAATATATATACACTTATACGTATGTTATGTACAGAGAAAGAGGGAGAGAGAGATGTGAATTGGAGACAGCGTTTTCCAACGAAGAAACTTCCTTTGCGTTCAAGGAAGAAGAGGGCTCATTAAATTTGTAGTTCATTTAAAGTCAAACCTCTCATCATATACTATTATTTTATTTTCACATTTTTTAATGTACAAAAGCTTAATTAACAAGATACAAAGAGAGTGGAACATAAATTTAAATTGCATAATAAGTTCAAGTTATGATAAGATATATATTAAGTTTTTTTTTTTGTTAGCACATTGAATGATTGATGTTTTTGTTTAATATGAACAAAACAAACAAGATTGTCTCATTAACGAGCCACTTATAAAATAGCAAAATTGATCACAAAATATAAAAGAAATTAGGAATTACGAAATGGTGGTTTTAGATTATGTTTATTGTCTTGTTGCGCATAGTCAGTAAGTTTCTTTTAAAACCGGAAGATGAAGATAGTAGGACGGATTCATTACTTCATGTATTGATGAGACAAAAACAAAAGCATCTAGCGAAAATTAATCCACAACCTATGCATTTTTGTCACTCCACACGCGTTTATGAATAAAATATAGAGTTTATAGTACTCGAACACCGATGCGTATTACATCCTGGAAAATCTCAGGTCCTTTGTTAATTAGACTGACTTGTTTTGATAGAACAAATTTCCCCGGCATATCTCTTTTCATTGCTCACTCATTAAGAGCACCACATCCTTTCGGAGGCTCACAATTATGGGACAGTATACAGGATGATGGTGAAGCCTAGTAAATGCCACTAAGAGCTGATAGAAACAACCAAACCAAAACTTATGTTTATCAGAACAATTAGGTTGGAAGTAAAAAAAAAAAAAATCAAAAAAGGCTCAAGAATCCAAATAGAGAGAGATTCACATGTGATAAAACTTACTAGGTCATTCACATCGTAGAGATACTGCATACGGGTGGCACGAGGGATGGTTTTAGCAACGGAGGAATGCAATAGCTCCTTTAACGATGTCACTTCCATACGGTAAGAATTAACTTTGACAATATCATCAGGATCTCCTGGAGTGAGCGCCTCCTTAATTTGTGCCGATATGTTCACTACCAACGACCATAAACCTTTTTTGTCCTGTGAACAAGATATAGATATCAAACCCGACATCATAGGGACACTGCAAAAAGAGTTTGACATCATAAACTTACGGAGACCTCCTCATCAGAGGATGATGTCGACTTTGGTGGTTCAGCAACATGGCTAGATTGCCAGTGGGCATAGTACTCAAACCAAGTAGGAAAATATGATTTGGTTCCGCTGCTATTAGCTGCAGGAATAAGCGGTGGTGCAGGTTCTTCCGGTGTCTGCTCATACAGACTTTCATCTGGCTGCATTTTATCATATGCCGTATATAAAAATGAATGAAAAATCTGATATCTCAATCTGAACAAGATAATGATCGGAAAGAGTTTACCTTGGTAGTCAGCTTCCGAGCACCAAGTTTGCCCATCCTTTTCGCACCAATGTTTTGTTTCCTATACTTAGTGTGAATAACTGCATTAGAAGCTATAGGCGAAGAAGTCACACCAGTAGCTGCATGTTTGACAGGTAATTCTTCCTTGGCATTAGATGCTGAGGTAACAACGGGGCGAGAACTAGTGGTGTCTTGAGCAACTTCTTTAGCAAGAAGATGCCTATACAAATCAGCAGCTCTTGAAGTGTACTTAGCCTCGGTTTTGCCACTATCATCTGTCCATCCATGTTCCTTGAAGAACCACTGAGCGCATTTGTTGCCACCAAACATCATTGCCCTGAGCTCTGAGGAGCTCCATGAGTCTAAATTCGTTGATCTAGAAACAAACCGGAGAATTACCACACACAAAAAAAAGCTCATCTAAGAACATATAATTTGGATTTGTTGAGGAGTCGAATCAGATGCTGAATTGGAGTAAGAAAGATTTTGTTGTGTAATACATAATTAAAATAAAATAAAATGTTTTTACCTGACGAAGCTGATATGAAAACCGAGACCCCGATGAGTAGCTGAACAATCGATGCAGAGAAATATTCCATACCGATGCCCAGGTAGCATTCTTCGCACTACAATCGAAGCAGAACCATAAACAAAAAACAGTTATGATTCCCAATCGACAATCTGGGCTCAGATCAAGAACAAACACCACACACAATCAATCAATCAATCGAATAGAGAAATAGATCAAAACCTTGTTCTCGGATTTTGCTTTGAGTTTTCTGAAAACAATATCTTTATCGGTCAGATTGTCAGAAGCAGCAGCCATCTTTGTCGGCGAACTTTTAGGGATTTTGCAGAGAGGAAACAATATGATAATAGGATATCACTTTTTACTAATCATATCTTCTTAAGTGTTGCTATTTAGTTTTAAATCACTTATTAAAACAATTAAATTTTACTTTTAATAAAAAAAAAAAGAGTTTAGTTATTAAAAACATTTATCTTAACTGCAGCATTCAAATCTCTCTTCTTCTTTTTTTTTTCTTTTTCCCTTTTAAAATTTCTTTTAAAAAAAAAACCAGATTCTAAGATCTTATTATATAAAGTTGAATTTTGAAGGTTAGCCATTAATAAGATTTTGATATGTGTTTAAGTTTATATCAATCTAATATGAAGAATTTGAGATTATAACCAAAAAAACAAAATATTTTCTTTTAAACAATACAATATTAATAATGTAAGAAGATAACTACAAAAAAATATTACTATATGCGTCTTTTTCTAATACTGTATTTTTAAATTTAATGTAATATTTTTAGATTGTTTTATTTAATTTATCTTTTCACCTTTAAAGTATTTGGGATTTATATATTATCTTGTTTATAATTTTCTATGATTTTTATATTTATGTCAAATTAATCTTTATAATTTTTATAATTAAATTATATATATAATTTTCACAACATTGCATGGACTAGGAGACCAATTAGTCGTATTGAGAGACTTTTTGGGATGTGCCTTCTCATACAAAACTTGTGTGGTTCATATTAAAAACTGTTATGAGAGTTAAAAAAAAGTAATTAAAATTCAATAAAACCATATAAGGTTATTTAATTTGTTTATGTTTGTTTGGTCAAGAAGTTCATTTTTTGCTTTGAACATATATATAGATGGAAGTAAATCACCTGACATACATACTTAGATCCTTTGAATACTAAACAGTCAAACTTTGCATTTAATATATAAAGAGAGTGTTACTAATTTTCTTCTCTGCATGTTGTAGTAACTTGCCTTGCCGTTATTTCATTTTTTCTTCTCGCTTCTCTCTCTCTCTAAATCGAAATTACAATGTCCATTAGTAACTATATGTAATTTTTATTAGTAACTTACATATTGCTAATCTTTTAATGTATATTTTATAGTTTGATTAATTAAAGCCTCAGTCTCTACACAAATGAGTTCGGGACAAAAGGAAACCATCTGTAATCAAGAAACTGAACATATTCTTTGTAAACGACACAATTTTGACAACGGCCAAGCTATTAATCGAAAAACATTTTAACAAAGTAACCTTAGTTTTGTAAGAAATTACAATCAAATGCCATTGGAATTATGATCAAATAATCGATTTTTAAAAAGGGTACAAACGAAATTTCCATGCCCATGTAAACGGATAAACACGCGGGTCATTTTGACCCGGTGATCTAACCCGGTTTCATTTCATGTTATAATCTCAGCCGTTCGTTTTTATTTTGAGCAAAACACCTCAGCCCTTCATTCTCTAAGTTTATGAATAGAGAGACATAAAACCTAAAAAATTTCTTTTTTCGCCTCTTGATCTTCGTCTCTCCGATACTGAATCCCTAAAGAAAGGAAGACCATCACGATTTTTAATCACCCAACCCAGTCCACGATTCCCAGAGAATTGGAACCAACATAAGTGTGAGAAGAAGAGACTTTAAGCGAATGGTCTGAAGGAAGAGAAGAAGGCAAAGGAAGAAGATTCAGAATTTACTCAAGCGTCGTAAAGATACTAAGGGTATTACTTCATTTTACTCTTTTAGATCTAGATTTTTAATCTGCGTCTGGTGATTAAAACCAGGTTTAAGTGAATTTTTTTCTTCTAAATCTTGATATGTTTTGGTTTTGGGTTTTTCTCTGGTCATCAGCACGATTTTAAGATGAGATTAAATTACTACTAATTTTTAATCTTAAAGAGAGAGAGAGAGTGTGATGGTGATATCGAAATACAAGGTGGTCTTAGCGTTAGTGTTTTTGCAGTTTACGTCGGCTGATTTCATGGAAGAACTCAATTCCACCGTCTTCGTTGTTTACCATCAAGCCAGAGCCACTCTCTTCATTTGCCCCATCTCTTTCCGCTTGGTAAGTTCATCAGTTTTTTATCCATCCATTTGAATTATATTACATTGCCACATGAATATTGATGAAAATCCATTTCTATGTGAATTGGTTAATTAGAAAAAACAAAAACAACCTTTTCTGGGAGTAAGAGGCTTTTGGTGGGTGGCTCTCATGGCTGTTGTTGAATCAGATGCCTCATTTTAAAGGGATTGACAACCAAGCCAACACCCCCGTTAGTTATTCGGCTGCTTCTTACCTGTCATTGGTACATTCGCTTGGTCCCTTTGGTTGATCCTTCAAATTTTGATTTGATTAATTAATAGACAGATTAGGATTGTCTGAATTGGAGGTTTGGTTAGTCTAAGTTATAGATAGATTGCAGCTTTTATTTAAATAATTTGTAGAATTTGGTTATATAAGTTGCAGGTTCTTTTTTTTTTCAGAAATATAAGTGAGAATTGATTTTAGAGGACAAGGTGTGAAAGCCGTACAACCTGCTACAAGATACCAAGAGTGAGTGTTCAGCTTTTCGTTATTTAAATATGTGTTTTCATGTGTCCCTTTCAATGATTCATATTTAATAATTTTCACTTTGATCTACTGTTCTTATGAATATAATCTACTGCTTTCTGATCCTCTATCTCGCTTTATGCAGAAGCTGTTGGTGCAACTTACATGGGATCAGTTGGAAATAATAACTACAGAGATCTAATGAAGAAGTATCTACAACAGCTGGTTTCAATGTAAGCTGATTCTCTGGTTTTCATGTTTTTAGTTTTATTTGAGTCCATGTACAGCAGGTGGTTGGTTTCTCTATGAGAATAGTATAAAGTTATTAGTTATAGTAAAAAATCATAATAAAAGTGAAATTAAAATGACATGTGGTTTTGTATCAGGTCACCATCATGGCAATGAGTCTTCGTCAACTGGACCTTGCGATGCTTGTGTTGTAATGGAGAAATAACCTGTTCAATGGTCTTGGAAAACCAGCAGCAAAATTCAAATGCTGGACTACGTCAAGTGAGTTTATTTTTGTTTGTTTGAAGTGTTATTGTAATTTGGAAGCAAGAATATGTTGTTTGGTATTAAAGCTAAGCTTAGATAGTCGCTATATTGTGGTAGGTGAAAACATGCTTCTGAACATGTTTTGAAGCAGTGGTCATATGGAGATGGAACTGATGTACAAAATACATATGCAATGCTATGAGGATGCTAAGCTGTTGAAAGTGTTTCCTGAGGTAGTGAGGTGAACTTGATGTAATAGTGGTGTGTGTTGGGTTTGCATTGCAAGGCAAACGTTAGTGAAGGGATTGAAGCCATTTGTGAGTTTGCTAGAAGGGGCTGAAGAAGAGGAGTGAGTGAGATGCTATGTTTTTTTGTTTTCACTGTATAGTCTATTCTAATAAAACAAACACAATATATTTGGTTCTCTTAAGGCCAAATCCAAATGATAAGTGGAGAATATTTTTGTACTCACATTATTGTTTTTTTATTAACTTTTTTTACATCATATCATTTTGTTTGTTCGTAAGATTAATATCAAATCTAAATGATATATCTGTTTCACAACAATGATAATTTGGATATCTTTTTTTTCCCTGGGACTGGACATGATTTACCAAACATAAACAAACTTTGAGAAATATTTTGATTAGTTTAGAAAATATACACATAACAAAATATACACATAACAAAATTATTTTGATTATTATGTTAATCATTAGAATTTGAATATCTGAAAGGGTTTATTGTTTTTTTTTTGTCATCATTGAATTCACAAAGCCCGATTCATAGCCAATCCCTACTATGCAGGGTAATGCTACGCGGAGTAATGCGACTTAGTAGAGTCGAACTCCGGTGGGATCGGTCACAAAAATGGTGCTGTAACCACTTGACTAAAGACACCCTATAGTTTATTGTTTTACCTAATATATGTCTTACTAGGGTTGTTTGAAGTAATTTAATTTACTAAGTACATATACTTTTAGAATCCATAACTAATTTTGATTAAGTCCAGTCTATTTATGGTACTAGAGCGAGAAATAGTATATGCCAACTAAAACGGGTAAAACGGATAATTAAATTATGTTATATTCGAACGAGTTTTCAAAAAACAAAAAGAGAACATAAATTGTAGATAAAAGTATGGAGTTGAAAAATTATAGGAATTTTAAATTCAAGCCTCAAATTTTCACTAATTCAGGTAAGGGTTGATTATGCGACCGGTAATAACCTAATTTAGAAAATGTAGTTTGAGAATTCTTGATATTTTTGAAAATAATTAGATAGTTTTTGAAAATTATAATTTATTTTTGGATAATTTCAATGAACTAACTAAAACTTAAATATCCAACAAAGAATTTGAGTATCCAGTCTAATTTCTTACCAAATCTAATTAATAAACATTGTCTAATGAGTAATTATTTAAAGAAAACGATCATAGGACATAAAAATTATGATGGATACATTACGGGTGAAGACAACGTTGGACTGGATGGGATGGGACAGGAAATGTTTCCTGTTACAAAGTAGAGAAGTCTACGTTATTACGTATAATAATTCAAACTAAAACTGAACTGAAATCCAATATTTAGATTTAATATCAATATTGTATAAATACTTATTTTATATATTTAAAATAATTAAGATTCTAACTCATTTTTCAAATTTAGAATTTATTGGAAAAATAAAGTTAATATTAAATTAATTTATATGAAAGAGTTTAAATTAAACAAAACCACGACATCATGTTATTAATATTTATCGAAAAATTGAAAAAAAAAATCATAAATAAATATGAGACAATAAGTCTCTTATTGTTCCACCATCAGCAGTCCATGACTAAACAACTCATTTTATAATTCATCATCAGTGTCTTTGTTACATTTCACGAGAAATCATTATTGTAAACACTTAATAAAGAAAAAACTTTTTTTTTTGTGTGCCACTAAACATAAAACATATAAAACTAAAAAAATTGATGTATTATGTAAATGAAATTATTACTAAGTCCGGGTCTTTTATGATATTACAATGAAAAGTAGTGGATGTGAGACGAAAACAGATATATCGTATAATAAAAAAATTGCATTTAAACGATTTTTTTTTTCAAAAGGTTCACTATGTGACATGTAAAGAACTAATATGAGATGAATATTTTTGAAAATATTTTGAGAGGTTTTGATAAGTATAATTTCCACTAACTATATAAATTAAATATTCAAATAAAGACTTTCTATTTCGTGAAGTAATTAGCTACTTTGGAACGGGTACTTTCAGAATTTTAGTATTTTTAAAAAATAGTTAGATAGTTTTTAAAATTGTAATTCTTTTTGGATAATTTCAACTAACTAAATAAAAATTAAATATTCAAAAGGAATTTGGGTATCCTGTCTAAATTTTTTACCCAATCTCTATTAAAAATATTGCGTAACAAGTAATTATTTAAAAGAGAACTATCATAAGTGTGACATCCCTGTTTGCGGAGAGGTTTACGCAACCCATGTCACCAAAGTGCAGTTATTTTTTCGGTCAAGGATCCTGAGAGGACTTCAAAATTAAGAATGCTTGAGCTGGAGTAGTTCAGGATGGATGACATTTCGGGAAGTGATTGTGAGAACTGTGCAAGTGGAGATAAAACACAAGGAAAGATCATGTGGTGATTTTTAGGGACGGTAAACAAATCTTTAAAGCTTTCTGGACGTAGCAAATTGGTCACTGGATATGGATAAGCCCACGGGCCGGGAGTGGAAATGGACCCACAAAGCAAGGTGAGCCTATGAGTCGAGATTGGACATGGGCCCACTAAACATGGTTATGAAGATGAGGCGTTACAATAAGACAGAAAAATTCTGATGGATATAGGACGAGAGGATAGAATGAAACATGATAAAACAGGATGGGAATAGACGTGTTTCCCATTCCAAAGTAGATACGTCTATGTTACATACGCTTGATAATCTAAATTAAAACCAAACTGAAATCCGATATTTGTATTTCATACCAATAGTATACAAATACTTACATTATATATCTAAAATAATACAATTATATGAAAATATTTTGCTCGTGTTGTAGCACGGGTTACAATCTAGTGTTGAGTTATTAAAAAAGAACTACTACCACCAATATTTGAATTAAAGTAAATGAAATATATATGTTCCTTTTAAACATTCTGTAAGAAATATATAATTTGATGTCATAAATTACATTTATAGCAAACAAATAAACAGTTACAAGATTTCATAAAACTAAATTTGTGTTGATTAATTAGTTGACTAAAAAAATTTCCTCCTTTTATATTGAAGTGACGAATCGGAATCATTGTTTTGCTTCTAACAGATGAAATTTTATTTGGAAAAGAATACCATTTAAAACGATTCATTTCACGTTTACTACAATTAAACCGTCCAACACAAATAAAAAATATACAAGATAGCCATATAGCTTGAGGATATCTTTTCAGATTTGGGCTTTGTAGTAATGTTAATGCAGCTTCCAAATTTCGATGTATGCAACCCATATAAACAGCTTTTAAATAGAAAGCATCTTTATTACCACATTGAAAAGTCAAATCTAAAAACTCACTATGTATCCCATCTAACTTTTGGAAAAACACTCTTGGTATTTTCATTAAACTTTTTTATTTAAAATTAACTAAAAAATATAAATTAGATTCATCATTCCAAAAATCTTTTGTTAAATGAAGAATTAGAGGAATTTTTTGACTTTTAAAAGAATGAATGTTAGAAAATAATTTAGAATGTAAAAACTGTTGATATTGAAATTTTAGTTGCTTTTGTGTCATGGTTAAAAAAATGAAAACAGTTCAAATAGACAAAAAAAATATATATAGATTTCAAAAGATATGAATGTTCCAATCAACACAACTTTATAGTGAACAGTTGTATCTTTTCATAAATAACAGTTGTACCTTTTCAGAAATTATCCAAAAGGTACGAATGAAAAAACACAACTGTTGGTCGCATTTTTTCAGATTCCAAAAGGTACGAATGAAAAAACACAATTATTGGTCGCATTTTTTCAGATTGTTATTATTATATAGATTAATGTTGTAGACTTTGAAAAACAATATATATTCATGTATAATAATAACACTACAAATCATATAACACGAAACCCTAAATAGTGTGGTAGAGAGAGAGAGAGAAGAGATGAACAAATGTTTGGGATTTTCTTTGACACCTCATTTGAGAACTTGCGATAGAGAAGAAGAAGAAGAAGAAAAAGGCGAAGAAGAACTTAGGCACAACGGTTCGGATGGGTCTCTCTTATTCGCCGATCCTCTCACACATCATCCTTCTGGTATTACTTATACATAAAATATATCATATATGTTGTTTGTTGGCTTGGCCACTGTTGACGATATTCCTTTTTTCTATTTTTGGGTAGTGGGGAGATATGATATCAACCTTGATCACCATCATCATCATGACGAGGAAGTGCCAAACTCTCATCAAACCGAGTATCCTATGAACCATAACCAAACCAATATCAATTGCACCACCGTGATTAACGGATTATACCCACCCGGTTACCTCCTCCACGAACAAACCGTAGTTACACCACAATACCCGAACCTAATCCCTGATTATGGAGCTTTTGAAAGGGTTGGTTCGGTCTCAGATTTCAAATATTGGTCAACGCAAGGCACTCCAACATTTCCACTCTCAAATACTTACGTTAATGAAGAGGGTGGTACGAGCAATACTATTAGTCATCTGAGTAACGAAGAGACTGGTTATTATAACACCAATGGCTCGATGCTATCATTGGCTTTGAGCCATGGCGCTTGTTCTGATTTGATCAACGAATCAAATGTATTGTCTGTGCCGGTGGAAGAACCGGTTAAGGTAGATGAGAAGCGGAAGAGATTGGATGGTAAATCTCAGGTGGTGAAGGAATCAGTTCCTCGGAAATCGGTTAATAATTTAGGACAAAGAACTTCGCAGTATCGTGGAGTTACAAGGTACGTACGTTACATTATTAAATAAGGATGTCTCACGCTTACACGTAATAGAAATGTGAATGCTACAATATAATTACGTATACATGTCATTTTATTTTGTAGTTAAAGGAATTGTGTCGACACATATATAAACATATTTGTGCGTGTATACAGGCATAGATGGTTTGAAGCTCACTTATGGGATAATAGCTGTAAGAAAGAGGGACAGACAAGAAAAGGAAGACAAGGTTTTTCCCAAAAACAAAAACAAATATTAATTCGTACATTTTCTGATTCAAATATGCTATCAGAGTATCATGCATCAATAACTTTACTAACAGTTTTTTTTTTTTTTTTTTTTTTTTTTTTTTTTTTTTTTTTTTTTTTTTTTTTTT
>NC_025700.1:19346676-19352520 GCF_000633955.1 Camelina sativa | reverse complement strand
TGGTAAGTCAAAAACTTAAATTTTCACAACCTATTCTGCATTGGATCCATTTGTCGCATTCGTGTTGCCCTAGTTATGGTCTGAAGTAAATAAACTCTTTAAGAAAAATAAAAACAAATGTACTGTATATAATAACTTAAAATACTATAAAATGTAACAGGAGGGTATGATGAGGAGGAGAAAGCAGCGAGGGCTTATGATTTAGCGGCTCTGAAGTATTGGGGTCCTACCACTCACTTAAATTTCTCTGTTAGTTTGATCTGGTCCCTAGCTCCTCCACTTCTAACTCCTTCATTATTTTATATATGTTCACACTCATGCAACATACCAGATTTGTAATTACTTATTTGGATCTTGAATGTAATTAATTTACGATTTTATTGACTTAATTTGATGGAATCATGTAGAGTTGGTTTGTAACTAATATCAGGTTTTTGATGCTCTTTTATTCAGTTGAGTAATTACGAAAAGGAGATTGAGGAACTCGATAACATGAATAGGCAAGAATTTGTTGCCATGTTGAGGAGGTATAACTAGTACTCAACCTAAAACATCACTCTCTTTGCAATATTTGATATTTATAGGCTTTCTATATATACATAGTTACATACTTAACCAAAGCTTTAATATGAAAATCCCATATCATATAGGAACAGCAGTGGGTTTTCGAGGGGAGCTTCGATTTACATAGGAGTAACAAGGTTTGATTTAGACGTATATAGATATAGCCTGTAAAAAACTTACGAACAATTGAGCATGTATATGGAATTAGAGGATCATGATCATGGATGTATATAACGCATGCATGCAGGCATCATCAACATGGAAGATGGCAAGCTAGAATCGGTAGAGTTGCTGGAAACAAGGACTTGTACCTAGGCACATTTAGTATGAAAACCACTTCTATAAATGGTTGAATATATAACATTATATATTGTTATTAATTATTAAATTTATATCGCACCTTTGATGAAGGCACGCAAGAAGAAGCAGCGGAGGCGTATGATATCGCGGCAATAAAATTCAGAGGCTTAAACGCTGTAACCAATTTCGATATAAACAGATATGATGTGAAGAGGATATGTTCAGCAAGCTGCTCTGCGATTGCCAATAGCGACCAGGCCAAAGGTTCTCCCACCGGGCAACAACGACCACCATGAAACTTCTCGCCGCGCGGAGAGATTTGTCCCACGGTTGGTTTGACGAGTCTTTTCAATATATCATTATGGTTTAATAAACGTTATAAAGTTAGGCCTATATATATTATGCAACATGTTTAGCAAATTAGGTTATCATCATCAGAATCCAGGATCACTATTTATGATATCCTTTGATAGAAATGTTATTATTTTCGGTATGAATTGAAAATGTTTTTTTTTGGTTTTATTCGATGTAGAATCAGTTGAATATTTTTTTTCAAAATCAGTTAAACAGTTAATGCATCTACTATTTATACTCCATAACAAAAGTGTTAATTATGATATTTATTAACTAGATAAAGTCAAGGAGAGGCCATTAATTCCTCAATTTATGTGCCTTCTTCTGATTTCTGTCGTGGTCGTACTTAAAGAAATAGCGTTACAAAGTGAAACTTAACTTAAATTTATAGTCGAATCCGTCCAAGCCTTTGATTATGATTTATGAACACGTATCTAGCTAGTTAATTATAGTAAGCAGCGTAGGTGATATATTAAGGGTTCTGACTTTTTTTTTACAGTCGTATCTGAATTGTTGCTTACATAAACATTGATTGTTGAATCTAACTTATGATCGATCGAGTCCGTCCAAACCTTCATATTACTATATTTGTTGGATTACATGTTACATAAATGCGTGAATGTTCCATCCCATGCATATATACTTAAATGTGTTATATTGTGCACTTATGATCATAGTAAGAACTAAGAAATACATGTTTTACTAATTACTAATAATTAAGAAAAATGCTAGATTAAATTCCAAAAAAGAAAATCCAAATTTCTAATATATGCAACGCAATTTGGCCACATGCACACATTATTTGAGTAGTACTATAGCTAGTAGTTTAAATATATGTCTGCATGTGTATGTTAGTACAGTGTATGCAAATTGCTTTAAATATCTTGTTGATGACGAAGTTGTTGTGTATAACTTTATTAAAATCGGCTCCATACCTCACAGCCACAGATAAATGATTTCATCAGAAGCCACTTTACGTGTGTCTCTCTTCTCTCCCTCCCCTGCACATTTCCCTCAATTATTACCGTAAAAGTTTTACAATATATTTTGTTTTGTATAACTCTCCCATCAATAACCTTTAAGTTCATTCATATTTATACCTGAAAACTTATTACAAAGTAATTAATAAAAAAAAAACGTTTGAACTCAACTGTTTTATTAGTATTTTCATCATATATGATTGCAGATCAGAGTATGAGATTATTATAACAATCACATTTGCATAGTGCAAACAAAGCGGATCCAAATATGTAATAATACCACATCTGAAATCATATATGATGGGCCTTATTTGATAAGATATTATCAAAAGAAGAGATCCAAAACGGCCCACCGGATCTTTAAAATAATATCAAAACTTCCATCACTCATCAGTGTCATCATCTTCTTCTTGGTTCGTTCCATCTTCCTTAATTTAAATCCGTAAAAAAAACGGAAAATCGGTATATTCATATTCCAGCTAAGGGGGTATGTTGAATTCATACACCAACTATGACACTAAACAAATACATACATTAACTTAGTTAAAATTCAAATTCGCTGCATCAACTTGAGAAACTGTGTATAAACATACACAGGCCGTAACGGTGTTAATAAACCGTTAGCGGCTGCTTACGTGGAAGCCACGTAAGAAACGACGCCGTTTTGGTGAGACGAAAGAGAGTGATTCTTTTCGTCAAAACGACGTCGTTTCTATCTTCTTCTTCCTTTTTTCTTATTTTCCCGACTCGGGTTTAGGTTTCTCAATCCCGACTCATGTTTCTTCTCTTCTTTTCACCAATAAATCAAAATCAATTGGTCAATTGATTCAATTATCAACGATTATCAACCGTGGAGAGTGTATAAAGTGTTGTTAACCGTATTGTCATCGGAAAATGAGGTAATTTTAATTCAATTTTTAGGGTTTTTATGATTTAGGGGTTTTCTTAATTGAGATACTTAGGAGCGTTTATTTAGAAAACCCGATGGATTTTGCGTGTAATTGTGTAGTTTAGATGAGATTGATGTGTGTTCTTAAGTTTGGAACTAGTTTAGCTCTTACAAAAATATCATGAACACCAAGTGTTCGATAATATGTGTAAACGAAATGAATAACCCTCTAATTCTTTTAAGTTTTTTTTTTCAGCTCCGATGAGGATGTCATATTCCAATGCCACAATGGTGGAGAGTTTGGAGTTGTTGATGGGAAAAAAATTACTTATGTTGGAGGATCGGCTCTAACCCTTGAAAGCAAACCAGAAAGTGTTGTGACTAATCTGATGGCGGTATTGGACGATCCTCTTTATGGGCAGAAAATCTGGTATAAGTATCCATTTGAAGATTTTTCAGAGCTGAAGTTAATAAATGAAGGTGATAATTTTCAGAAAATGTGTAAAACTGCGGTTTGGATTAAGTCGATAGAAATCTTTCTATAGAAAGAACAACATGAGCTTCTTGAAGCTGGTTCTCATGGTGATGATAGAGATGGTGCTCATAGTGATAGAGATGGTTCTGTTGGCGATGATAGAGATGGTGCTCATAGTGATAGAGATGGTTCTCATGGTGATGATAGAGATGCTCGTAGGGTATTTGTTGACATGGAAGATCGAGTGGAGGAGAACTTAGCAGGTTTTGTTGACGAAGAAGAGCATGATGATGATGAGGATACTCCTCCTAACTCAGATTGCGAGGACGTTGAAAGAAGATATATGAGGTGCAAAAAAGGTAGTGGAGAAATAAAATTAGAGTCACGAACACAAAACCTAAACCCGAGTCGGGAAAATAAGAAAAAAGGAAGAAGAAGATAGAAACGACGTCGTTTTGACGAAAAGAATCACCCTCTTTCGTCTCAACAAAACAGCGTCGTTTCTTACGTGGCTTCCACGTAAACAGCCGTTAACGGTTTCTTAACACCGTTACGGCCTGTGTATGTTTATACACAGTTTCTCAAGTTGATACAACGAATTTGAATTTTAACTAAGTTAATGTATGGATTTGTTCAGTGTGAGTTGGTGTATGAATTCAACATATCCCTTAGCTGGGATATATGAATATACCCATTTCACACACACCACAAACTACGTTACACGTTCTTCAGATTCACTTCTCAAATCGATGCAGATTACGCAGCTCTTCAAATCGAGAAACCCTGTTTTCATAATTCAGAGATTTTGAAACTCTCAATCCCAATTTCGATTCTTCGAAATTTACACAATGGAACCGCCATTACAAAGTTTGAGACTTTTCTTATTCTGTTTCTTCGTCTTCTTCTCCATCTCTGCTTCTTCTATCTTAGTTGAATCACAATCACAAGATTCTTCCATCACTCCTCCTCTACCACCGCCTCCTCCAGTAAGGGTCTTTGAGAGTAGTAACAAGCAGGCGAATCACGAGAAGCATCACCACAGAAGAAAAAAATGGCGAGAGAGAAGGAACTCAAGGAGGAACCATCATCATCATCATCATCATCATCGGAAGAAGAAGGAGAAAGACGGTGGGGCTTTTCTTCGCCGGTGTAGCTGCAGCTTTACAAGTAGTTGTTGCTGCTTTCTTGCTTTTCAAAAGAAGTCAGCTTTTCCGCAAGATCAATGATTTACAACAACAACACTAAATGAGCACTGCTGTTGGAGTTAAGTCATCTCAATTTTGCTTCTTTTTTTCCATAATCTGTAAATTTATTGTCTTTGGCTGGCTGCAACTCAATATTGTTGTTTAGATCACATCTGAGTATTATGTAGTTTGTTCTGCTTTTAATCTGGAACCAGTCGTTTCAATGGAGATTTGGATGACCTGTGTTTATGAAATTTCTTAGATTTGGTGATACATTTTGGAAAGAAACTGTCAGAGAGATAACAAGAATTGTCAAATGTGTTCTTAATTGAAACGAGAAGTTAGCATACACATGATGTCTCTGAATATACCCAGGTCCAGCTGTAGATCTAAGTTAGCAATTTAGCATACACACATGATGTCTCCTTTTTGTATGGTTTTAATTGGGTTAATGTCAACCATATCATATAGAATCATTGCAGAGGACCGATCTAAACTTGTGGAGTTGGGACCACTGAACCCATGTGAGAGAGTTTGGTCCTTAAAGTTTAGCATTCTTTTGTTTCTTTCTCTATATTGGAAGGTTCACTCAAGTCAATGGTTAAGTTTAGCTAGCTAAACTCAGGATCTTGAATGAAAAACTCACATACAATGTAATAATTTTGACAGGTTTTGAAGAATTACAAGGAACACAAAACAGAGATGACAAGAATCCATCAAAGATAAAAAGAAGAAGAAGAAGAAGAGGTGTTTGTTGTTGTTTTAGTCAAGGGGAGTCCCAAGTCTTTTCTTTTTCTTAACCAGTTCCTCCAAGAACACCCTTTAGCTTCTTGACTGTAGTTGCGTCAAGGAAAGTAGTACCCACGACGAGGTCAGTGGGAAGATTGTTAGCAAAGAGTGCGAAATCCAGAATCTGGAGACCCGGACTAGCGCTGCTGAATGTGACAATGGCTGCAGCTTTGGCTTTTCCTTGATTGATTTGGAAATGAAGTAAGCCCTGTGGGAAAACCATGACCTGTCCTGGTTTAAGCGTCTGCACGTAGACAGCGTTTGCAGAGGAGACAAACCCAGCAGTGATTGAGCCCTCAAGGACGAAGA
>NC_025700.1:19335674-19346247 GCF_000633955.1 Camelina sativa | reverse complement strand
TCCTCCAAGAACACCCTTTAGCTTCTTGACTGTAGTTGCGTCAAGGAAAGTAGTACCCACGACGAGGTCAGTGGGAAGATTGTTAGCAAAGAGTGCGAAATCAAGAATCTGGAGACCCGGACTAGCGCTGCTGAATGTGACAAAGGCTGCAGCTGAGGATTTTCCCTGGTTGATTTGGAAATGAAGTAAGCCCTGTGGGAAAACCATGACCTGTCCTGGTTTAAGCGTCTGCACGAAGACAGCGTTTGCAGAGGAGACAAACCCAGCAGTGATAGAGCCCTCAAGGACGAAGAGAACCTCAGAGGCACCAGGGTGAGTGTGCATTGGGATCACACCTTTAGGAGCTAGGTCAAGTCTAGCTGTAGAGAGGCCTAGACCGTTCAGACCTGGGAACTGACCAACGAAACCGGGAGTGACAGCGGCACTGATGATGTTTGTAGTGTTTCCAGGAGTGCCTAAGCCTGAGAAGACAAAGTCACTAGCTTTGACATGAATCTGACGAATGCAAGGCTAACCTGCTGGGGTCTCAGCACGTTTCAGGTTTGCGACACAGAAGTCTTGAACTGAGGCATTGGATAGAGCAAAGAGAAGAGATAAGAGGAAGATAATGCGCATCATTTTGAATGACTGGTTTAGGAATAACTCTCTTCTCTTTTCTTTTTTTTATCTACTCTTCTCACTTCTCTCCTCTGTGTTTATATAGTGAGGTTGGTGGATAAACTGTGTGGTGAACGTTCGAAAGACGGAGATAAGCTTTTGGAAACCATTATGGTCATCCAAGAACAAGGACCACTCTTAGAAACAAACAAAACGCCTCTTTTCTTTGCCTGCCTGTTCCGCATCATTAGTAGATCACTGGTGATTGTAAGGATGAAGTAGACATTGATATTAATTACAGATGAAGAAAATTTTCGGAATCTGACTGCGGCGTAAAGGATTTTTAGAATAACACAGAGGAGGCAAATTAAAAGACATGAGGCTAATTGCTGAATTAACTTGTAGCTCAAGTAAGTAGAAGAGCGCAAATCACGTCCATAAGAAGATAAGAAAAACTCGTTTACTTGAGGGTAGTTGGAGTTATGAGCCAAGTGCCAAAGATTTTGTCACAAGTTGGGTAAAGTTGACGTAGAGAATACGAGGAGGAGATGTGGATACGTATGTGTCGTAATGTAATGTGGACCAATGGCACATGTGACGGACCATTAAAAGACACTATTTGACAGCCAGAAGAAGCTTAACAAAGATGTCGACAAAAACAAAACAAAACAAGAAAAGCTCAAGAAAGATTCTTGGAATGATCCTTCTTTTTCTTGGCTATATATGTCACTAAACAATGTGTGAAGAGAGTACTAAACCATTGTGTCTTTTGTGTGAATTATGGGCCCAAAATTATAACAAATAGGGCTTTTTGGCCCATCAGTAACGTTTCGGCGAGAAAGAAGTAGTCAATCGAATCAGACCGGACTAAACCGGGAGAGATAGTAAACGGCTCTGTTTTTTCAAATTTTAACCATAACCAATTTTCTTTGTCTCTCTAAAACGATAAGAGTCTCCCAATATAAATTATTTTTTTTAACGGAAATTTTTTTAATTTAATATAACTATTTATTTAAAAACAAAATCAGAAAAAAATCTAACTAATAAACATATGTCCAGAA
The DNA here is from genome assembly GCF_000633955.1 of Camelina sativa. Classification (NCBI taxonomy): domain Eukaryota; kingdom Viridiplantae; phylum Streptophyta; class Magnoliopsida; order Brassicales; family Brassicaceae; genus Camelina; species Camelina sativa. Next base: position 19,344,589 of record NC_025700.1, on the reverse strand, counting down.
ACGATTCTAGAATTCTAAAATGAGAATCGTTTCACTTTTCTCCTTGTTTTTCTCACATTCTCTCTTCCTTTATTATCATTTATTTGTTNTTATGTCACTAGACTATTAAGTGTGGAGAGAGTACTAAACAATTGTGTCTTTTGTATCGATTATGGGCCCAAAATTATAATAAAGGGCTTCCGCCAATCAGTAACGTTTCGGCGGGAAAGAATTAGTCAATCGAATCAGACCGGACTAAACCGGGAGGGATTTTAAACGGCTCTGTTTTTTCTAATTGTAACCATAACCAATTTTCTCTGTCTCTCTAAGACCAGGTGCATCGGTAAAAACGAGAAGAGTCTCTCACTTTTTTCCTTATTTTTTTTACCTTCTCTCTTCCTTTATTATCATTTATTTGTTTTTAATTAACGAGAAACTGGTTGAGATACCAGGAATGCAGATGGTCTAACAGACAGACACACATGCATGCACACGAACACAACCATATTATTCAGAAGATCATCACCAAAACTCTCTAATGGCATCAATGAAACTCATGTTTAGAATCCTCCGTCTCATGTTTCGAATTCTCCTTCGCTCCATCGCCGTCGCGATAACTCTCTTAAAGAGCCTCGTTTGGTGTTTATTCGACAATTTCGATTACCCGATTCTGATCAAGCTCGCCGATACATTCTTATCTTTATATTTCCTAGTCTTCTGCGATCTACGCCCCATCACCGTCGATTTAAACGACGGTGAAACCACATTACATTTTTGGATCTCCGGCCACCGGAAGATCAACCGACCGAACCTCCTCATGCTACACGGTTACGGAGGGAACTCGATATGGCAATTTATTACTCAGGTCACGGATCTGTCGAGATCGTTTAATCTATTCATCCCTGATTTAGTTTTCTTCGGGAGATCGTACTCGAGAAACACAGATCGGAGCGTTGAGTTTCAGGCGAGGAGTATCGTCGGAGGTTTGAAGAGGCTTGGTTGTGGTGGTGGTAAAGACGGAGGAGATTTGTCGGTTTACTCGATTAGTTACGGAGGGTTTGTAGCGTACCGGATCGCGAAGATTTGGCCGGAGATGATTGAGAAACTGGTGATTGTGAGTAGTGGAGTCGGGTTTACGCAACAGCAAAAGATGACGGAGATGAAAAAACACGGCGGAGATGTGTCGGAGATTTTGGTTCCGAGTAATCCGAGAGATCTGAGGTTGTTAGTTAGGGTTTCCATGAATACAGGTCTTAGGTTTCTTGACTGGGTTCCAGATTTTATCCTCTCCCAATCATCTCTGTAAGTTCTGTTTCTTTTTGTTAATTACTCACTCTGCCCCGTAGTTTAGTTTTTATTTAAAAAATGATCCATAAGTTAGATAATTTGTTTAATTAGCCCTTAAAGTTTCAATTTTTTGTTTAGGTGATGTATGAGACAAATCGACAAGAACTTGTAGATCTAGCTAAGAATTTGCTGGAAAGAGAAGAGGAGCCAGTGTTCTTTGCAATATCACAGGTCATTTGATCTTTCTTTTTTTTTGATCAAATGAAACAGTTTTGTTTAAACTGAATAATTAGTAACTGATGATTTATATATTTTGGTGTTGATTAAATATTCACAGAAAACGTTGATCGTTTGGGGTGACAAGGATCAGGTGTTTCCTTTGGAGCATGGACGTCGTCTACATAGGTAAATAAAAAATACTAATATTTGATGAGCGAATAGTGATGATAACAATTTAAGTCATAATAAAGGATCTCTCAGTTTAACCTCCTCCATACTCTAAATTTGTTAGTATATTGTTGTGTAATATATTTTTTTGCCACATAATTTTGTTTGACAGGAATTTGCCAAACTCGAGTTTAGAGGTATTGAAGGAAATTGGACATGGTGTAAACATTGAAGCACCAACTACTCTTAACAATTTGATTATCTCATTTGTTTTAGGTGTTGTTCGTTAATTAACTTCTACTGCTGTAGTTTTTCCTTTTTACGGTAGTAAATTTATACATGGTTTATACCAATAATATATCCATTATCCATATTTGACTCAAAAAATATTCAACTGGATGCAAAATTACCGGTCTAAAGGATTATAAATGTAAAACAAGTATGTCCAAACAAACTGCCTAATCACAATGCATTGGGTTTGGGATAAACAACTTGTATTCCAATCCGCATTTCTAGAATTTGACCATACAATGGAAGTTTTGGTGAAAACCAAGGGGGTTCATGGTGCATAGACAAGATATTGACATTGATGATCTTTGCATTTTCTTTTGTATTAACGAGGAGTTTTGAGTCAACGTGAGCATGTACCAGGACCTTAAAAACCTAACTTTATTTACTTCATCGACCAGACAACCATCGTGCTTCTCGCTATGACATTGCGGCCCACACCTTCAAGAAGCTCACAGGCCAGCCCAAGAAAAATACTCTCCTCGTGTGAATTTCTGGCTTGCTCCTATATCATAGCTTCGATTTAACAGGTGTTTAATTCAAGTTTCATCCAAATCTATAAATAATTATAACTTAATTTTTTTGTAATTATCTAAACTTCATACGTTAAATTTTCTGACCCATATTTTTAAATTTGACATGCTAAATATTAACTTCATATAAATTTTTAAAAATAGATTTTAAGTCCCCTTGTCCGACCTCACTACTGAGCTGACACTATAAAGAATAAAAACAAAAGTTACGGGTCGGGTCAAAAAAATAAATAATTTTGCTACAGATGTCTGACACAGTGGCACAATATCTTTAACCTCCATAACTCTCTGCAAATTACAGATGCAGAGTAAGCCAAGCAAGTACAACAACAACACCCAAATAAAAATCTTTTATTCCTATATAACAAAAAGATAAGAACATTTATATATAAATATTCCCCTCAAAATCTCTCCCTGTCTCAAACTGTTTGTCTACAGACGACAAGTAGATTCCTTTTTTTTCTCTCTTTGCTTTCCAATAATTGTCATATTATTTTCTCCATAAACAAGGAAAAATATAAAGATTCTTAGTTTTATTTCCCGAGGAAAAAATAAATCTCGATTTCATCCCTCTGTGTCACACCACCTCTTCACGGAGCTTGTTTTATTTTTCAAGGTAAGAAACTGAATTTTGAGCAGAAAAAAATCTTAACTTTTTAATGTTTTGTTTTGTTATGTAATCAAAGCTTTTGTGGAAAAAAAATCTTGCTTTGCTTTTTGAGTTCATAGATAGATATGATTCTTTTGGTTTCTGGGTCTTCAAAATTTTTTATGAATCTTATAGAATCGGTTTCTACTTTTGTTGAGATTATCTCACTATATAGGTGAAGGCTACTACTTATAGAAGAGCTATTTACTTACTTCTCCTTTTTTTCTTTTTTTCTATATATAGATCTCTTTTTTCCTTAAAACGTGTTTGGTGTTTAGTCCGAAATTGATGGTTCTTGAGATTGAAAATGTAACTGCAAACAAAAAGAAAGAAAAATACTATTATCTTTGATTTGTGTTCTGGAAAAAAGTAGAATCTTTATGTGAGTGATCAAAGAGCTTTATAATAGACAAGGTCAACGGAAGAAGACAGACACTTGTTTAATGTGAGTTTTATTTGCCTTTTTTTTTTTGTTCTGTAGATCAATCAAGATTTGAGCTTTTGATGGAATCAAGAATGGAAGGAGATGTGTATTCTGGATTTGGTGGGGAGAGATACCAGATGAATGGTAAAGTGTTGCAGAAACACGTTGTTCATCAATCTCATAAACGCTGCTGGCCTGTTAGTCAATTCGAAAGGTATTACCACAAATTCATAATGCCCATACCTCGTCCTGAAAGCCGTCTTCCTCATCTGCCTCATCTATCGGTATCTGATGATAATCCGACGCCAGATCTATCTTGGAGAACCAAGTAGTACCTCTCAACTGATCCAACAACTCATCAATCCTGGGAAGAGGGTACTTTTTCTTCAAAGTGACCCGATTCAAACATCGTTAGTCAATACACAAGCGGAAACTCCCATCCTTCTTCTAAACAAATAACACTGGCGCTCCCCACGGTGATACACTAGGACAGATGATTCCCTTGCTCCATAAATCCTCTAGTTACTTCTTCAGCTCTACTAAACAAATACTCAAGTATGCCGACATCAACTCGCCGCCACCTGAATATCAACCTTCTTGTTCGTCCAAGAACCTCTAGTAACTTGCCTCTTAGGGAAACTTCCACAAGATAGCCTATTCCCGAAATAGCTTTTCCACTTGGCAATTCTCCACATCAAATCATCAATACGAGCGTAATAAAACAAACAAGTACCATACGTTCGCATATTCCGATTCACCACATCAAACGCCTTGCAAGCCGCCAACTTAACCTACTTGACTTGTTTCCCTCCAGCAAGCTTACCAAAACCTTGAATCTAGCAACCCTATCCATCTCCAATGAACTTCATCCACCATCGTCACAACGATTAGTTTATCCTGCCATAAAGGCTTCTCGTGAATCTTATGTACCTGGCAACCATGCCCTTGCCGGCTCATACCTGCTGCAGCTCTCCTTCCCGGGACTCCAGCACCACCGGCCACCCAATCTTGGCACATCAGCCAAACATTCATGACCGCACCGGTCATAAACCCTGTACCAACGGCCAACATAATCCTAAAATCCAAGATTAAACCACCAACACTCTCGAAGTCTACATTCCGTCGTTATGTTTATGCTCACGTTCTATACATTGCTTGCTTCCAACTCTTCCACTCTTAGGTCGCAACCTTCGAGCCATACCGATCTCACTCTCATACCAGCGTCTTCGAGTTATATCGTCTCACTCTTGGACCACAATCCTCAAGATCTCGGTATCAGGGAAACTACTCATCCCCTCAGGGAAACATCATCCCCTCTGCCACTCTCGGAGCCCTCAGCCCTTCGAGCTATCGGTATTCAAGGAAATCATCATCCCCTCAGGAGCAACAATCCTTAACAATTATAAATATCTCTCGACAAAAAGTAATCATGTGGTCCGAGTATAACATTTCAATGTTACACCTGCCCACTCAACTTCTAATATCCAACTGGATTACCCACCAAACAGAGAAAATTATCTGCTCCAACTACAAATGTCCACATATCCGCCTCTCTAGACTCGATACCTCTCGAGAAGAATCTCGCGCCGGCGTCTACAACTGCTCCATCTTCCTAACATAAGAAGGAAATTCCTCAACATCCGCAGTCTCGGCTGCACCCCGCCACATGCGGTACCACTAGAGCCTGCACTGGTACCACTCTCGGTAACCGCTCCAACAACACGCCAACAGATCCGCCAAGCAATCATCTCGACACTGGGCTACACCTGCTGCAACCCCACATCTGGGTTCCCAGCACCCCGGCACGCTCACCGGCCTACCTCCCTCTGGTCCCTCCTGATACGATTGCGACCCGCTCACGTACCTCCTCGTGAAACTCTGGACCACACACTCGTTGGCCTCGGGACCCGCCCGACCATGACCAAGACCAACAACTCAAACACCTTTAACCACTGCACTTCCAATAACAGAGGCTAACAAGCAAACTCTTTCATAACTCAAATACACAAATACAAACTCACCGTGGAATCATACTGTAGGCTCGAAGAAGATGTTCTAGGACTCCATGTCACACACAATTGACTAACTCACATTATCAATCAAAGCATGCAAATCCCAAAAATCTACAGCACAAAGCCTAGGGAACCCAAACCTAGAACCGTAAGGGCTCTGATACCAAACTGAAACGACACGACCAATTATTTTTTTAAATAATAAATAATAACAAAAAGAATAATAATAAATAAACTACAACTAATGGTCCCATATCCACTACCACCTAACACAATCACAACCAACAGCGGAAATAACATAAACCAATATCCAATAACCAAAGATAATATCCAGTATTAATTCCAAAACCATAAACTAATATCCCAAACAACATGAATCATAGAACCAACAATCCTAAACAACATTCTAGGTCTCAACTCTAGCAACCTAACAGAAGCCAGACAACCAAGCGAACCACTAGAACATCCTCCTCTTCATTGCCTTGATTCCACGATCACACTTTGCCTTTACCTGCACCACAAACACAAATTGCAATGCATGAGTATTCTATAAACACTCAGTAAGGCAATCCTCCCATCTACTGAGCTATACACACAAGCAATAAAGACATCTCTAACCATCATCCAACAATCAATCAATCAACAATAACAAACCACGACTCTGCATCGACCGACACCAGCATGCATCGACTGACACCAGATGGCGATGCATCAGCCGACACAAGGTTGCATCGACCGATGCTATATGCACTTGCATCGATCGACACTCGCACTGCATCGACCGACGCATGCTCGACATTGCACGAAATCCCTAGGTTTTACGCGCCGTCCTCGCACTTGCATCGACCGATGCACTTCGTGTTTTCCTCGACGCTTCTCGCCGGATCTTCGTTCCTACAACCACAAAACTCGATCCCAAACCACAAGAAAGCTTCCTAACGTCCCAAATAACAATCTAACAAGCCTAAAAACACATAACAAGCAAATCAGAGAGATCTCTAGCTTAGATAAGTCATGGTCATGCACATACCTTTGCCAAGACGATTCTGAACCTCAAACAAGCAAGAAAACACTCCTAGCAAGCTCCTACAACGTTCTAAACCTCAGATCTCACCAGAAAACGCCACAAACCTCCAAGAATCTCCCAAAACGCTCAAGAACTCTAACAAAACTCTTTCTCTCTTTCTATTTCTCAAAAACGGCCAAAACACGTCGAATGAGACAAAACTCGTGTTAAGGGTTTTCTTAACCCAAAACGCAGCATTTAACTTAACTCGTCCGCAGAAAAACCAACCTTGCATCGACCGATGCAATCCATATACCGGGATTTCAGTTTGCGGATGTTACATTTTAGTTCGCGGATGTTACATTAATGAAGACTTTGTCTAGTTATGTATAGATAAATTTGTAGTAGTATGAGAGGTTTTTCAGTTTTTTTTGGTAAACATCATAGGAGTTATGGTTACATTTCAAAGAATAAATATACCGTAGGTTTTGTTTGTATTTCTTTTTTTGTAAAACACAGATTGTATTGCAATTAATCAATTAAAGTGTTCATATGATGAAAGATTTGTTTATTAATTTTTTCAAACATCATGGGAGTTACATTTTCAAGAATTAATATGCAATAAATTGTTTTAATGATTACTATTATAGGAAAATAAATTATTATATTGTTTATATCTTGAAATTATTTTAGAATAAATTGATTTGATCTTTTGGCACAAAAAGTGTGAAACAAATATTATACTTTTTTGTCAAAAAATAATTATTATACTATTATAATATTTTTCTCGCTTGAAATTAGTAAAGAATTTAATAACTATCACATTATATTTTTCCAAAATTATGATATTAAAATTTAAATCTTTAATAATGAGAGTTATTTTGTTTAAATTTATAATATTAATATTTAATTCTTTCTTATTTGCAAAAATTATAATGTTATGGTAATTATATTAAATATTGATAAATGATACTTATGTAACATTATATAATGTTAAGTTAATTATAGAAAATATTGATAATTGATATCTATATATAATTACTCAAAGGACATTGCATAAATGTCAATATATTTTTTAGTACAGAAATATCATTTCAATTTAGTGAATAAAAAAAATGTATGTACTTTTGAGAAAAATAAATTAAAAGAATTAAATAATTAAGAAGTGAAAACAAATGTCAAAAATATACGCTGTCAAATGTCATCGTGTTATGCAAAATTAAGAGAAAATATTATAATACTCTTTATGATTTGACCCAAAAAAAATATATATTATTCTTTATCACAATTCATTTTGAACTATCTGGTCCACTAATTAGAGATGCTTTCTTCTGTGTTCACAATATTAATTGCTTTATTAAATCACCTCACCTAACCTGACTAAGTTAATTAGGATACTAGTAATTCCTTTTGCCCACTGCTAGAAATTTTTTGTTTTTTGTAACAACACCAATATACACTAACAAGATAAAAAAAATACTAGACGACTGATCAAGGAGATTCATGAACTATATTTTTAAACAAAGTAGTTGGAATTATGGGATTCTTCTAGTTTAGTAAAAAAAATAAAACCCATGTAATCAACAGTAGTAAAATATTGTTCAATAATCCTTAACTCTTAGATAGTGACATTTTGATGTGGACTTTGAGTACTGATAGAGATAAATAAAATTAAAATGTTGTTTATGTCAAACACATGTAACCAACTAAATTGCAAGATGAAAAGGTGATTGATACTCTCATACTCAACTAAATTGTGCCTCTGTAGTATTAGTTAGGATTACTTTAATAGTTTTGTAGAGAGTACGTGTACGTAGTGGTAAAACGACAAGAGTATTGTGTGCATGAGATCCTACGACAAAACAAAACAAACAAAAAAATACATACAGACACACACAACTAATCGTAATCGATTCTTAAACAACCTAACGGTCCTAAGTCCCAACCTAATTCCACACTCACCCAAAGGCAATTAAATACCCATCCTCCCACATCGATTGATCTACCATAATCTATTCACCTAAACATAATTTCAAAAAGAAAAAATCGTTTTCTCCAGATCTCCTTTGATCAACCCTGTCTTTTCCATACTCCAAAAATGATACGTTCCTCACGACAAAATTCCTTTGAGCAACGTGTTGTTGAAAACCTGAATAATCAAAACAGGAAAGTACTCTCCGGGCAATATGGTGTGGAAGAAAATTCTCGAGTAGACTTGGATGGATTTCGACAATTGATTTCGAGAATTGGTTGCTATGATGCTGTAGAGGATGTGAAGCTTTTTAAGCATATAGTAAAAGATGGCGATCACTCCATAACGAAGGAGGAGTATCTTCAAACTGTTAATGTT
>NC_025700.1:19312558-19335306 GCF_000633955.1 Camelina sativa | reverse complement strand
AAAAAAAAAATGCCCTCATGGCCATAGATGGATGCACAACATTAACAGTTTGAAGATACTCCTCCTTCGTTATGGAGTGATCGCCATCTTTTACTATATGCTTAAAAAGCTTCACATCCTCTACAGCATCATATTCAATTTCTTGTTTTATTGAATTGATTTTCAATCGATTTATGTCGTACAGATCTGCTGTTGTGAACTATTTCTATATTCACAACTGATGCATTTCATAATTGATTTTCAATTGAAATTATCTGCTGTTGTGAAATTTTTAGGGGTTTCTCTGTAAATTTCGTATAATTTTTTTGCTCGTTGTTGTTGTGGATTGATTGATGCATAAATCTGGTTTCTTTGGTTCGATTCTTGTAGTATTATTTTTGTTTTGACTTTTTGGATCATGAACCCTTCAAATGATATCAAATTTGATCTTAAAGGTGAGAAGATGAGAATCCAATGTATGAGAGCACAAGAGCTGAGCTTGGTCTGGTTGTTCTGTATTTGAACAAAACGGAGGCGAGAGACAAAATTTATGGTAACCGTTAGAGACACAGCTTTGTTCGATTCTTATGAATCTTTATATTCATATATACGCTTCATCATATCTTCTTCTGTGATCAAACTGTTGTCTCAGTGGCTTATTATTACCCAGTTCTTAATGCATTCTTTTGTTACCTCGTTGATGCAGGTGCTTGCAGTGGCAGTTTACAATCACTACAAGAGGATATATCACGAATCAGCACAGAAACGGTTAGTTCACTCTCTTAACTTTAAAATGTTATGGTATCTTGTTTTCTTGTTAAGTTTCTTTCTTGGAACTTTTGTGTGCTCTGTGCGTCTTTTAGTATATTCTTTTGTTTATTATGTTTACTCTTTATTACTTTGATAGTTATCTACTTCAGTGAAGTGATTAGTTAAAAAGAATGATCAATAGTCTTCGTGTATACATTGCTCCTGAACTACGTTGATTGCTTCTACTAGCTGATGTGATAGAAAGAAGTGGATTCATGTTAAATGCTTGTTAGTTGCGACTACTAAGACATTGTGATAAATGCTTGTTAGTTGCAACTACTAAGACTTAGACTACTATATGTCTACATCATACTTAATCTCTTTAATACTTGTATGTGTGATAAATGCTTGTTAGTAATTTGGTATTGATTGCTAACTACACTAACCACAACTTGTAGTTTCACATTTAAACCCGACCCTTAACACAGACCATCACTTTTTCACAGTTTGATCTTTCACATTTAAACCCTTCTTCTCTCCTTTGATATTTCATTCCGCTTTCACACCTAAACCCTTCTTCTCTCTTTGATCTTTTCATTATAGTTTCACACTTAAACTCTTCCTTTCTCCTTTGATCTTTGACACGGTTATGGATTCTTATAATCAGTCTTCAAGCTTTTTTGACCTCTTAACCAGTCAACAACCTCCAATGTATGAGAGTTTTCCATCAACAGATATCCCAGTCTTTAGTACCCAATGTACTGATGTTCCAACCCTAGATCAAGACAAACCTAAGGAGCGTTTTAGCAGACGGAAATGGTCTCACACAGAAGATGTGGCGCTGATCAGCGCTTGGCTCAATACTAGTAAGGATGCTATAACTGCAAATGATCAAAAAGGTGGTCGTTTTTGGGCGCGCATTGCAGCTTATTATGCTACAATGCTTAAGCTAGCTGATGCGGACAAGAGAGAGCCCACTCACTGTAAGCAAAGGTGGCAGAAGATCAATGAACACGTTTGCAAGTTTGTAGGAAGCTATGAGGCTGCAACAAGACAGAGAGCTTCTGGCCAGAATGAGGATGATGTCATAAAATTGGCATACCAAATCTTCTTCAACGATTACAAGATAAAGTTCACCCTTGAGCATGCTTGGAGAGAGCTTCGACATGATTAGAAATGGATTGCATCTTCGACTAAAGGTACTGCAGGGACGAAAAGAAGGAAGTGCAACGACGGTTCTACACACGATACAACTCCAAAGGGAAAACTCATGGAGAGGATGAATCGCTTAGTCGTCCTCCTGGTGTTAAGGCTGCAAAGGGAAAAGAAAAAAAAAACAACAACACAACAAGCACAACAAGCACTTGCGATGAACAGAAGGCTCTCTTGGAATTTCAGATGTTGGAGCTCCAAAGAATGTATGAGATGAAGGAAAAGGATTTTGCTTTGCAAGAGAAGGCTTTTGCTATGCAGGAGAAGCAAACCAAGCATACTATGCTTGAAAACCTAGTTTCAAAAACAGAAACACTAAGTGAAACAGAAAAGGCTCTAAAGGACAAGTTAATTAATGACATGTTGTCACACTAATCAGTTTGAGAGTTTATGTAGTATGTTGTTTCTTTCAGTTTCTGTACTTTGACAAGATCGGTTGTATGTTTGTGTGTTCTTGAATGAATATGTTCTTGTTTTAGTTTGTGTTGTGTTCTTGTTTCAGTTTGAGTTTGGTTTGAGTTCTTCTTTGAGTTTGTGTTATGTTTTTGTGGACACTTTATAAGTGACTTAACTGAAGAGATAATGTTTGAGTGTTTGTTATTGGATTTATATATGAGTCCACATCTATATGCATGCAGGTTCGTTTATGTCCCAAGAGAAGGCAAACAATGCTCTTCTCATTCACATTAGGAGGACGATCCCACTCACAAACAGAAGGGGAAAGCCTCAGTTCTGTCCATTTCACCTTTCAAATTCTGTTTTGCTTGTAAAACAAGTTCTGTTTTTTTTTAAATGTAATGCTAAGAAACTTGTTAAGAAACTTACCATTGGAGAGATAAATTTTACAAAATCTTTTAAAAGTTTTTAGTAACTAAATTTGTATTTTTGGTGATTATAATATTTCTAACAAACTTGTTAAAAAACTTACCAATGGAGATGCCCTAAGGATTTTAAATGTTCTCTTATTTTCACACATACACACAAAATAATCTTCATTACGTCTCATAGACATTTTCAACGCCACCTTTAAAATCAAACTACTTCGCGTTTATAAATATAAAAAATTAGGGGAAATAATAATCAACATTAGACTGTATTTTCTAACATTAAAAGAGTAGACAACTTTTTTTTGGTTTTAGATTCTTTTTCTTAGTTTCTAAGAATCTAGATTAGTCAGCTCTAAATTTTGGCCACTGTTCTTAGTAGATAACTAGATATTGATTCCTTCTTAACATCACTTTTAAAAAACACTTATTTTCCAAATAATATTATAATCGAGAAAAAGTTGAGAATATAAATTGATTATAACAAATGGGGTCAAAAACAACTGAGCAGTTAAATGTTTGTACTTTAAGACAATGAACCAGGTGAAAACATTACATTTGCTTGGTTTCTTTTCTATAAGAGAGCTTCGACGTCTATCTCCACGAAAGAGCATGGATCAGGGATGTCGAAGTTGTTCAAAACCTGAACGAAACAAAATAAAGACAGAAAACGGTTGGAAACAAATAATAATCTGGCTAGTTTTTTGGATTCGAACAAGCATACACATATATGAGTGTACCTGTGGATGCACGATCCCGAAGTTGCCAATTTGTTTCCCTCGGACAACGATGCTAGCTTGCCTGCCCGGTAGAAACTCAGGCTCCTGTTACAGAACGCAATAGAGAGAGCGACAGAGAGATTAGGATCTTGAGTGAGTCGATTATGAGAAAGCATTAGATGCTTGTGAATGGTATGGAGAGAGCTTACTTGAGAGAGCTTTATGTAGTATCCGGTATTGTCATTGACTGGTACAAATGGGATTGCCATCACTTCCATGATTCTATCGACAAGGCCATGGATAAGCTGAATCAAGAATTGTACAGAGAAAGCATATCAATTGATTAAGTTGTGAACATATATGTTAATATATTGAATTAGTGCAAACATATATGGCTAACAAAGGGAATTCATACCTCAAATCCAGAAGTAGCACCACAATGTAGTGCAGCAAGATGGCGTCGATTGGATGCACCAACGTCTTTGCTTTCATCCAACATTGCCACATCACTGATTTCATAAATCTTTTTGAACCAAAAGAAACAACTTTTATCATCAAGGCAACACTCAAATCTAATATCTAGCTAATCAGTCACCAGAGATGTTTACCTTAATTGGTTTAGGGTGGTCTTTGTTTGAGCCAATAGTTTTCAAAATTCCAGGCATGAGAGTCCTCCTCATGGCCTATTACCACATAAAATGAAACAATTTTCCTCAATTAGCACAGCACTAGCATTAAAGAAGTTTATAAAGAGATGACCATAGGACTCAAGACGAACCTCAAAGTCAGCAGACCGCGGGTTCGCAATTATTACTGCTGAGTTATCATCCTCTCTATTTAGCATTGCAAAGTTTTCCTTGCGCGAACATATTAGCCACGTTACCACTTCACTGTACACATTCATCGCAATCTAAAATTCAAAATACAAAGATAACCTTCGTGAGAAAGAGAAACAAATGCTTTAAAGTTAACTTCACGTGAAACACAGATCACTGTGAGCTGATGCAAAATCAAAATGGAGGTGCTAATACCTCTATTCTGAGAAGATCGGTGAGCTCATTTAAAGGCAGTGGTTTAATCGAAGCAGGCGATCTTGTTGGAAGGTTATTGAAACCATAGGCGATGGCAACATCCTGGTGAAATATAAGTAAAATTAATTAGTTATATAGAGAATCATCACAACGGCAGCAACACAGAAAGGTTTGGATTGTCAAAATATACCTCCATAACATCACAAGGGTGGAGAACGTCACTCCTGCTGGGGGGTACATGTACTTTTATGGCATATTGGTTATCACTAGACTTTGCTGGCTCAGCATGTAGTTGCATTCGGGTCAGCAGACTTGTAACCTGAAAGATACGAAGCCCATTTCACAAAAAAAAGATGATTAAAATCATTGCAGAGTAGAATTTAGAGACATGAGACAGAAGGAAAATCACAGCAGACATGTGAAACCGATAACAGAAAATTTCAGGCTATGAGAAGTAACAGTTTGCTTTGTATTCTGCAGTAAACCCAAATGATGCATACAGATTTTTATGAAAACACTAGCTACAGGTAGAAGGATAAATCCGTATACAAATGCTAAGGTTTCTAAAATAGCCATCTCAAGAAAGGAAATGAGATTGGTTCATTTATAACAACTTGACAGCAGTGATGTATATATTACCTGTTCCACCTCCAAAGAGACTCTAATTGAGTCTGTAATATAAGAGAGAGAAACTTCCGTATCATAGACAGCTAAATCCGGACAGATGTATGACTTCCCGTCATCATATGTAACTTCAACAGGCTCAATCTCAAACTTTCTCTCACAATACTCTGAAAATGTTGTAACCTGGAACATGTTGAATGACTAGTTAGATATTGATTTTAAGTTGAGCACACTAGTTCTGATCTGTTTGCAGCATACCATTGTATTCAGAACAGTCTTGGCCTTCGTCAAATCAGTTGCTGTGCATTCAATGAAGACATTCTTTGTCTGCAGTGTAATTGCAGAATGTGCACCATTGATAATAGGTGGCAACGACAGCACAGTTCTGCAAAAGTGAACTTTCATTATGTTCACTACATAATTTATTTATGATATGAAAATTACTGTGATTGGTCAAGAAAGTAATTATTATAGATTGATAGATATCTTACTTAACCAAAGTTAATTTAATAGGTACTAGGAAGAACCAAATACCTTTTGCTGTCGTATAATACAGGGAAGACGGGTGAATTCTCGATTATGTGTAGAAATTTTTTTAGCTTCATATCTGACTGCAAACAAAAGTAAAGAAAATCAATCACACAATAAGGATACATTGCAGAGGAAAATCCTTCGGAGAGCCTACGTAGTTATTCAGTATGTAAACCCTTATGTAAACTCATAATACATGTCCACCAAGTATCAGTTCAGCGATATCTTTCGTAGATTGTTTGCTTCAAAGAAATTATAGTTTCACAAAAGCAACAAATGTCCCAACACAATTACCAGAGTAAGAGTTTAACTATTTACCTTGTAAAATTCCATTAGTTCGTCAGCCCTGAAGCTCTTTGTCTGCGACCACGAAATTAGGATTAGGTACATATATGAAACCATCCTGAACTAAATTTTCACTATGTCGAAGCGAGAAATTGCACCAGAAATGAAAATGCTTTAACCAGATATACTAGTTGAAGGTAATGAACCCATAAGGATATTTTGACTTACTTGCTTCAAAGGTACAAAATTTATATCCGTTGGCGGCAGAGCCTGAAAATAGTAAAGAACATAGTGTCAATGGCTCACAGAAAAAGCTCAACCAAAAGAATGTGTCTACATAAACTGAAAGGAACAGACTGTATGAAAGTCTGATAATGAGAAGTACACCAAATTAGAACAGATACACCAAATGTACAAGTAAAGAAACAAGAGAGAGATAAAAAAAAGAATAAGAAAGATGATAACACATAATTACCTCGTATGTGAATGGACCCTGCAATGTATCAAGGTCATGCGTTCCAATTGCAACCAGGGTTCTTCGCCTGAAATATGTAGATAAGATAAACGAACATCACATCATTTGAAGAGAATGGAACCTTAGTAATCAATGGAAGCCATATTTTTAATCCCAAAAATGCAAATCACACAATGATGGTAGCTAATAATGCAAGAGAAACCGAATTTT
Source organism: Camelina sativa (assembly GCF_000633955.1). Classification (NCBI taxonomy): domain Eukaryota; kingdom Viridiplantae; phylum Streptophyta; class Magnoliopsida; order Brassicales; family Brassicaceae; genus Camelina; species Camelina sativa. Next base: position 19,328,666 of record NC_025700.1, on the reverse strand, counting down.
ATCCTATAACTTACCGGCAAATATTCTGATGCAGCTTATCCTGAAGATCAATGAAGCTGTTGTAACGAGCCTCGTCAAAGGAAACACCTCTCAAAACAGCACATACAACAAATGGACGAATCTCCGATGTCTACAAAAAGGAAAAAAAAAATATAACTATAGATACAGAAACTTTCAATCATGAAGGTGGTTGCGAAGATAAAGATCTCTTTACAAACCTCAGGTTTAACTTTCATTTGAAGCATCTTGTCTTTGCTAATGTCAGCAAGGATATACGTAGGTATCTCCTGTTTCTTGTTGAAAACGCGAAGAGCTTGTGCAAGCCCTTCGAGGCAAAGCAAATCATATCTGCAAATAGATTTAAGATACAAAATACCAAATCAGTTCCCTAATTTATCTATCTATCTTCTTCAACAACATACATAAATAGCTAGAGGAGGAGTCGTAATTGAAACCTGTTGGCAGGGATTTCAATCTTGTAGATGATTTCTTCATCTTCATCAGCTTCTTCGTCGATATGCTTTTCTTTCCTTATAATTGCCTTCTCAGTAGTCTACTCATCGATTCAAAATAAAACTTAAAACGCACAGATCCTCACTCACTTAAGACGTTCACCAAGGAGATAATTCCAACACACTCACTCAACCACATCATCAAGCTCGATACCGAAACGGAAACACAGATCCTCGAACTCTTCCTGAGCTATCAAATTCAAAAAAAAAAAGGTAAGAAGACGAGGAATCAGAGAGGAAGAGAAGCAGAATTGAAAGTAGAAGAGAGAAATTGAATGAAATTACTGTAGGATTCTCCAAGGGCAGCGAAGAGACGGTCTCTGCCAATACTGATGGTCGGCATTCTCCGATCTTTTCGAGTTCTCTCAGAGTGTGTGTGCAGCAGATTTAGGGGGAGGCTAGGGTTTCTCTCACTAAGCGTTTTTTTTTTTTTTAGTGCAAAGAGGCTAAGCCAAAGTAGAAGAAGAAGACCACTTTTCACTTTTATATTAAAAATAAATCTCTTGATTTTACATTTTTTATCCGGCAATTTTCCTTTTTATTTAATTAATATTAAATTCATTAATTTAACCAGACTAGTTTGAAACTAAAAATGAGTTGAGCTTTGTTAAAAAAAAAAACTAAAATGATTTCATATTAATTAATTAAATAAAATAAATTAGAGAAAACAACAGTGGGAATCCGTATTCTGATGTATTCTGGCTTGCTGTGCTTGTTCAGTCAGTTGGTGATCTCGAATTCTGTCAACAGGTCTGTGATTGTTATCATGTTAACGCTACTCTACGATTTATTAGCTAATTTTTATTGTGGTCTTTTCCTGCTGACGTTATGATGGGTAGAAAGACCCCTTTAAAATTTTATCAACAAAAAAAAAGTCGTACTTGACAAGACAAGATTTAGTACTTAGCTCATCTATTATATTAGCTCTAAATATCTTTATCGACATCTCATGCTTTTATGAAAAAAAATGAAGATGTTTGGTCTTGGAGGATGAAGGTGGTTACAGAAAAAAAGTGGAGCTCTGTTTTATTCCTATTTAGTTCATATGCAAAGATGTGAATTTAGAGCTTCAATATACCAGCGTTGATACATGTTTTATTGCTGAACACTTTATGCTTCTTTGTTTCCCTGGCAGAGTTTAACGTTTTTAGCCCCTCTTCTGAAGCGCATTGACAGACTCTTGCAGTTTGACAGGTAACCTCGTGTTTAATGTTTATGATTTTATATGTTTTAACAGAACTTATTACTGAATTTTTGGAAATAAATGTACTAGGTTGATGCCAAGCTACAATGGCATCTTGACAATTAGCTGCATCAGAACGTTGGCACAGACTGCTCTCAAGCTTTCTGATTCCATCAGTTTCGTAAGTTCTTTCCTTATTTTTTCTCCAATTGCTCCTTATAACGCTGACAGCATCAGAAGCTTGCAATTAATTGACTTCAGGAACACATCTGTAAACTTATTGAACCTTTCCGAAACTCGGATACAATATTGCAAGTTCGTGTAGAAGCAAGTAGGGCACTTCTTGACATCGAGTACCAATCCAAAGGGATAAGTTCTGCCCTTTTGTTGTTTAAAAAATATGTGGTAGAAGAATCATCTTTGAGAGGTTGGTTTCATTCTCTTGCTGGGACATAGCAGCTTTCTGTTTCTGGTAGAGTTCATTTATTTCTTTTTATATATTTGGCCCTTGATTACAGGGCAGGTTAAATTGTGTGTACATACGATGCGGTTATGTCAAATAGCAGTTGGATATGACTCCGAAGATTGCGTCGACACTGTTAGTCTTCTGGATTTGCTGCATCTATTCAAGAGCCATGTAGTATTCAACAATGAATTTCTTGGCCACTACTTGTTCTGCATTTTCCAAATCCTCGCTGGAAGGTCTGTGGCTTTTACATTCATTGTCTGCCAGATTATTTTCTCACAAGTACTCTTCTCATGCCGTGCATTTGTTTCTTTATTCATTATGGTTTCCTGTGGGTAGCACAAAAGTAATTGAGTCATAGTACATATTTTACTATTTTTCTTAAGCTATGAAGGTTTTCTAGCTGATGCATCGTGTTTGGGTACATTAGTTTATTCCCTTTCGTGAATTTTGTTTGAAATTCAAGTGTCTTCAATTTTGAGCCTAAAGAGAATTATATATTGGTCTTCTTCTGCTTTCACCGTAGTTTTTGACATTCTGAACAGAATATACTTACCGTTATCTCATTTTCAGACCCCCAACGTTGTTTGGAGTGCCCAAAGAGAAACCTTTGCAGCTTGTTGATGTGGAGGCCTGCATTGAGCCGAAGAATGTATTTTCGGTCCCGGGAGCAGAAGCAGGGGGGCCATCACTTTTGGCACTTGGAGATGCCAAAGGAAAATCGCTGGATGTTGTTCCTTTTGGTGTTCCAGCGAGATCACAGGAAATGTTCATGCCTATTGTTTCTGAACTGAGGTTTCCAGAACCTGTTGCTGCGTATGAGGCTCAGCATCTTGAACCTCACATGGAAAGTCAAAACCAACCTTTACATGAAAATCCCATTGTTAATGAGATTCCATTGGATGGCGAAGCCCCAAGAGAAGAATTAGCTAATAGGGAAGTAAACCCATACCCTCCAATAAAGGAACGTCAAAAAGAACCTGATGTGGCGTCTGTGTCTGTTAGTCACGAGGTCAAGAAGTCTGTTATACGGATCAAAGTCAGACCATCTGGTGCGACCAGCAGAGCCGAGGGATCAGCACGATCCATAGAAAGATCTCAAGGGATTGTGGTACGACATGATATAGACCGGGGACAAACTAGTTCAGCTTCAGTGGATGCTCCACAGAGAATCTCAACGGATGCTGTGAGCATAAGCAATCAGAATCACGTGGAGGAAGTAAATTCGTGTCACGATGTCGGATCTCGCATGACCGCAAGTATCGGCAGTGTAAAATTTGTAAGCGAAGGCGATACATTTGGGAAAGAGTTGCAATGCACTGCTGAGTCTGGGAAAACTTCGACAAGCCAGAAGGCAGATAATAACATCCAAATCGCAGCGCCTAGCTTCATACCAGTAGATAATAGTATGGAAAACGAGGCGCAGCAGAAATACGCGAGCCTTCAAACACTATCTGTTGGTAAAGAAAAGGATAAGAAGAAAGACAAGGAAAAGAAAGAGAAGAAGAGGAAGAGAGAAGACCCGGTTTACCAAGAAAAGAAACGGTTAAAGAAAGAGAAGAAACGGAAGGAGAAAGAAATGGCAAAGCTTGTGAGCAGCACTTCGGATCCAGCTAGGGAGAAGAAGATAGAGAGTGTCGTCGCGGAGGCTAAAGTAGAAGAGCCAAGCAATGATGCCGAATTGGTAAAGGTTGAAACCGAGGCTGAGCCATCAGCTCGTCCGTTTCCCAAGTTCCGAATCAAGTTGAAAAGCAAAGCGTTCAACAGCTCGTAATGTGTGAGGCAGTCGTTTTGGTGTTTCAAAACTGCTACTTGTCGCTATGGCTTGTTAAAGTATCTGATTAAAAAAAATGCATAGAATCGAGGAGACTTGTATACAAAAAGCTTTGTTGTTGCAATGCAAGCTGTGATATGTCCAATGCGCTTTAAGCCTCTCTCCTAGCTTTGGGTACACGCCAGAGTTGAAGCGCGCTCCACGTCAGTTTCACGAACTAACGTTAGAATTGAAACAGTGCACACATTTAATACCAGTGGACCGATCTGACAATTAATTTCCTGCAGCTTTTTATTTTATAAGTGGGCGTTATGAAAATTCAATGGAACAATTAACCCCTAATTATACAGTTAAAGTTTTGAGTGATTGTTTAAATACTACTCTAATCTGTAGCACCCCTAATTGACCCCTAATTATACAATTAGAATTTTGTATCTAAACCAACAATAGATTTTCCAAAATCTGACTTCGAGAAAAAAGAAAGAAATAAAGAAATACATAAAGCATTATGTGTTTTTTTTGTTAAGAAGACAAAAAAAAAAAAAAAAAAAAAAAAAAAAAAAAAAAAAAAAANTATTATAAGAGAGAAATTAAGGAAAGAGGGGAAAAGTGAAGGAGAAGCACTGTGGAATCGAAAACATATTTTGCTGTATTCATTGATCAACTTGGCGTCTTCTCCAACCAAATCGTCTCCTCCAGTCAAAGAGAAAGAGAGTATGGAGGCAAAGCAGCGAGAAATCCTAATTCCGTAAAAGAGAGAAACAGACAAGAACGATGAACTGTGGGAGAGTGTTCAAGTCCGTACAAGCCTTGGTGGCTCACATCTTTCTTTTGTCTTTTACGCTTGCTTTGGTCCTCAAGCTCGACCACACCTTTACTTACTCCTGGTGGTTAGTTTTTATCTCCTCTATTTTTTTTTTTTTTTTTTTTTTTTTTTTTTTTTTTTTTTTTTTTTNGCTCTGAAGACTCAATTGTTAGGAATCGAAAAAATTCTTCCTATTCTTTATCGCCTCGTGTGAAATTAAGATTTGAGGATTTGGATTTAGAGCTTAGGGTTTTGTGGAAAACTCGAAGACAAGTTGGGCTTTTCTGTTTTTTTTTTGTTTTTTGTTTTTTTATCTGCTATGTACTGTAAACTCCGAGGTTTTGCTCGCATGTGTGAGATAATTGAAAATTTGATTTACAAGTCTGAGAAAGTCTTGATTCGCCATTCCTTTCTCATTTAAATAGGAATATTCCCCTTTTGGAAACTCGTTTTGTTTTTGTGTACAAGTACATCTAAAAGTACATCTTTATCTCATTATCTTGGTACTATGAGACAGGGAAGCCTCTCTCGTGTCACGTGTTCATGTACCATGTAGTACTAAGTTTTATATGAAGAAACATAGAGTTTACGGTTTGTCAGAGGACTGATGTCATCAAGATTGAGTCATTGGGAATTTTTATTTTGAGTTTCAGATTTCTTTGAGTCTAGGTTTTGGGGTTCTTTTTGGTGTGTTATCCACTTTTTTTGGTGTTGGTATCATTCATGTATGCAATCGGCTAATACATAACAACAAAACCGTATCTGTTCCGTTGATTTGGGGATATGCAGGGTTGTGTGTCTACCTCTGTGGGCTTTCCATGCTGTTGTTGCACGGGGAAGATTCTCGCTTCCTGCTCCAATTGCTCCTCGTAACCGTCATGTATTGTCCCTTACTTATATAACCACAATATTAATCAAAGCCAGTGTTATGATTTCCAGTAAACGCATAGCTCTTGGCTTGTAATGATTTGTTTCGTCTTTGGTGTACAGTGGGCTCCATGTCATGCTATTGTAGCAACACCGTTGCTTATAGCTTTCGAATTGCTCCTCTGTGTATACCTCGAGACTGCACATGGTATACAACTTATATAGCTTATAGATATTTAAAGACTGTTGTAGTTTAATATCTTGACAAGGAACAAAATCATTTATGTTTATACTCATGCGGTGAAGCAAATGTTGACTCTCAAAGCTTCTCGTTAGGAGTTTTGGTTTTTGAATTAAGGATTATATTGAATAGCGTCACTAAGAACTTATAAGCTTCTGTAGTGTTTTCTTGATTTATGATGCCTTACTTTCAGTTCCTCCCGTTTACTGTATATTATGTTATTCTATTTGGGATGCAGTTCGTTCGCTGCCAGCTATGAGCTTGAAGATTGTATTTCTCCCTTTATTGGCGTTTGAAGTAATAATACTGGTGGACAATGCCAGGTATTGTGATAGGCTACGTAATACCGGTTTTGATCCCAATGACTCCTCAGAACCATTTGTTCTTTCTTCTTGTGAACACATGACAAATTGGTTCACATGGGAGATTTTGTTTAATTTTTCGGATAATATTGTAAGATAGAGGTTATGGGTTGTAGGACAGACTAGTAACAATGATTATAATGCAGCTTTGTTATACATGTTTGTGATTGCATTTATAATACGTCCTTCGGTTGAGAAGTGAGGCTACTGAGGTTTGTGGGATATTATTATCTGGCATATGAAGCTAGTACCAATGCTGTGAACTTTACTGTTTCCTTAGTTGGAAAATTCTTGGAATTATTAGATCTGGTATTTCTATATGACGTTCTTAATATACCACACGTTCTATCTTCAGAATGTGTCGGGCACTGATGCCTGGAGATGAAGAGAGCGTGAATGATGAAGCAATATGGGAAGCTCTTCCTGTAAGTCATACTACATTTTTTTCATTAAGCTGTTGTTAAAAGTAATTGGTNAAGATTCTCGCTTCCTGCTCCAATTGCTCCTCGTAACCGTCATGTATTGTCCCTTACTTATATAACCACAATATTAATCAAAGCCAGTGTTATGATTTCCAGTAAACGCATAGCTCTTGGCTTGTAATGATTTGTTTCGTCTTTGGTGTACAGTGGGCTCCATGTCATGCTATTGTAGCAACACCGTTGCTTATAGCTTTCGAATTGCTCCTCTGTGTATACCTCGAGACTGCACATGGTATACAACTTATATAGCTTATAGATATTTAAAGACTGTTGTAGTTTAATATCTTGACAAGGAACAAAATCATTTATGTTTATACTCATGCGGTGAAGCAAATGTTGACTCTCAAAGCTTCTCGTTAGGAGTTTTGGTTTTTGAATTAAGGATTATATTGAATAGCGTCACTAAGAACTTATAAGCTTCTGTAGTGTTTTCTTGATTTATGATGCCTTACTTTCAGTTCCTCCCGTTTACTGTATATTATGTTATTCTATTTGGGATGCAGTTCGTTCGCTGCCAGCTATGAGCTTGAAGATTGTATTTCTCCCTTTATTGGCGTTTGAAGTAATAATACTGGTGGACAATGCCAGGTATTGTGATAGGCTACGTAATACCGGTTTTGATCCCAATGACTCCTCAGAACCATTTGTTCTTTCTTCTTGTGAACACATGACAAATTGGTTCACATGGGAGATTTTGTTTAATTTTTCGGATAATATTGTAAGATAGAGGTTATGGGTTGTAGGACAGACTAGTAACAATGATTATAATGCAGCTTTGTTATACATGTTTGTGATTGCATTTATAATACGTCCTTCGGTTGAGAAGTGAGGCTACTGAGGTTTGTGGGATATTATTATCTGGCATATGAAGCTAGTACCAATGCTGTGAACTTTACTGTTTCCTTAGTTGGAAAATTCTTGGAATTATTAGATCTGGTATTTCTATATGACGTTCTTAATATACCACACGTTCTATCTTCAGAATGTGTCGGGCACTGATGCCTGGAGATGAAGAGAGCGTGAATGATGAAGCAATATGGGAAGCTCTTCCTGTAAGTCATACTACATTTTTTTCATTAAGCTGTTGTTAAAAGTAATTGGTTGAGCAGCTTAAGACGTTATCACTTCTGTCTTTACTTGCTTAAGTTGCATTTAGTTTCTATGTGTGAGTTATCAGTCATATACGAATGTTAACATTCTCTTTTTCCTAATAACAAGACTTTGGACTCTGATAAGTCATGAATGTGAACATTCTCTTCTCCTTTTGGTCAATTTCTGTAATTTTAGCTTACACAGTTAGGCTGGAAGAAATTTCTGATCTTTGTTGGTGGGTAATAAGCTACTTCAAATAAACTTTTCAGATGCTTCTTTTTGTTGTCTGCAGCATTTCTGGGTTGCGATTTCCATGGTGTTCTTTCTGGCTGCTACTGTCTTTACCCTCCTAAAGCTGTCTGGTACTAATCTCTGCCATTGTGATAGTTTCTGTAATTTTTGGCTAAATTTTCAAGTATCTACCTAACATAGGTTTTTTCTGTTTAGTGACCATTTAAATTAGACAATGTCTCCAGGAAGGAAAACCTTTAAATCCTGCAGGATGAGTCATTTTAAATGTTTGTATGAATTGGGATGCACAGAAAAGTGAATTTCTTAACTGGTGGAACAGGTCGAGTTTTAACATTTAGGGCTTGAACACCACATACTTTTATTTGTTCCTTCAAAAACTTATGCATAGCCACTGACATATTTTATATTATCATATTCTTCAGCTGTCTCACTAACGATGCGGATATTGCCATATTCACCTATCTAAATCCTATCTTATATAAAAGATGTCCCTTAATTCCTTATTGTTTTATTCAAATCAGGTGACGTAGCTGCTCTTGGCTGGTGGGATTTATTCATAAATTTTGGGTATGCACTGTCTTTGCCTTTTTTGGTTACATATATAAATTTCTTAATGCTATTTGGTGGAATTGATCATGATTGTAATCAATGTGCACGTTTTTGTCTGCAGAATTGCGGAGTGCTTTGCTTTTCTTGTTTGTACAAAATGGTCTAACCCAGTAATTCATAGAAGCTCAAGTGACAGAGAAACGGGGTCATCTTCTACCACTATTAGATATCTTGAGTGGAACAGTGGCCTTGGGGTTTTTCCAGAAGAAGATAGGCACCAAGATACAACTTGTGGCCTGCAAGACATTGGTGGTCATATAATGAAAATTCCCCTCATTGTATTTCAAGTGGTACTTTGCATGCATCTAGAGGTACACAACATTTCTGTCGATCTTACAGTTCTTGTGTTTGGACATTACTAAAAAGCTTGTGGTTTGAACTTTCAGGGGACTCCTGAAGCTGCTACGCATATACCTGTCCCTGTCCTGTTTTCCCCACTTTTTCTGTTGCAAGGCGTTAGTGTTCTATTTGCTGCTTCTAAATTAATAGAGAAGGCTGTTCTATTGCTGCGCGGCGACGAAGATGATTCAGGATTATATTTTAGATTTTCATCCAGAGCTCACGATTGCTTAGGTTTCTTGCACCATGGATCCAGGTGATAAATATGTTTTGCTACTTCCTTTGTCTGTTTTTAATGCACAAAAGTTATGGAGGCTAACCAACCACCATTAATAAATTTTATGCTGTCACTGAATTACTAACAAACATCAAGTTGATGCCTAACATGTGATCCTCTACGTACTCGGTCAGGCTACTAGGTTGGTGGTCAATTGATGAAGGAAGCCGGGAGGAGCAAGCTCGACTATACTTTGATCAGGATTCTGGGTTAGTAGTTAGTACAATTAGCTTCTATGTGGTCCAACGTAAATGGTTATATCTGACCTGCTGAAGATTTCATGAAAATATGTGGTGCAGTTACAATACCTTCTGTGGCCATCCGCCTGAAATAGTCAAGAAAATGCCAAAGAAAGAGCTTGCTGAGGAGGTATTTTCACTTTTCTCTTACTAGCAAAGATGTAGCTAGTTCATTGTTTTATTAAGTCTTTCTACCTCTGGTCTCAATACCTTCACTTTTATTTAATTCCATGTCAGGTGTGGAGACTTCAAGCAGCACTTGGGGAACAAACAGAAATCACAAAATTCAGTCAGCAGGAATATGAGAGACTGCAAAATGTAATGCTGTCTCCCTCTGCTTCTGATAATTACACTTCTCACTCTAAAGGGGTTTAGCTTTCACAATTGTTTCTTTTTCGATGTTGCTTATTCGTTGGACTAAATTTTCATATTTCGATGCTCCCTCTGTTACAGGAGAAAGTGCTGTGTAGGGTTTGTTTTGAAAGAGAAATCAGTGTGGTACTGCTTCCATGTAGACACCGTGTTCTCTGCAGGTACCCTATACTATTCGATTTTTATGCCTATTTCACAGGAAATAACTGATTTAAAGTTTAAGCTATTTATAGCAAGTGTCATGAATCGTACTAATATTCCAAGTGCTATTGCGACATTTTTGTAAAGCTCTCTGATGATGTCTGCTTATGTTTTTACTGCCATGTTTGTTTCAGGAACTGCTCAGACAAGTGTAAAAAATGTCCCTTCTGCCGTATAACCATCGAAGAGCGGCTCCCCGTGTACGATGTTTAACATCTAACTTGATCCTCTTCGATATTCAAAGATTTAAGTGTATATATAAGTGTGTGTAGAGAGGATATGATGATTCACACTCCTTTTTAATCACCCATCTCTACATTGCTGAGTCTTTTTATTTGTGTGAATCAGCATTGAGTACAGGTCAAACCTCAAACAGAGAAGTCTAGTATCGTATGCCTCATGTTTAGGCTTTTTTTGTAATTATTAATTAATACCTCTGCAATACTTTATCGTTGGTTTTGTAATACATGTGTTCTTGTTTTCGTGTATTTCAATCTCTGGATCTCTAAGATTAAGAATAACTTTCACTGAACAAACCAGTTGTAATGTGGGTAATTAACTAATTTCGGCCTTTTTGAGATAATTATGGCGGGTAACAGATTATTTTTGTGTTAAAATGGGCCGAATCAGGCCCAATATAGACTTTTGTTTTGGGACAAATCAAAGGCGACGCGAGACCTAACTTACTCGGTTACTCCGGCTAAACGAAATAGAGAGAGAGAGTGAGAGTGACGGCGAGGAAGAAGAAGAAGAGATGTGGTTCTCCGGCGGTGGAGGAGGAGGAGGACTGAGGAAGCTCTGCAGAGCGTCGGCTATTTTCGATAATGAGATGAGTTATAACTCTTTGTTGGTGAGATACATGTCAAGAGAACGAGCTGTAAACGTCCGTAAGATAAACCCAAAGGTTCCGATCCAAGAAGCTTACGCCATTTCCAATTCACTCTACGATCTCTTCAAGCGACATGGTCCTCTTTCCGTTCCCAACACTTGGCTCCGCGCTCAGGTTTAATTCCCTCGTCTCTGTATTTACTATATTCGTCTGAATCTTCCTAAACCCCACCATCAAATTGATCTGAAATGCTAATAGTCTCCGTGATTTTGATCTTAGATCCTACTACTGTTTGATTCTCTGTTGCTTCGGGCTTTAGATTAGGTCAATGGTATAAGATTGTTTGTTTGCGTTTATTAGTGTGGTTTGACTCATCTTTTAAGAACTTTAGGTATTGAAATGTTTTGATCACAGTGATAATAAACTCAATATTGGTGATTTATGTCACTATAGCAAGATGAAGGTGGGGTTTATATCAAATGTTCTGGAGTATAAGCTCTTTAGATCAGTGGTTTAAGTTCATATACCTGTTCACTGTTTGTTTGTTTTTATGATAGCATATAAGTTAGTGTGGTTTGGCTCTAAGTTGCGTAATTTGCTACGAATATGAGTTAATTGAAATGTTGTGATCATAGTGATAAACTAACTCAAGTATTTGGTGATTGTGATGCAATAGGAAGCTGGGGTAAGTGGACTGAACAGCAAAACGCACATGAAGCTATTGTTGAAATGGATGAGAGGCAAAAAGATGCTCAAGTTAATCTGCAACCAAGTTGGATCATCGAAAAAGTTTTTTCACACCGTTTTACCTGAAGATCCTCTACAAGAACAACCGGCTGCTGCGCCTGAGATCATCAATAAACAAGCCTTTAAGAAACGAAGCAAATAAGGACACTGGAGTCTGGAGATAGAGAGAGCAAGTCTCTGTGGACAATCTTTTGTTTTATTTCTTTGGGTTTTGTTGTTTCTGTCTCCACCAAGGGAATGAATTGTCATTTTTTTAGTTGCTGGTGTATAAATTCTTGAGAAAGTCATGACTTTGTTCTTTGCTCCGTTCCCTTCAATAATATAGATGACTATATATCACAGTTGTTTTAAATCTTTGACATTCTTTGTATTTACTGTTAAACTTGCCATCGTTGTGCAAAAAATCACACTTCTCAATTTTTAAAGGTCGATACTATGGGTCAACCTCTCTATAAAATAAGAAAACAAAATTTTTATACATTATTTTAAAATAAAAAACTTAGACCACTCTTTTATAAACCAAACCGAGATATAATTTTATTCTAATAGTAAAATCTAAATCTAAACCACATCATTTGTAAATCTAAATCGACATAAAATTTAAACTTTATCCACCATTTGTAAACCAAACCGACATAATTTCGTTCTAATTGTAAAATCTAAATTCTAACCACTTCATTTGTAAACCCAAACCGATATATAATTTTATTTTAATTATAAAATCTAAATCATAATCGCCTCATTTGTAAACTTAAACCAACGTAAAATTTCGTTCTAATTGTAAAATCTAAACCAAGCCAATATTTAACTTTTCTTAATTAAAAGTATACAAATTTTGTTTTCTTAATTTGTTTGCTTTTTAATTTAATTTTAATTTACCTTTAAATGAAATATTAGATATAAGATTCTGATTGGTTGAGAGGAGAATAGGTAAATACAAGCAGGAGTGAACCTTAGTATTTTTTTTTATTTTAAAAACCTCTTAAACAAATACGATTAAGAGTATCATCTTTCTTTTCCAATTTAGAACGTCAAAATCTTAATAAAATGGAATTTTAAATGTATATTTTGGAAATATTAAATATCTTTTAATGTATTTTTTTTTTGTTGAAACAAAGTGTCTGCGGTCAATAAAAAAACAAAGTGTCTTTTTTCATAGACATAGAATACTAGCCATATTTTCTCATAAAAATCAAACTAGCGTCTATAATCTGATTTTATGAAATTAAAGAATGTGGTGATTTATCATATATTGTCGACCAAATAAAATCTTTGAATCTTTAATTGAATTTTTTCAACACCAAAATTAAAAATTTCAATCTGAATGTCGTCTCTTCTGCCTCATAGTCTTTTCATGAATTATACTGGATTCAAAAAAAATGGATTTGTTAAATGATTAATAGAATATTGCACAATTTTAGCGCAAATCAGATTTTTGTAGGATACATTTATGAAAACAAAGTTGATAACCATGATATATTTTTCATACAAATCATCAAATGTACACTAAATAAGAATAACTTATAAAGATTTTGGAAAAATAAAAAAACTAAGCATTCCTCTTTATCCATTATTCTTAAATCTAGTTTTTAGTTGGGATGTAATATAAGAATTATCAATCAAAAGATTAAAAAAAAGGTCAAATAATAATCGAATGATTCAAATTAAAAAATAAATAAAAAAGTTTTTTTTTAATATTTGAAAAAAATGAGTGGAGTGCCTTTTATGCAATTAATAATATTAAAAATAATACTAATCTAAGTTTAGATCTTAACTTGATTCTGTATGGAATCCGAACTATTCTTATCAGCAACCGCTAACACCAGGTCGATTGGGCCGTAAAAGTTGTGCTCACGAAGAAAGTCCTCGAGACTGGGTATAAGATACTCAACCTCGTAGAGTCTGCTACCACCATCCCTGTTTTTCCGTATTCTGCATGATTCCAGATCGGCGAAAACTACCACTGGTCGTAAATTCGGTGGTGGTGCTTATAAATCCGACGATGGTACTTGTAAATCCGGCGGTGGGTGCTTGTTCCATTTTTTTTGGAAAAGAAAAAAAAAAAAGAAATCCCCAATTAGAAAGCTGGACGGCGGCTTGAAACCCTACCTACTCTTTTAATCATCAAGCATCAACTCCTTCTTTATCAATTTTTAATTGGGCTTTGAGATTAATCTCAAAACCCATTATAGTTTGGACTCTATGTTGGATATATACCGGAATTTAAACTAATTTGAGATTTTCTTTTGACTTTTAGTTTTAAAAACTGTTTTTTTCTCTGGAGAATTGTGTTATTTCTTTGGACTTCTCTTATCTATTTAAAAACGTGTGATTGAACCTTATCCCGTTTTAGCGATTATGTTACCCAAGTTAATGTTTGTTAATTTGTATGTTCAATTTTACCAATTTTTAAAAGACAAAGTTTTATTTGATATTAATTTAATATATCATATATTTTTATTCTAACCGAAAACAATTAGTTAATTAAACGTCTAAATAAAAATAAGTTTGTGTTTTTTTTTAAACATTTTTTCCCTAACTAAATTGTGTATTTAGACAACCAAAAAAATGGACAATTTTAACCATGTGATTTCTATAAAATTACACTGGATCGTCGGATTGTGGTGAATACTCGTGTTTACTTATTATTTTGAAAGTTTGATGAATATTTTTCTTGGTCCGTGGTACCAATTTATTTTAGATTACGGCCTTCGTCGTTTGGAAATAAGCAACGTCGTATTTGGTTTGTTCCGATTCATGTAACATATAAACTATCCAAACTCAAAACTTATTATTCAGCACTATTTATTAAAGTTATAATATTAAAATGCATATTTGCCTCGGTACACTTAAAATATTTAAAAATTATATATTATTAATGGGCCTAAGCAGTAAGCCCAACAGAGAAGCGCCCTTTATGCAATTTTAATAAAATACAACAAACTAAACAATGCTCCATGAATCATTAATCATCAATCATCATTTCGGAATTACCTTTCCATTTTTGCGATTCTTCCGAATCGGAAACGCAAAATTGAGCTACGAAAAACCCAAACTTTGAATGAGTTTTGAATTCATTAACGTGTATGTACGACATCTTCTTCTCCTCTCACAAACCCTAATCTCAACGCACGCTTTCAGAAACAGCCCTGTTGTTCTTGTTGTATTCGATGTGGTGGTGATTCGATTTTAAAGGCATTGGAGCTGCTAATTGAGGGTTGGTGTTGATCTGATCTAATATTTGTGAGCTTAAAAATTCATTTGGATTTAATTTCAGGCTGCGTAAGCGTTTCGTGAAGCAAACCCACCAAATCTGAGCTTAGTTTGAAGCTAAAAATCCAAGCTTTGATGAATCTCCTCAGTTAGGGAAGTATAAGGGACGATGAGGATTCAGTAACTGGCAAAGGTTTATGATATGTAGGAGAGAATCTTGGTTACATTTGAAATGAGTCGGTCTCCATCTTTCTCTGTGAAGCCTGAGCTTAGTTTAAAGCCTGATCCTGAGTCTTTGAAACGATGGATTCATGCATTTTGCATTATGAGGTTTGATCTTGAGCAAGGGCAGCTTTTGGAAGAGTGTTATCCACCTGGTTGTCTCTCACAAGAAGAAGAAATTGAGGTTTCGTTCAATTCCTTTCCTGATTCTGTCTCACAGCATCATAACCGCTCAAGCATACATGACTGCATTTTCTTTTTCCGGTTTCGTAGACCGAAGAAGAACGCTGAGGAGAGAGATGGTAGTGATAAGTACTTGTATGGTTATGTGTTTAATAGGCAGAGGCATGATGAAAGGTTGAAAAGGGGAGGTGAACAGAAGTCTGTGGTGATATTATCGCATACGCCTTACTCTAGTGTTTTTAGGCCTTTGCTTCAGATCATTGGCCCTTTGTATTTTGATGTTGGAAATAAGGCTATTCAACATATTGCTGGTTATGTCTCTATGTGGCCTGCTCCTGTACCCGGTAAGCTAATGGAGTTGCCAATTGGTAATGCAATGCTTAAGGTGAACTTGCCGCCTGCTCATAGCCTTCCCTTGGAAAATGGTGTTTTGTATGAGGAATCTTCTTCTTCTATGGCTCCTTTGCTGCCTACAAATCAGTCTGTTCCTCAAGGTCTTTTCCATGATGCAGATCTTTTTGGCATTTACCGGGGGCTATTGTTGCAGCTATGGACATTATGGGAATTGTTACTTATAGGCGAGCCCATCCTTATCATTGCACCAACGCCTCCGCAATGTTCTGAGGCAGTTGCTTGTCTTGTGAGTATGGTTGCCCCACTATTTTGTAGCGTCGACTTTAGACCATATTTCACTATACATGATCCAGGATTTGCTCGACTAAACTCACTCCGAGAAGGAGACACTTTCCCGCCAATGGTTTTGGGTGTCACCAATCTCTTTTTCCTTAAAGCTCTTCGCAATATCCCTCATGTTGTCTCAGTTGGAACCCCTGCTCCAAAC
>NC_025700.1:19258374-19311423 GCF_000633955.1 Camelina sativa | reverse complement strand
GCAGTAAAACTTAGACGAGATGGACCTCTGTGTCTGATGACAGAGCACAAGGAAGCTGTTTGGACCACCTACTCTGCAATAACTAAGCCAGACACTTCTATTTTGAATAGACTTATTGATGCTGGGATGTCACCGAGGGTTGAGGAGTCAATGTCAGTTGTTAATAATGAGATTCTGCGACGCCATTTCTTGGAATTAACTACAAATTTCCTGGCACCTTTTGGTCCATATTTCCAGGTCAATGCTCCTTCCGATGGAACTTCCCCGTATGTTACCCCTCCTTCGCTCCCATCATTCGGTGCAGAGGAATTCCTTTCAAATTTATCTGGGAGAGGTGTAGGGAAGTTTTTGTCTAAACGCATGAAATCCAACTGGCCCGACTTGTATAGGTAATAATATAGTCCTTGGATTTATTGTCTCATTTTGGTCTAGAAGTACGTAGTTCCCTTGCTAAACAGTTCATATTCTTTCAGGCGGTTTCTGCAAGGGCCAAATTTTATGCCTTGGTTCCAAAGAAGGCGTGCTGTTGCCGAGCAAGAACAACGTAGATTATGGAGGCTAGCTAGAATGAAAACTGATATGAGACAGATTACGTCTCAGATGAATGAATTGGAAGCTGTGGATTCCTTCAATGCCATTGAGAAACACATAAATGAGGAAGTCAAGGTATGTTTAATTGACCTTTTGACACTTAAATTTTATGTTCATGTTACTTCTGTGCGAGATTCTTTTATTTAGGTCTGAATGCTCTATCTTATTTGGAAACTCTCATGTTAGAGTTAAAATGATCATGATCTTCCTGCTCTGTACTTACATGCCGGAGATGTTGATTTTATCTTGTTTGCTATGTATTGCTCTGCGTATTATAGGTAGAACGTAGAAGTCTCTTCGAGAATTCTATGATGATAGACATTAACTAGTTCTCTCTTCAGTAGACCTCAAGCTATTATGACATATCAAAAACAATTCTTTTGCAGGCGCGGGAATCAGGAGGAGGAGGTGCCGATTTGGAAGGAACGTTTCAGAAACTGAAGAAGGATCTACAAGCAGTGTTCAGTGTGCTTCCAAGGGACATGCAGCAACTTCTGCTTTTAAATCCGCAAAGAGCATCCCTTCTTCAAGATCCATCAGATCTCCAATGAACCCTCTTCTTCACTAGGGCTTCCATGAGGATTCTTCTGTTTCTCATTCATTCTTTTTGACTTATTCCAAAAAAAAGAAAATTTCTTCATCTACCCTAATTGTCTACTCATTTTTTTCACTTTACATGTATCACGAAACATGAGAATCACGCAACACCGAAATCACTGATACACTGCTGTAATTTTCCTGCTTCGTGGATACAGCAGTGAATGAAATGTGTATCGTTCTTTCATCAGAAAAACATGTAACTATGATTCATATTACGACAACTGAATGAAATGTGTGACGCACAAAGTTCGATGCCAAATTCCTCATAGCCACCCAACCACTTCAGAGTAATTCACTGGATTCATAGCATCTTCATGACAAACATTATTATATATCATACTGCTGAAAAAAGCATCTCTCACAACAGGATCATTTCATCATGAGACCAATCTTTACATTATATGTACACTATCATAGTCAATCAATATAAGATTGACATAGAACACACATGAAACTCACACCCAACAACATAATACAACGACATGCACCAAGCTCTATGAGGCATTGACCATTGGCCATAGATTGGTTCTAGCTTCTACTGTACTTCCTTTTTCTTCTTCTTCAACTTCATACCTTTAGGGCTGGTTTGCCTCTGTTGAACTGGTGTCGGTTCCACAAGCAGAAGCCGCGACATCACATATCTCAAAAGCTCTTCGCGGTGAGAGAATGTGAAATCAAGGTGAGCATACTCAAACTCATTAAACGATACATCAACCTCTGCATCTCTCATCACCTTGTAGTGTTTCTTCACCATGGAAGACCGAATCACCTTGTCATTCCTTCCCGCTACTAAATCCACAGGCACATCGATGAACTTGTAAGACTCCCCTAGATCAAGCGGTTCAGGAGAGCCATAAACCTCCATGTTAGCTGATCTGCTTCCATAATCATACATCCTGAATTTACCGGTGTGTTTGATCTGAGCAAGATGTTTCGCCACACGGAAGGAGACAGCTGGCATGTCATTCATGTTGTAGTGAGGCAATCCTAAGACTCCGACCCAATTCGAGCTGTCTCCACCAACTACATAACTCATTAGAGTTTGGACCAGTCCACCAAGAGCAGGATAGTTGTGAAAGTCACGAGCTAACTTGTTCAGAAGCATCCTGAAGAATCTTGTCGGTATGTAGAAGGCAGGAATGACGCAAGCCAAAACTGGACTAATGAAAAGGAATATGTATTCAACTAATGTGAAACCTAAGTTTGAGTCCTCATGAAACCCAGCAGGTGAAAGTAAGATTAGTCGCGAGAGTCTGTGCGGCTTCTCCTTGATTTTTTGAGTAATAACATACATCAGAATTGCAGCACCGCCTAGACTATGACAGATGGCACAGAGCTTAAAAGGCTCCTCCTGGTTGATTTCTTCATCGATATTGGGCTGGCAGAGCTTGAGTTCTGTAGTTTTTATTTCATGAATTTTTTCTATCATCGCTGGGATATCCTCAGTACCGTGCTCGTTAATGGAGTATCGCCAGAACCTGCAGTTTGGTCAATACCAATGAACATTTGTACAACTTGCAAATATAAACGAAACTCCGCTATCATAAAGAACCAGACAGTAAACGTAGATAAAGTAAGAAGCGAGCTTTAAAACAATAACTCACTCTTTTGAGGATATGTTCTTGTTCACATGATCTCTTGAAACTAAACCCCGAAAGTTACCCAGAAAAACATCATAGCCTGTAAAAGAAAAGAGTGTAAGAAGCTGATAACTCGTTGCTGCATGTGAACTAATGAAAGATTGGAACATGAAAAACTTGAGGCTTAAACCTTGGTCATACGCAGCAAAAGCAGGAGATCCAACAACCCCATTAGATACCCATCTGAAAAAAAAACACGCAGAAGAGGAAAAGGAAATAATGTTTTAGACTACATATATTGGATAATAGGATGTTCAAGTAAAAACTGATATCTTTGGGCAGTTGAGAAGAAAAGGCAAAAGAAGATGAGATGATTTAAATAACTGAATGCACTATCCCTCTTAATCTCACCAAAAGATTTTCCGAAATCTATTCTTGTGTCTTGAGAAAATCAAACATACATGCAAATTATGAAGGTACAAATTACAAAAATAAATTTCCAGTCGGGTCTAGCGTCGGGAACATAGAAACATCCTGGAATCTTTATGCTACATGGATATATAAAAGAATACTTTTCCTCACCTATATTCAGCTTACTAAGTTTGCAAAGTTTACGATTCATTTAAGAACTAAACCATGAAACTTACCCCATCGAAGAATCCAAAACCCCATGCTGCAAAAAAACAGCTTTCCTTGCATCGCGTCTGCAAAGACAAGAGAAGCATTCAACAATCACATTTTAAGGAAGAGACAATAAAACAGGAATGAAAGGATGCCCAAGTGAGCACAACATCTCACAAGAAAGTTATACCTTGGTATCCTTTCCAAGACGAGAACATATCCGTCAGATGTAACAACACGAATAGCTTCGTAAGGATACCTACCAAATGTAGGAGAGAAATTAAGTAAAGATCAAATACTTGAGAAAGAGAAAAATAAATAGAAGCATGAGACATTGAATCTGCCCATACCCCAGCTCTGTTATGACATCTTGACACGTTCGGGTATCTGTGTTCATAGAGTTGTATAAGGTTGTGGGCTGTTCTACGGGCCTTTCCGTGGGAGATGGATCTGTATCTCCTAAAGTAGCAGTCAGCACAGTTTCATCAACTGAAACGTCACCATGGTGTCTTTTAGAGCTGTGACTGAAAGCTGAGAACCATGATAACAATATTGCGAAAGCTTCTGATGGAGAAAGGAGAAGATGCGTAGCCTTGTGAAAAAAATCAAATATTGCTTCTATGCATATCTCGATAGCAAGGTGAAGATCCTGAAAAATAAAGGACATTAAGTAGGAGGAAGCGAGAGGCATTCCAGAGGAAAATATTGAATATATTTGTAAGTGCATCGACAAACCTCAATAACTCCGCGTCTTCTATCAGTAGCTCTGTTGGGAACATCATGGTCTTTGCTAGAGTTGGTCTTGCTAATACGAGGTCTAGAAGAATGTTGGTGCCTTCTTGGGCTCGAAGGAGTTCTTGAACTTCGTTTAAAGAACAAACTCGTCAAATATTGTGGTATCCATAGCAAGATCCGTAGAGGAAAAATCAACCACCAAAGAATGAAGGTAAGCCACTCAGTCCAATGACATTCAGAATTAGCAGAAGCGCTGGCCCAAGAGAGGCGTGAGCTTTGAGATAATGGTGATGCAGGCAGCGGACCATCACTTTCATCTCCAGAAGAATACTCCAAGCTTGAAGTATCAGAATCCACAGAAAGCTCATGAATGAACTCATTGAAAGAAGAGACCCCACTGCCATGAATAATTGGAACAGAGTATAAAATTAGCATACTATTAGGAATTTAGGATTAAACAAACAGAAGAAGAAGATATCATCATCACAGGAATCAGGAAGAAACTATACTTATGCATCCAGCGAGGTAAACGTGGTCCACGAAACGTTGGCCTGAGTTCCCAGCCATGAAGACCTTCAAGAATATTAGCCTTCCCAGGGAGAAGGGTCAACAAAAGAGCAGATACACCATTAATGCATCTAGCAATGTTATTCAAAGACTCATATGTAACAGTTTTCACTGATCTGCACTAAAAGTCAAAACATAACACGAAAGCATAGTTAGTTTAGGCTTGTTAGAACGAACATCTCTAACAAGAAGACAAACCCAATAAGAATAAGATACTATGATAGGGATTAGTCTAACAAGAACAACACAATCCACCCACACATAGAGATCAAGATCAAGTAATCAATTATAAATGCAGTGATACGAGAAGAGAAAAAAACTCACTCTTTGGTAACAGCGAGAGCGTTGTCTACGATCCGTTGCATGACTTTTTTTTTTTTTTAATCAGAAATTGGAAATTTTTAACGAAAACACAATCCGATTCGCCGATTTATCGTCGTTATTCCGCAAAATTTTCCAGGAAAACGACAAAGAGAAAGAAGAAGAAAAAAAACTTTATCCACCTGAAAAAAAAAAAAAAAAAAAAAAAACTGAAATTTTTTTTCCAGAATAGAAGAAATCCCGATGCTTAAGAAATTGACTAAATCGCGATCTATTAGATTTATTGCCGATATTAAGGAAAACGCAAAGACCCACAAGAACCGCGCGATTCCAGAATCCAAAATTTCCAAAAATTGGGAGAATCTGTCGAAAATTAAGAATAAATTTGATAGAGAGAATCCGATTAAAGAAGGGGCACGTCGGCGATTCTTGCCGTCCAGAGGAAGGATCTGTAGAGAGAGAGAGAGAGACCAGATGCTGACACGTTGATTTATATGATTGGATCGTATCGAAAGGTTACACGTGTATTTATATTATTGGATACAGTTTAATGTGACAAAAAATTACGACACGTTTTTATATCCAACGTTTGGAGACGGATAAGGTCATTTTCACCAAAACACACACACGTATAGAGCAAATTCATTCCTGAGTGTGCTTGTTGCTTCATTGAAGACGTGTTTTATGATCTTTACCGACTTTTTGTTGTTCTTTGTTAATTTGCATACCTACATAAATTAAAAATAATAAATACTTTAATCTCTACAACATGAACTACTACTACTACTACTAATATATTACACCATTCGAACACATAGATTCCTTTCTTCTTCTTGATCTCAATCAGCTTCTAAGGGCATTTCCTCTGGATGTACGAAGCTCCATGCTCGAAAACCGAGCTGGCGAGAATATGCGTGGTCGAGAGACTCCACACCCAAATCCAATCTAATGTGTTTACTTACTCAGACTTGGAGAACCACATTTGCTGGAATGAACCTAGCATGCCAAATTTAATTTAATTTACAAATTTTAGTTAATTTAGATATAAAAAATTTAAGAAAAATACCTAGAGTATTTTTCTAAGAGTTAGATGGATTATATAGCGAGATTTTGGATTTGACTTTTCAATATGGTAATAAATATGTCTTCTATTTAAAAACAATTTATATTAGTTATTACTTATTAGGTATAATCAAGTGCAGACAAAATAGTTGCGATTTTTCATAGTACATTTTCGTAAAATTTTGTTACTTTTTTTTGTTTTTGTTTAAAAATTCAAACGGTTGTATCTTTTTTTTTTTACAACATTCAAACAATTGTATCTGTTTATTGTAGAGTTGTGTATTTTCATTATATTTTTTTATATATTTTTTATCACAACTTTTCGTTCTAATAGGTGTGTCTATTTAAATAGTCATGTCTTTTGAACTCTCATTATATTTGTCTCTTCATCACTAACTAACAAATTCGTTGAAACAAATTTTCCATTTTATGTTGAATCTAAATAATTGACTATTAATATCTAATATTCAACGTTATTCTATAATCTAACTAAAATTTTAGAAATATTATAGCAGTAGAAATATTAATACAACTTAATATATAATTTACAGTTGCATCTATTTATCGTAACGTTTCGCTAAAAAGATATCTTTTAATATTTAAATAATAATAATAACAATCTGAATAAATATGAACAACAATTGCGACTTTTTTTAAACAATTTTGTCTACAAAAATTTGTTTTTATTTGTTTTTTTTTAACTCAAACAGTTGTATTTTTTCATTGTAGAGTTGTGTCTTTTTACTATATTCTATTCATATTATTTCATCAAAATTTTTTGTTCTAATATGTGTGTCTATTTAAATAGTCATGTCTTTTGAACTTTCCATATATTTATCTCTTAATCAATAACTAACAAATCATTGTTTGTTGAAACAAATTTTCTATTTTATGTTGAACCTAAATAATTTGAAAATTAATATCTAATATTCAACATTATTCTATAATCTAACTAAAATTTTAGAAATGATTATAGCAATATAGAAATTTAATAAAACTTAATATAGAATTTACAGTTGCGTCTGTTTATCACAAATTTTTGTTAAAAACTATTTTAATATTTTAATTTTATTTTATTTTGTTTTTAAAAATTGTGTATTTTAATTTTAATTTATTTGTTGATACAATAGTACTCATTATTAAATTTTGTTTTTAACTATAATTATTTAATTAAAAATTACATTTACTCACTACAACCATTAGTTCAATATTCTCAAATAGAATCACTTTGTTATAATGATTTTATTAATTTTAGCTCTTTACCATGATTGTTCATAAAATATCTTATTTTTATAATACTTAAAATAGTGTTTTTTTTTGCCAAGTTGCATCTATTCTACATAATATGTTTTGTTATAAGTTTTTATTTTGATGGTTGTGTTTTTAGTAACAGTTTATGTTTAATGTTTATGTATTCAAACTATTCTATAAGATTCAAATAATTTCATAATTGGTTTGTTCGTTCTGTTGCCGCAGGTACTTGTCGGGGGTACCAAAACCAATCCAACCAAAGTGTAATGTTTCTGAATCATAGTCACAAAGACTGATGATTTTTGTGAAGATGTGGGTAAAAGTGTTGTGTTCCAATCTTAAGTCACAAAGACTTTTGATTTGTTTATAAGCCTTGGATAAAAGTAGTCACAAAGACTTTTGATTTTATTATAAGCCTTGGGTAAAAACGTTATGATCTCAAGTCACAAAGACTGATGATTGTTTTATGAACCTTGGGTAAAAGTGTTCCCATCTCAAGTCACAAAGACTTTTGATTTTATTATAAGCCTTGGGTAAAAGTGTTTCGATCTCAAGTCACAAAGACTGATGATTGTTTTATAAACCTTGGGTAAAAGTGTTCCGATCTCAAGTCACAAAGACTTTTGATTTTATTATAAGCCTTGGGTAAAAGTGTTTCGATCTCAAGTCACAAAGACTGATGATTGTTTTATAAACCTTGGGTAAAAGTGTTCCGATCTCAAGTCACAAAGACTTTTGATTTTATTATAAGCCTTGGGTAAAAGTGTTTCGATCTCAAGTCACAAAGACTGATGATTGTTTTATAAACCTTGGGTAAAAGTGTTCCCAATAATCATAGTCACAAAGACTGATGATCTTTTAAAGCCAAAACGGAGGGTAACTTGATCCAGCAAACTGAAACCCAATCCCAAGTATAATAGTCTGTCGAGATAATTCTATTAAGCCGTTGGTATAGGGTAAAAGTGTTGTGTTTTTTTGTCTAAAAGACTTAACATCCAACCAAAGTGCCGTGGGTACTAAAATCAATCCAACCAAAGTGTTATGTTTCCCAATCACAGTCACAAAGACTGATGGTATTTTAAATCTGTGGGTAAATCTCAGTCACAAAGAATGCTGATCTTTTAAGCTATGGGTAAAGTGTTATGTTTTCTCCCAATCTCAAGTCATACAGACTTTTGATTTGTTTTTATAAACTAATTGTTTCAATCTAAGTCACAAAGACTGATATTTTATAAATCTGTAGGTTATGGAAATTTTGTTTCTCAATCTCAGTCACAAAGACTCATGATTTGTTAAGTTGTGCGTAAAAGAGAGTCCCAATCTCAGTCACAAAGACTGGATCTTTTTTAAACTGTGGGTAAACTGTTATGTTTTCTCCTAATCTCAAGTCATAAAGACTTGTGGGTAAAGTGTTGCGTTTTCTCCCAATCTCAATCACAAAGACTTGTGATTTTTTTATAAGCTTTGGGTAAAAGTGTTGTGTTTTCTCCCAATCCAAGTGTTATGTTTCTTTGTCTCAAAACTTAAGATCCAACCAAAGTTTTAGCCAGGGGTACTAAAACAACCAATCCAACAAAAGTCTTATGTTTCCCAATCACAGTCACAAAGACTGATGATTTTTTAAAGTCGTCGATACCAAAACCAATCTAACTGAAGTGTTCTGCTTCTTTGTCTAAAAGAATTTAACATTCAAGAACAAATCCAGCCAAAATGTTAAGTTTCCGAATCACAGTCACAAAGACTGATGATATTATAATTATGTGGGTAAAAGTGAGTCACAAAGACTGATGATCTTTTTATAGTCGTGGGTACTACAACCAATCCAACCAAAGTGTTATGTTTCCCAATCACAATCACAAAGGGAATGTTTTTAAATCTGTGGGTAAAAGGGAATGTTTTTTCCAATCATAGTCACAAAGACTGTGATTTTTATAAACAGTGGGTAAAAATATTGTTTTCTCCCTATCAGTCACAAAGTCTGATGAATTTTTCAAGCCATGGGTAAAGGGATTGTTGTTTTTCTCAATCTCAGTCACATAGACTGCTGAATTTTTCAAGCCATGGCTAAAGGGAACACAGTCACAAAGACAAATGATTTTTTCAAGCCATGGGTAAAGGGAACACAGTCACAAAGACAAATGATTTTTTAAAGTCATGGGTACCACAACTAGTATAACCAACTTCTTTGGCTGAAAGACTTAACATCCATCCAACCAAAGTGTTAGCCGTTATGTTACAGTCACAAAGACTGATGATTTTTCAAAGCCCTGGGTAAAGGAAATATTGATTCCCAATCTCACTCACAAAGACCGCTGATTTTTTTTTTTAAGTTGTGGGTAAAAGTGTTGTGTTTTCTCCCAATCTCAAGTCACAAAGACTTTCGAATTTTTAATAAGCCTTGGGTAAAAGTGTTCCAATCTTAGTCACAAAGACTAATGATATGTTTAAGCTGTGTCTAAAGTTTTATGTTTTCTCCCAATCTCAAGTCACACAGACCTTTGATATGTATGTAAGCCTTGGGTTAAAGTGTTTCAATCTCAGCACAGAGACTTCTATGAAACCATGGGTACCAAAACCAAACCATCACAAAGACTTATGATTTTTCAAAGCCCTGTGTAAAGGTAATTTTGTTTCCTATAATCTCAGTCACAAAGACTGATGATTTTGTTAAGCTGTGGGTAAAAGAGAGTCTCAATCTCAATCACAAAGACTAGCTGATATTTTTTTAAAACCTACGGGTAAAGTGTTGTTTTTTCTCCCATTCTCGAGTCACAAAGACTTTTGATTTTTTTGTAAGCCTTGGTTAAAAGTGTTTCAATCTCAGTCACAAAGACTGATGATTTTTTCAAGCCACAGGTAAAGGGATTGTTTTTATCAATCTCAGTCACATAGACTGCTGAATTTTTCAAGCCATGGGTAAAGGGATCACAATCACAAGGACCGATGCTCTTTTAAAGTCGTGGGTATCAAAACCAATCACACCAAAGTGTTCTGCTTCTTTGTCTAAAAGACTTCAACATCCAACCAAATATATGCCGTTCAGACCTTGGTACTAAAACAAATCCAACCAAAGTGTAATGTTTCTGAATCACAGTCACAAAGACAGATGATTTTTTAAGTGAGAATCACAAAGACTGATGATTTTGTTAAGTTGTGGGTAAAAGTGAGAGTCACAAAGACTGATAATTATGTTAAGCTGTGGGTAAAAATGTTGTGGGTAAAAGTGAGAGTCACAAAAACTGATGATTATGTTAAGCTGTTGGTAAAAATGTTGTGTTTTCTCCCAATCTCAGTCATGAAGACTGCTGATTTTTGTAAAGCTGTGGGTAAAAGTGTTGTGTTTCTACCAATCTCAGTCACAAAGACTTATAATCTTTTTGTAAGCCTTGAGTAAAAGTGTTGTGTTTTCTGCCAATCCAATTGTTATGTTTCTTTGCCTAAAAGACTCATCAAGATCCAAAGTGTTGACCGTGATACAAAACAATTTTCCCAATCTTAGTCACAAAGACTTCTGATTTTTTAAAAGTTATGGGTAAAAGTGTTGTGTTTACTCTCAATCTCAAGTCACAAAGACTTTTGAATTATTTAGAAGCCTTGGGTAAAAATGTTTCAATCTTAGTCACAGAGACTGATGATGAATTTTTTATAAGCCTTGGGTAAAAGTGTTGTGTTTTCTCCCAATCCAAGTGTTATGTTTCTTGGCCTAAAAGACTTAAGATCAAACAATTGTGTTAGCCGTACTAAAACCAATCCAACCAAAGGGTTATGTTCCCCAATCACAATCACAAAGACTGATGATTTTTAAAGCCGTGGATACCAAAACCAATCCAACCGAAAGTGTTCTGCTTCTTTGTCTAAAAGTCTTAACATCCAACCAAAGTGTTATGTTTCCCAATCAGTCACAAAGACTGATGATATTTTACATCTGTTCTTAATCACAGTCACAAAGACTGATGATTTTTTGAAGCCACGGGTAAAGGGATTGTTTTTATCAATCTCGTCACATAGACCGATGAATTGTTTCAAGCCCATGGGTAAAGGGATCATGATCACAAAGACTAATGTTCTTTTAAAGTCGTGGGGTACCAAAACCAATCCAACCAAAGTGTTCTGCTTCTTTTTCTAAAATAACATCCAACCATAGTTATTAGCCGTTGGTACTAAAACCAATCCAAACCAAAATGTAATGTTTCTGAATCACAGTCACAAAGACTGATGATTTTTAACAGCAGTGGGTAAAAGTAAGAGTCACAAAGACCGATGATTATGTTAAGTTGTGGGTAAAAATGTTGCCTTTTCTCCCAATCTCAAGTCACAAAGACTTTTGATCTCTTTAGAAGCCTTGGGTAAAAGTAGTCACAAAGACTTTTGATTGTTTTATAAGTCTCGGGTAAAAGTGTTTCGATATCAGTCACAGAGACTAAAGTGTTCTGATCTCAAGTCACAAAGAGTTTTGATTTTTTTAGTAAGCCTTGGGTAAAAGCGATTCAATCTCAGTCACAAAGACTGCTGATTATGTTAAGATGTGGGTAAAAGAGAGTTCCATTCAATCTCAGTCACAAAGGCTGCAGATTTTTTTTTAAAGCTGTGGGTAAAAGTGTTTCAATCTCAGTCATAGAGACTTGATGATTTTTGTATAAGATTTGGGCAAAAGTGTTGCAATTTCAAGTCACATAGACTTATATGAAGCCATGGGTACCAAAACCAATCCAACCGATTATGTTTCCCAATCACAGTCACAAAGACAAATGATCTTCTAGTGTCGTCGAACCAATACCAATCCAACCAAAGTGTAATGTTTCTGAATCATAGTCACAAAGACTGATGATTTTTGTAAAGATGTGGGTAAAAGTGTTGTGTTTTCTCTCAATCTCAAGTCACAAAGACTTTTGATTTGTTTATAAGCCTTGGGTAAAAGTAGTCACAAAGACGATGATTGTTTTATAAGCATGGGGTAAAAGTGTTTCGATCTTAAGTCAAGACTAGGGTAAAAGTGATTCAATATCAGTCACAAAGACGATGAATGTATTATAAGCCTTGGGTAAAAGTGTTCCGATCTCAAGTCACAAAGACTTTTGATTGTTTTATAACCCTTAGGTAAAAGTGTTTCGATCTCAGTCACAGAGACTGATTCTAAGCCTTGGGTAAAAAGTGTTCTGACCTCAAGTCACAAAGACTTTTGATTTTATTATAAGCCTTGGGTAAAAGTAGTCACAATGACTGATGATTATTTTATAAACCTTGGGTAAAAGTGTTCCGATCTCAAGTCACAAAGACTTTTGATTTTATTATAAGCCTTGGGTAAAAGTGATTCAATCTCAGTCACAGAGACTTATGATTTGTTTATTAACCTTGGGTAAAAGTATCTCGATCTCAAGTCACAGAGACTTTTGATTTTTGTAAGTGTTCCCATTTATAGTCACAAAGGCTGATGATTTATTTATAAGCCTTGGGTAAAAGTGTGTTGATCTCAAGTCACAAAGACTTTTGATTTTTGCATAAGCCTTGGGTAAAAGTGTTCCAATCTCAGCCTTGGGTAAATGTGTTTCGATCTCAAGTCACAAAGACTTTTGATTTTTGCATAAGCTTGGGTAAAAGTGTTCCAATCTCAACCTAGGGTAAAAGTGTTTCGATCTCTAAGTCACAAAGACTTTTGATTTTCGTATAATCATTGGGTAAAAGTGTTCCCAATCATAGTCACAAAGACTGATGATTTTTAAAGCCAAAACCGAGGGTAACTTGATCCAGCAAACTGAAACCCAATTCCAATTATAATAGTCTGTCGAGATAATTCTATTAAGCCGTTGGTATAGGGATTGGTTTTGCAGCCTCTGGTCTAAAGTCAGAAGGGACAATGTCCCCAAAAGAGAATATGACAAAACACCATTAGTTTGAGTGTTTGCCTATGTGATCGATCTCTCTTGGGTTTTAAAGAAAAACAAAAACAAAACAAAAATCACGAAAACCAAAACTAACAAAAACAAAATCAAGTAACGAACTTGAAATTCAGAGAAACCCAGATTCGTTGGGGTTTTGCAAATATCAAATCCGATTGAAAACGAAAACATAATGAAATAAAGAAACCCTAAAAAAAAGCTGAAGAGAATTGGGGGTCATTGTAAGAAATCTCCCAAATTCTACAAACCCTAGCCTAAACAGAGAAAGAAAACGAATCGAAAACCCAAAGAAAACGAAACGAAAACCCAAAGAAAACGAAAACGTAATGAAATTAAGAAACCCTAAAAAAGAACGAACGAACGAACTTGAAATTCACAGAAACGCAGAATCGTTAGGGTTTCACAAATATCAAATCCGATTGAAAACGAAACGAAAACCCGAAGAAAACGAAAACGTAATGAAATTAGGAAACCCTAAAAAAAAGTTGAAGAGAATTGGGGGGGTCATCGTAAGAAATCTCCCAAATTCTACAAACCCTATCTAAACAGAGAAAGAAGAACTAAAAATTCTAAGATTAAAATTATGACTCAGAGTCTCTCTGATAAAAGCTTCCTCTCCCTATTTATAAACAAACAAGTCGGTGATCAGGCAGATACGCGTTTTCCTTTTTTTGTTTTCTTATTTTCCTTTTTCCTTTATTTTTGTTGTTGTTATAAGTGTTTCCTTTTTTTTTATTCTTTCCCTTAGAAAAAGCCTTGTGACTGAAAAAATCAGAGGGAAACAAGAGAAATATGATCTAACACATTGGTAGAGGCGAGAGTTTTATCACAAAAGTTACCTGAACTATGGAAGGGTTGAATATAACATCAGGGACTTTGAATCTATCAGCACCAATTTCAAGTCTCCTGTATTGCAAGCCAGAAGTTAATAAGATGATGTGATTGAATAGAGACAATAATCAAGTTTCCTGAGAAAAATGAATACTGCCTCTACGTCAAAAATACTAGTACGTCAAAAAAGCCTCCTGTATTGCAAGCCAAAGCATTTGCATTTGGAGAAAAAAATAACAACAACAAACACATAAACTGGGGCTTATTGGCCATCGGGAAGCTCGTAAGACGTCGTTGGAATGTTCGAATATGATTTGTCTGAAAAGAAAATTAAGATATCAGGCTAATAAAGCAAGTTACTGTTCATTATACTTTCAGGGATCTTGTCCCTGTGTCTTCTAAGCAGGGACTAAATTGTGAAGATAAGCAAATGAATTAAACCAAAGAAAGACACGAAAAAAGTCATACCATCATAGGGAGTGTCTGGAACCCGACATATAGAATCCTTGATATGACAGCCTGTGAGTAAAGAAACGGACTATAAAATATCACTATTCAACGTTACACTTATGTTTAAAAAATGGAACTTTCCAAAATCCACACTGATAAGAATTCATATCAATGGCAGATCAGGACGAAAATTCTGCGATAGTTTGGAAATAAAATATGGGCAAATTGAGTAATACATATACGGATATACCTTTTGAAGAACATAACCGTCATGCACTGGTGAAATAGTCGTGGATCCTCCACCACTGAAAGGGGGGAAAAGCGTGAATACAATCAGTGCTTCCCAAATGAATCATACAAACTGTAAATAAGGTACCCTTTCACGTCAAATAAGATACAAATAGCCTAAGCTTCTGTTTAATATGAAAAGCATGGAGTTACAGTTCTCCAAACTCATCTTCTAAGAACAGAGAACGCAGTCTCTGATCTCTAACAAACTCACACAATTCTGATCACGCAGGATGATCTTTACTAAACACTCTCTCTTCTATTTATAGTGATCCTCATGATCTGATACTGCTAACTAACTTCTTCTTCTCTTCCTTTCTGCTGCCAACTCAGCCTCAAGCTCCTTTCTCTCAATACTTATCAGATACATAAGAGAGAATAAGTTCCAGATTCCAAAGATGAAAACAGCATTGATATAAGATAGAGAAACCAGACTTTTCTCTTTGCTGTTGTGTGTTCAAAGGGGGCTCTGCTAGCAGCATCGGATGTTCCTTGGGATCAATCATTAGACATCCTAAACAAATAACATTTAAACAGAGGAGTTCATCAACCAACCACATAAATGAAAAGGAAAAAGTTAAAACAATGAAGACAAAAAAAAAAAAACTGATAGATTATACGAGTTACCTAAAAGCATGGTCCCATAAATTGTCCACCATATCCCAATCAGTTACAATGCCATCCTTTATGACACTATCTGGAGAAACTAAAAAAATCACACACACATGGAGAAACTAAAAAAATCATCCCTCGATTCTAACCAGCTTGAAGTCTGTAACATTAGTTCATGACAAAAATCCTGACCTCCATTTGATCACGGCGAAAATTCAAAGCTTGAGACCCAAAGTAAAGCTTCCGTTTGTCGTTTTCTTAATCAGACTCCACGACATTGGTTTTTGCATCCTCCGTATTAGCAGCAACATCATCAATATCCATTCCAGTTCCATCTATTGCTCCAACAACCTTATGACACATCATCACAACAACAACAACAACAAAAAAAATCTAAACTTTAAGGAAAACAAAGGGCCTAAATTTAAGGAAAACAAACTCAATTGCAAACAAAGGAAGTTGGAGGAATGAGAAACTAAGACTTACGGAGGGGAAAACAGCTTTGGGGGCATCTTCTCCAGCGTAACCAGCTTTGCAAGTGTGTGAACCCAAGTCAACTACAATAGCTGACACTTCATCTGTCCAACAGATACGAAATCCACCACAGAAAGAAAAGTTAAGACCTTGACGAGAGACGAACTCAAGCGAAAAGGAAAAAGATGTTGTGAGCTGAATTTAGGGAGGGATCAAATATAACCTACCTCCGCCGTACATGGCTGCCGAGAATGCGAGAGGCGGAGAGGTTTTCTCTATCGGAGCTTCGTCGGAGGGTTTATGAACGGACCACAGAAGTAACTGTTGAAAGTGAGTTTGATTTTGTCAGGATTTCACTTTGCCTCGGCTTGTGATGTGAGTATAATATAATAAGGAAGAAAAGGACTGAAACAAAAAGACTAAATATAGAGGGACTAAAACTAAAGAAACTGAAAATAAAAGGACTAGGAAATAAAAAATGTGAAGAAAAAAATAAACGCCGTTGCCGGGGATCGAACCCGGGTCACCCGCGTGACAGGCGGGAATACTTACCACTATACTACAACGACATTATTGACTAAGTTTCCCAGTTATATTTTATAACTAACACTTGATAAATGTGCTAAAGAGTTGGTTTATGGGATTCTGGTACTTTCGATTGGTCAAACTCGAAACAAGAAGCAAGCATCATTTACGAATGAACTCAAATAATACACAAACATGAAGATCTCAATTCTCAAGTGTTGCAACAATTTGACACACATCATGTGTGCAATAACAATACCTATCCACCGTCTCACACCAAACCAATTGATTCTGACCTTAAATTACCCAGAAAAAACCTCCCATTATCTCCAAAACAAAGAAGAAAGAAAACTAAATCTCCTAGAGAAAATGGCTTCTTCTACTCTCTTTATCACTCTTCTGATCTCCTTGTTGTCACCATTCTTTCTCCGACTGGTTGTTGCTCAAGTACCATCTACATGTGCCTCCAGGCTGCTTTCCTTAGCTCCATGTGGTCCATTCGTTCAAGGCTTTGTCCAGCTTCCGGCTCAGCCTTGTTGTGACAGCTTAAACCAGATCTATAGCCAAGAAGCAAACTGTCTCTGTCTCTTCCTCAACAACACATCTACTTTATCCCCTGCTTTTCCTATCAATCAGACTCTTGCTCTACAATTGCCTCCACTTTGCAACATTCCAGCCAATTCATCTTCTTGCTCCTCCTCGTCCTCCACCGCCCCTGGTACGTAAACGACACTTCTACTTTGTGCTCTGTGAGATTCACTGTTTCATGAAACTTATGAAAGTGTTTTCGGTTTATAGTAGGAGGGGTGCCTAGTGATTCCTCCTCTGTTGCACCACCACCTTCCTCGTCTGTTGCTCCACCACCTTCTAGCTCAAATGGTTCTCGGGTCGCAGGTAAGCCACTTTTTACCAAAGTTTTCAGTGTCTGGGAAAACCAAAACATCAAAAAAATTAACACTCAACAAAAAATGTTACTTTTCACTTTATTCAGCGACTCCAGTGGCTCAAATGGACCCAAGACCCACCAGTTTCATGGGATTAGGCTATGGTTTAAAATCCTCTGGCTCCAAGTCCGAGACTCAGCTAATCATCCTTGCACTTGCTGCGGTTCTACCAGCCACTCTCCTCCTCAACTGAGTCCGTCTGCATTAAACTACCATCTCGTATTAAGTTACTCTCTCCTGTTGTGTTTTCTCTATGAATTAACATCAACTTTATTGCTCTACGTTATTGGTATGTTTCCTAAAGAAGTAAGCAGTTCTTGAAATGAAATCACAAAAGCAGAACAATGAAGAACAAATACTCTTCCTTTTAACTTTTAAATCTGTAACATTATAAACACAACCAAACAAGATCAACTTGGAATATGGCTTTTTTAAAAACACCCCCAAAAAGCAAAAAAAGGTTCAGTCTTTATAAATCTTTCTCTAAACACTGAACTGATCACACTATTCCAAACTAGGCGCCACTTCTGTTGGGTTGGACTCGAACACATCTTCAGAGTTGGAACTCTCTGCTTCATCAAGAAGGTCACGAGATTGGATCGCCTCTTTATACACTGGCGTCTCTTTGAAATCCGTAGCACCTTCATTATACGTCCCCGCCGCAAGTCCACCGGAGATTAGCTGTCACAACACTCAAACCATTGTGACTTGAATTGACTTAACTTAAGTTGAGGACTTGAATTATGAGTATTGAAATGTTACCGCGAAGAGGATTCCGAAAGCCCATAAGTACTGAACGAAGAACCCTAAACCATCCCACTTCTCACCTTCCCAAGGATCTGCTTCAAGCCCAGGAAGATCCTTAATCGCATATACCGGCGCGTCTTTTGGATCACCTCTGAACCGAGTATTCACAACCGTCCTATCTCCACCGTCGTCTTCCAAGCTGATTTNACACCCCCAAAAAGCAAAAAAAGGTTCAGTCTTTATAAATCTTTCTCTAAACACTGAACTGATCACACTATTCCAAACTAGGCGCCACTTCTGTTGGGTTGGACTCGAACACATCTTCAGAGTTGGAACTCTCTGCTTCATCAAGAAGGTCACGAGATTGGATCGCCTCTTTATACACTGGCGTCTCTTTGAAATCCGTAGCACCTTCATTATACGTCCCCGCCGCAAGTCCACCGGAGATTAGCTGTCACAACACTCAAACCATTGTGACTTGAATTGACTTAACTTAAGTTGAGGACTTGAATTATGAGTATTGAAATGTTACCGCGAAGAGGATTCCGAAAGCCCATAAGTACTGAACGAAGAACCCTAAACCATCCCACTTCTCACCTTCCCAAGGATCTGCTTCAAGCCCAGGAAGATCCTTAATCGCATATACCGGCGCGTCTTTTGGATCACCTCTGAACCGAGTATTCACAACCGTCCTATCTCCACCGTCGTCTTCCAAGCTGATTTCGATCTGAGACGGCGGATTCTCGCCGTCGTAAACGCCGTTGTTTTCTTCCGGCTGATCCTTGGTCGTCGTCGTGGGGACGAGGCTCCGACGCTTCTTGCTGTCGAATCGACCGGTCTGTGCGGAAGGTTTTTTGGCGGCAGAGACAACGTGGTGACGGGTTCTTGACGGAGAAGGGAAGTTTACGAGTCGGAAGGTGAAGAAAGGATTACGAGAAGAATCCGTTAGGTCTTTACAATGGATTCTAGCTCCTCCGCCACCGCTACTCACGGTGAGAGCCATTTCTTTTTGTTGTGTGGATATGTGTGAGAGAGAGGGAAGAAGCGAGAGATTCGAAGAAGATAAGGAAAAACAAATTTCGGGTCTTATTAAACCCGACCCGATCCCACTTGACCCGCTTCTTTGCCTATTTAACTTTTTTTTTAAACATAAATCGAAATTATCATAAATTCCACAATACAACAATTTAATACAGTCGTGTGAGAAACATTAAAGAGAAAAAATAGACCATACTAATTTTTTTTTATTGACTAAATCATTTGTTTAGTCCTAAACTAACGACGTGTTTGATAAACCCATCTAAATCTTTAACAGAGCTCCCATGTTCTTGGACCGCATCCAACGCTGCTTTCCTCAGCTCCACCGCTTTGATCCTCTCCGTTTGCTTTCCAGTCACAGCATCAGCGAAAACTCTAGCTAACGCGTCTGGGTCAGGCACGGTATCTGGTCCTTCGCAAGCACGCACGCCCACTCTCAGCTGGTCGACCACCAGAGACGCGTCTGTGTACTGGTCTGCTCTCATCGGCCACGTCAGCATCAAAACGCCCGCGACGACCGCCTCCATCACGGAGTTCCAACCGCAGTGCGTTAGAAACGCTCCCACTGCTCGGTGACGTAGCACAGCTACTTGTGGAGCCCATCCTCTGATCACCAGACCCCTCCCAGCCACACGATCGTCAAAGCCGTCTAGGATGTTCCCACGTGACGAATCTTCCTCGACGGGCTCCTTTACGGCCCATACGAAATGGACGCCGCTTTTCTCGAGCCCAGAAGCGAGCGCAAGAGTCTGCTCCTTGGTCAAAACAGCTTGACTTCCGAAGCACACGTACACCACGTGGTCATCCTCACGTGCGTCTAGCCACGACATCACGTGATCGACAGAAACTGAGTTCGGCCCACCGCGATTATCACCGGATACTGGAAGAATTGGTCCTACGGCCCATACACGATCATGGCCCATCTCTCGCTTAAGATACTCGAGATAAACACCTTCCATGGCGGTGAAAGAGTTGACGACGAGTCCCCAACTCGCCACGTTGTCTCTAAACGAGTCTCTCACGAATTCCCAAGTTGGATCTCCGTGAACGTAACTTCTGTAAATCGAAGAGACGTGAGACCAAGGGTATTTCGGACAATTCGGGATCTTGGGAAACTCGAGGATCTCGTCATCTTCATGTTTCTTGGTGGGCATATCGACCCACAACGTATTGAGGATGCAGCAAGTGATAGCAGCGGAGGGAGAGAATTCGAAACGAGGGATTCCGAGGTTTTGGGTCCAGCCAAGGAAGAAATCAGAGACGATGGCTACAGGAGGAGAAGGATGAGAAGCAATCCAAGAGAGAAGCGGCGCGTGGAGATCACCAAGCGCGTGGATCATTGAAGGGAAGGCGGAAGGAGGTAAGTCTTGGACGTTTTCGACGCCGGGAGGGATCGAAGGGTGAGAAGGAAAAGGGAGGATAAGTGTTTCGATGTTAACTCCTGCGGAGAGAAGAGGAGAGAGGAAAGGGAGGTTCTTTGGGGTGACTAAGACTGTTATGGTTAAGGCGGCGCCGCCACGGAGAGCTAGGCGGTGGGTGAAGTCGAGGAGGGGAATCAGGTGGCCTTGCGCCGGAAATGGAAAGATCAAGACCTGAGTCTTTGTAGGAATGTTCTTTTCTTCCGATACTGTCAATGTCATAATGACACTTTTTAGTTAACTTTCTTGTTTTTGCCGGAATGGTTATTTGGTGGTGCCAAAAGAAGAAAGAGGAGAGTGATTTAAATAGAGATGTGTTTAGTGCTAACTGTTGTTAATTGCCGATTTGCGTTACCCATTGTTATCCCAACACTTAGAGAAAATGCTTACGACTCTTTTGATAATACCGTGTGGTTGTGGGTCTTTTGATTTATTTAGCATCCAATAACACTTGCGAAGAGCACTAATTGGGATTGAACATTTTTACGTAACGCCTCTTACATTGTTTGCTTATTGTAGCAAAATGGTTTCTCGCTCCTCATAGGTACACGTCTGAAAACATACGATTTTGGTATTAACTTTTTTAAAGCAGAAAGAGTAGGTACAAGTCGTGTGGGTAGGTACTTTACCCATAAAATCGTGTGTTGGTACAGTAAATATTGGAAACAGTTTCAAGTAAGCAACTCTATGTATTGGGGTGCTTTGCCAAAAATTTGCGTAGTTACAAATATTACCGAATCTACTTCAAAGCTCTGGTTCACAGGCCTCCTTTAGCATTCAAAAGCCTCAAATGGCCAAGATAGGTGACTTAACTAGGTCCAAATGTTTGGTGCTAAACCCTTTAGTCTCCTCGTCAGTCATTGACAAAGCCGAGTTCACATGCGATAGCAAGATGGTCGCTTCCCCATTTCTGCAAATTTGCATCAGTCAGAAACTTGTAGGCAACTCTCCCAACAATCACGATGTTTTTACCGTTTAAATTGAACAGAGATTTTCCAGTCTTTATAGGGAAATTACTAACTCAAGAAAGCAAAGGGAAAAGAAAAGATAGTTAGCCACTACTTGACCTAAAAAAAACATATGATACCTCACTTGGTAGTCCACATGTTCTTGTCAAAACATCAGTTGGCAAGGTTTCAAGAACCCTGACAGGAACAAGTTCCTTTGTGTGCCTGATTTCAATTCCTCAGATTAATGTTTGGGATTATATAAAATAATATAAGCATATATCACCACAGACTTAACTATATATAATCAAAAGCTCTAATCAATGATATCAAAACAGACTTACCATATATAATCAACTGTTCCCAGGAACCTGGAATGATATGTTGTTGCCAATGGTTCACCGCGTTGATCTCTCGTTCTATGAGTACCCTGAAGATCTCAGGTTTTAGCATACTAAATGGAAAGCTACAACATCATAAAATATGTTCCCCACGTTTCTCAGTATCTAGTATAAAAGAAGGCCACAGTTCCTAAAGGCGTTCTGAGTTTGTATGGATTTTCTATTCTTGAGGTAAGGGAAACCTATTTTAGTATTCCTCTAATACATATTTCAATGCTTTCAATACGCCCAGAAGTCGAGAACAAGAAACAAAAAAACTTACAGGAACTCCACTATATGCGCTATGAAGCTTCAGTTGATGTTGGACATGAGTGCTTGCTTGACCACCAGTTGCAAACTGTAGTTCTTCCTTGCTCCATACATTGGGTAGTGATCCGGATGTGGATACTGCAGCCCTGAAGAGAGGGGAAGTTGTTAAGTTAGACTAAATCGAGATAAGATCTGAGGAATACCAAGTTGATAAAGCACAGACCAAAGAAGAGATATAAGTAATCTATCAGTTCATCAGGTGAACCGAAAGGGAACGCAGACACATTACCCAGAAAACCAAAGATCTCGGTGAGTATCAAATTACCTAACTGCATACCGGTTTCTAAATGACCTCTTCTTTGGTTCCATTTCAGACTGGCCAGAAATTTGCCTGCGATTGTGTAATTGTGTATCCAACTGGAAAAAGGAAAATATAGAGTTTATTCTAACATTTCCAGCAAAGAAAGGAAAAAAATGTTGACAACGAAAATTGTAAAAGAAAGAGTCCAGGACCCTCAATGGAACTCACATCAGCTGAAGCTATGAAATCGTAAATTGCACTCTGTCCAGCATTTCAAGATTAAGTTTTAGAACACTATCAGCTAAATCAATAAATAATACAAACAAAAAAAACAAAAGTTGGTAAAGAGATAACCTGTGGAGTGCTATTCAGATCACCAGCAATCACCACTGGAATATTTCCCCATTCCTGTGATAACTGGTAAGCCTTCTCCAGAAATAGTCTTACCTAAAAGTTATGACATATCAACTATTAAAAAAACGAGCGAGCTACTAGAATTTCAATGAAGTTTCATCTATACTGCCAGGCATATATGTACTGATATATACATCACTTACTACCAACTAAATAACTGACATTTCCAAAGTCAGTAGCGACAACAATGCTCTACAGATTCTAAGGATAAACGAGTTTCATCAGAATTTTGTAGGGATCTAGCATGATATACCTGGCCTAGCTTGATATCCCCACGCTTAGGATTGAACAGGACATGTATATTCCCAACTACTAGCCGTCGAGGACTTAAAGATGTTTCAAATATCAGGCAACGAAACATGAGAGCGAGCATAAAATTTAGTAAGGATCTTAACAGTAACATACATATTCACTCCAGTAAGGGAATCAGAAGAGAACTCAGACATACTCTGAAGGTCGCACACTTAATTTAGACTTTGGGTCCTCATGGTTCATCTGTTAATTGACAAGGATGAAACTATCGAAAATTGAGTAATTATCATTTCTTCAAACACAACAGGAGGGGTAAAAAATCTAAAAAAACCCCAACAATGAAGATGCATCTTGCCATATCTCTGTGTGCTCCTATAACTAAGGAAAATCAGAGGAGACGAATATAGAGCAATTACTTTAAATGGTGCATACCTCTAAAACACAAAGTTGAGCAACATTGTTTCGCATGTCAAATCTATCAAACTCTATATGTTGATAGTCTAGAAGTTTAAATCTGCACTCACAACAGAAATATATCACGAATGATGAAACCAGAGAGCAAGAGTCTAACAAAATAAACAACATTGTGAAACAATTAGAAACCGAAGCCTTATAACTAATATATTGTGAAGGCAATTTCAAAGCTAAATAGAACTGGGAGATATATAATTTCCCTCGCTCCGATATAGAAATATTCCCTTTAGACAATTCAAATGGCTAGATTTCTGACTCCGGCATATAGAGACTTCCCAGTTCCCACCACACATACAAAATGACCTTAAATAGAAACAACAGGACTTACAATTTCTCTTTCCAGAATATAGCACAACCATCACTCGCTTCTCCAGTCCGACTCTAAAATAACACTAGATATATGAAAACGGTCACCAATGCATTTGAGGTAATAAAAGCTGTTCGACTCGTATATACCTTGTGAACACCTTGAAATCCCCTAGTTTTAAGAAGACCATCGAGATCATCAAAGCGGTCAACCTCCTGCAGTAAAATTGGAACATGAGAATGCAACCAGACTTCTCTTTGGAAATAAATGGAACTAAAATAAGCTCTTCTCAACATATTGTAGCTCTAGGCAGTTCACTGTTATTTTTTTAATAAAGAGAACACATTTCTCAACAAGAGAGTAAATCCTATAATGAACCATACATAAGGGAGATACATAAACCCCTGGAACTTGCCTGAAGACATAAGATGCTTGCATTATAGCGACTAATCTCCTTGCAGATGAGATGTTTCCGTCTACTCCACTCTAAGTGCTTCGGGGGAACGTTGTAATACAAGTCCATGTGGTTGGACGCATTGTCAACACCAAGTAGATTGTACGAAACTAAAACTACTTTATCTGAAAATTGAAAAAACGTTAAAAAAGGAATGTGATACTTCGTAAATTAAGCATTTATTATTCCGTGGAGATTGCAATTGCACAGACCTTGGAGATTTTCAAAATTGGTAGCGGAAAACACCCATTCGCGCTCACCGGAACTCGAGATTATCTCCTTTGTTCTCTTTCGCCGCCGCCGAGAAGATTTACCAGGCCTAACTGGTTTACAACTACGCCAACTTGAACCCGGCGCAAGAGGACGGTGAGGTTTTAGGGTTATTGACTCATGTCTATACGATGATTCCGAAATCGAACATCGCTTCCGCTTGGTGACGGTGGTTGAGTTCCCCGTCGAGTTCTTTCGCTCGTATTTACTCATGGCGTGAACTATCGCATTTATTCTGTGAAGTTAAACGGATTAAGACAAATCCACGACAACTAATACACGGCGGTGGATTAATAGAATTGGAGAAGAACATAGACGAAGCTGAGATGAAGCAGAAGATGAAAAATCAAAAAAAAAAAAAAATTCTCACCTCTCACCAAACAGAGATGAAGCAGAGACGAATTATTCGATGTGAGAACTGGTCTCAGTGACACTTCCGTTCCGTCGATGTGAGACCTGAGATACCTCCGTCGTCGATGTGAAGCCGTGAAAGAAGGATGGAGAAGAATAAAATCGTGAAAAAAAACAGAGGCGGAAGTAAAATTTAGGGTTGGGAAAACCGAACCGAACTAACTTACAACGAATTTTAACTGTAAATGCTGTCGATCAATTTTGCCTTAATAAACCGAATCCAAACCGAAATTTTAAAACTTCTATTCGGTTTGGTCCGGTTCGACAAGTAGACATCAAATGGATGTAAAATTAAAAATATGGTAGAATCAAATGGATGTAAAATTAAAAATATGGTAGCATCTACCAGTAAACAATCTGAAGATATGGTGCAAATCAGTGGTTGAAAATCTCTTGGAATTGCAAGGTAAATCAATCTTTATGCAATTGAGAATGTTGTGTAGACGAACTGATTGTGTATCCCTGTGATGCATCACTTCCCACGATCCGACAGAGCCTATGAGTTCCCAACCACTGAATCCCATATGATATGAATGTACTTCTTCTTTATTTATTTTTTTCCACAAATCAATTATATTAACATAAAAAAGTGTTAACAAAATACAGAAACATCCCAACACAATTTGATTATGATAAAACTGATGTTGCTGTAAATTCAACTCATGAACAATAGAGCAGCAAACAAGTATTCCAGGATCCCAGATCCAAGATTGACTTCCAATTCCCGAATCGGAAAAAACCATATGAGGAACACAAACTCTATTATAATAGAAAAGGAGGTGTTTTGGTGAAGAAACGATAGACACCGTTCGAAGACGGAAAGAAGCCGACACCATAAACCTTGGAATGAGACCAAAATAAGGTCAGAAATACACTCCCACGGAGGGAGAGAAAAGAGCCGAGACTGTGAGAATGAATTTGGACACAACTGTTGAGGGATGAGTTTTCGATTAATCCTGCAAAAGAGAAAGGCAAGAAAAGTGAGATTAAGATGATGAAGAACCAGAAGCGTGGAAGCTAAACGAAGAAGAAGAAGAATCGTGAAAGAAGAGAAGTCGAGAAGGACAATGATGTGTTATGGGCCTGCTGGTGTATGAGTGGTCAAGGTCCATGTCAAAGAAGAATTGTTAAAGGGTTTAGTTAAGACCTACTTGGTTGTAATGTTGTTCTGTTAAGTTTTAACTAAG
The DNA here is from genome assembly GCF_000633955.1 of Camelina sativa. Taxonomy (NCBI): domain Eukaryota; kingdom Viridiplantae; phylum Streptophyta; class Magnoliopsida; order Brassicales; family Brassicaceae; genus Camelina; species Camelina sativa. The sequence continues at coordinate 19,285,204 of NC_025700.1, read as the reverse complement.
TTAGTTAAGTTTAAGTCTCTAGAGTTGGTGCAAGTTGATGAGAACTGTTAAGAGTACAAGTTAGGACATTGACTTGTAAGGTGTGTAGCCGAGCTAGTGGAGAGTTGTTAGTCTAGAGCTTTTGAGTAAACTATGTAAGTGTGAAAAACCTTGTTATAAGGAGGTGTATGAATGAATGAGAGTTCAAAAAATTGAGTTCTTTGAGTAAAGAAAAGAAAAAGAAACAAATCTGAAATCAAAGTGAGAAGTTCAACAACAACAATCACAATCCGCGACATCATCTATTCTGGAAACCAGATTTTGCAAACAGAACGATGAAATCTGGGTGTTATGAAACAACACCAATGTCGAGATAGGAGACTGGATTGTGATTGACAGTCTCACATTTAGTAACAACACAGTGAGAAGGCAAAGAACATGGATTTAGATCTATACATAGAAAAGCAAAATGAAAAAATAAGAAGAGAAGAACCGACCGACGCCAGAGAAGCCGGCGTCGGCCGGTAACGGGGAAGAAAACGGAAGTTATAGGAGGGTCGCCTTAAGAGAGAGAACAGAGAGAAAACGGTTGAGAGAGAACTTCTCGTATTTTTTACTATTATACATCTTCTTTATATCACCAAAACAAGATCAAGATCAAGTACTTCTTCTTTATATCAAGATCAATGAGCGTCAATTTCTCCGAACCAACTTTTTATCAACATCCAGAAGCTTCATGTATAAAACGATGATGCTTTTTTAATACTGTGAAAACAAGGAATTTCAAACATGTACATCCAATATTTTTTTCATCTCCCATTTGACTATTTTTGTAACTTTGTCAACTCAATATATTTAAGTTTTTAAAAACAGTTATGATTCTAACATGGGGCATTTTTACAAACATTTTAGGATATAGGGCCAACATTTTTTTTAAAAAAATTATAATATAATAATAAAAATTATTGTTTTATTTTTTTTAAAAAGTTATTTTGTTTGAGATAATATTTATTTTTAATTGTTATGTAAATCTATTAGTCTATTTGAATGCTAATTATTTTAGCCATTATAGTATTTTATTTTTAACGTATTATTACAGTTTTATATTGTTTGTTTTTTGTATTTGCATTATTATTTTGTGAAATATAAAATAGTTATTTTAATATTATTATTGTGAGCAAATAAAAATTATTAATTTATCATCTATATAAATTTAGTTTTACCAACCCGCCAATGTGGAAATTAAAACACACATTTTCATACATTGAGTAATATCTATTCGTTTTAAAAATTTCAAATCACAACATATGCAGAAGAAAAAAATATGCATTTTCTTAATTATAAGTATTATATAAAAATTCCAAACAATTTGTAAATAAAATAAAATAAAATAAAGATGATAGGAGGATCATAATTTAAAATCTTAACAAAATCTTCGAATTTAGTTATTAAAAATAATTGTATTGTATTCTTGATATAAAATCTTAGTTTTTAAAATTCTGATTGGTTTATATATTTTTTAAAATAGAGAAAAAAAATATTTTTTTAGATTTTTTTAGATTTTTTAATACTTGATCTGTGAGTGTTTTTTATTTTTAATTAATTATATTTATTTAAATTAGTTAATTAAGCTTAATTAATTTTTTCTAATGGCAATTGAATGTAATTTTTTTATACATTTTAAGATTCGTTTCATATTTGTACTTCCCAATTAATATAGTAGGATATACTAAATATTACAAGAAATTTGAAAACATTCCAAAGTTATGGTATTTTGTGACTATTATATGCCCCAATTCCATCACTCACTATATATGATGAAAATAATTTTGAGTAGTCACTAGTTATTACTAAAATCATCCCACATGGTCACAATTATCAAACTAAAAAACTTATGAAGAGACAATTTTGTTTGATAAGTCCGATAATACTGTTTTTTCTTTCAATTTTGTTTCGAAAAGTCATCGCTTTATATATATATCGAATTCAATATTCCTGCATGTCTTACGTATTGGTGTCCAAGAGATTTATAAATTAACTTCTTTAGTGGTATACTACTATATATATTATAGTAGATTAGGTTCGGGTAAATACGCATGAATGAAATGTTAAGAAGTATTTTAAATATTAATTTATATTTTATTATAAAATGAAAAAAAATGATTTATAGTTCACAAACTTCATTTCAGAATACAATTTCAATGTATATTACATCATAATAAAATTAGATTTTTTTTTAAAAAATGTAAACATGGCAAGGGAGTAAATAAATAGTCGACATGTCAGCATTTGGAAGCTATATTAAACACCCAACTCGTGTTAATAATTTTCTTATTCTCCGATTAGTTAAAAAGAAGAATAAAAAATATATAAAAATCACTAATAATGGTTTACATTGATTCAGATTACGGAAACAAAGGCGGGTAGAATGACGAAAAAAAGAAACAATCGCCCAGCGACGGTCTTGGGCCAAATTTGGCGATGATGTATGCGACGGAGAACCAGAAAAACATGTACATTAACAATATTGTGAAAACGAGGAATTTGAAACATGGACAATAGGTGTTCAATATATTTTTCATGTCCCATTTGAGTATTTTGTAACTTTGTTGTTGCCCTTAACAAAGCAACCTCGATATATTTAAGTGTTAAAAAATAGTTATGATTCTAACATAGAGCATCTTTATAAAGTATAAACATATATACTAAATTTTATAAGAAATTTGAAAACATTTCAAAGTTATGGTATTTTGTGACTACTATATGCCCAATTCCATCACTCACTATATAATATATATGATGACATTAATTTTAACTTTTACAAGTTATTACTAAAAATCATCCCACATGGTCAAAGTTATCAACTAAAAACTTATGAAGAGACAATTTTGTTTGATAAGTCCGATAATACTGTTTTTTTCAATTTGGTTTCGAAAGTCATCGTTTTACTTTTTTAATGTAGGTGTTAGTAAGAATATCTAATATTTCCATGCTCGAAACAAAACCAAATAAAGAGGCAATAATCTAGTTATATATATATATATATATTTATATATATTTCAAATTCAATATTCTTGTATGTTTTATTGGGGTCCAAGAGATATCTAAATAAATTTCTATAGTGGTATATTGGTATATACTGTATTATATTAGATTATGTCCGCGTAAATATGTATGAGTAAGAAAAATATGTGAAATGTTAAGTATTATTCTAAATATTAATTTCTATTTTATTTAACTTTTAGTTTAAAAAAAATGATTTAGAGTTCATACACTTCATCTCAGAATATAATTTAAATTTGTATTACATCATAATAAAATTAGATTTTAATTCTAGGCGCTCAATCTCAATGGATAAGACTCTCAACTTTCATATCAAAAAAATAAGTGCTGAAGTAAAAATTTAGGGTCTAGATTTAATTTGGTTCAGGAAAACCGAATTAACCGAGAAGAGGTGGAAAAAAGAACGATCAAGAAAGAAAATTGTGAAAAAAGGCGGAAGTAAAACCAAACCAAACTAACCGAAAACCGAATTTAATTATAAATGTTGTCGATCAATTTTGCCGTAACAACCGAAATCCATAAACCTCTATTCGGTTCGGTATTGCGAAATTCAAGGGAAGATGAACCCACAAATTTTTCCTTCTCAAATCATAAGTGGGCCGGCTACAACCATCGACCCCAAGATCTTTCAGTTACAATTATAGTTCAGTAACTTCAGTTACCTCAATTAACAAGTATAACTGATTATCATCATACATTGCTGATTAAAAGTAAATTACAAGACGTCAAAATTAAGTGACGTCCTCTTCACGAAACGACCTTTGATTCGAGGTCTCTGCTCGGCATTAAGTTTGCGAACCTCGTATCTTATCTTCTTCGCGAACAACCTCGTCCTCCGTTTATCTCTATACCTCAACACCCTCGCCTCTCTCTCCACATCTGATCCTCCTCCGTCTCTCCCTTGCTGGCGTGTCACTGATCCCACGGCCGACTCTAGCTCGTCAAACCCACCCATCACATGTGACGGACACGTGTTGTTCCCTCCCAACTGGATCAATGACTTAAAACGTTAATCTCGTATATTTCAATCTGCTTAATTAGCTCAAAGTCAACGGAATAGAGATGAAAGAGATATTACCAAACAACAGTCGAGATTAAACTCCGGTTTGATTCCGGTTTCCCACGGTGAACCATGATTATCCCAAGCACTAATCACAGCTTCATAATCTAATCTCAGAAACAAACTCGCCTTTCTATCTTCATCCTCACATGTTTCTTGATCTGATCCTCCATGTTCACACTTGACTTCTTCTTCTTCCTCATCTTTGACCCTCTTCAAATCCTTACTATCAAACTCAAACCCTACGTTAGTCTCTTCTTTGACGAGTGCACTACTACTGTTTAATTCCTTGACTCGCAAGAAAGGATGTTCTTCCTCAAGTAAGCTCTCCACGTCCATAAAGATTTCCCCAAGATCCATATCGAACGGCAAGAACCCAATTAAACCTTCATCGTCGTCCATGATTGCCTTCTCGATCTCTCCCAAGTCTCCGCTGCTAGTGGTGATATCGACTCCATCAGGAACTAAACCGAAGCTGTTATCATCAATCACCATGTCTGAGAAAGGATCAAAAACCGGTACGCAACAGTTTAGACTCTCTTCGTTCTCGTCTGTAGAAGAAAACGAGAAAACCCCTTCTTCTTCTTCTACACCAAGCTCCGGAACCAGAGGATCGTTAGAATTATTCACATCTTGAATCTGCAACAGCTTGCTCCTAGGCGTTCTCGCCTTTCTCCTGAACCCTTCGTACCACACCGACGTAGTTTTGTCAGTCGCCTTTGTCTTCATCAGAAGCTCCGGAGATGAGGGTGATTGTAACCGGACACGTTCGTGACGTTTCGCCAAACTGTTAGCCGAGTGGATCGAAGCGTCGCAGCTTTGGCATAGGAAAGCATCATCGGCTGGGCAAAACCAACTAGCACGTGAAGATCTTTTCATGCACACGTCGCAGCCACGCGCCGCTGTCTTCCCTCCCGTCACTCCAGCGGCTCGGCTCTCCACCTCGACCACCATCGTTATTACGCAAGTGATGATCTTATAATTGATGAACTGGAGAGAGGCCTTGAGAAAAACCAAAGAGTTTGTTTTATATGGTTTTGCAACGAACGAACATTGGTGGTCTGTGTGACGTCTCGAATTTCTATTGGTATTTTCATTTTTTGAGTGCTACTTTAGAAAGAAAAAAAAATTAGTTGCATTTTGTGGTCTCAGTTATTTGGAGAGGGAGATAGTAATAGAAATTAAGCTCTAAACAATCTTATTCATATACTATGTAGTTGTATTTTAGAATAAGGATTTTTAAATAATTTTCGAATATCTAATACATTTACTTAAATTTTTACAATTAATGAAGCATATACCCGATTGTCTTAATCAAGGAATTTTGAGAATGAACTTCGTAACTTTTGTCTCTCACGTTTATAGAAATTAGTGGCAATAAGTAATACACAGTTAATTTGGAGATAACACTGTTGTAAATGGGTGTTTTTTTTGTCGGCAAACAACACTGTTGTAGATGGTAAATATCAACTTATCAAGTAAAATAATTTGTGTATTGCAATATTAAAAATAAAATCGGAAAATTAAATAATATGTGGTTGTTAGATGAAGATGAAACTTCAAGTAGGACCTATTGGTGATTTAATTCTCCATTCCTATTGGATGAAATATACGGCCATCCCCATTCTTTCACCCTGATTGGTTAAGCATTATTCTATAGAGATTTCTACGGGAGCCCACCTTATAATTTTTCCAGTTTTGGTTTCTCTCATTTATGTTTGTTTGGTCTTTTTTTTTTTGCGTTTGCATGACCGCACCGCAGCGTGACACTTTTAAACGCAGAAAGTTATATTTCCAGTAGCATATAATTATATAACGATCATGTTTTAGGTATAGGTATAACAACGTCCTTTTGGAGTTTGGTAGAACGTACATTATTTATATCTGAATATAACATTTGATGATTTTTTAAAAAGGATTATTGTATATGTTAATGAAAATGTAGAATTGTTGCGGATCTCCTGAAATTTCATCCCAAGATATTACATTGCTATTTTCTAAAAACATTTGTTTGCAATTGCCATTTACCCATTTGAATCTTTCTATATTATTACTACCTAGTTATAATCATTTATTGTGGATCTGACATAACGGGAGCCATGGATTTCTAGAGTCCTTTAAAAGGAAGGAGTTGATTGTGATTTTGTGGGTGGTAAAGCGACGTGCCAATATATAAAATTAATTCAACTTCTTCATATTTTTTTGTTGGCAATTTTGCAGTTTACGTCGTCCATACACACAAACGTTAATTTACATATTATAAAGCAGCCAAAAGAAAGAAACAAACGAAACAAACAATTTGAAGACTTTATATAAATTAAAGAAAAAACAACAATTTTACGCCGCATGACACATAAACCATTGAACATCTATATCAGACTTGTTCCTCTGCTTTACATGTTACATCTTACACCACCATTTTATTTACATATACAGAGACATGATATACATACCTTAAATATATTACCAAGAAAGTTGAAATCTGTACATATTTATGAGATAGGTTTTACGATCAAAATATAGTGTCGTGAATCTCGTAAAGGTATATATTACACATATTATATATTCATTGACGAGTGAGGATCGGTTTCTGAGGTGGAGGCACATACCGCACGTACGTACAAAAGGCCTCAGAGGCTTTATCTCTCTATCAGGATTCTTAATGGTTAATAAGTATCCTAACACTAAACAAGCATAAGAACACTAATAAAAAAAAATCTAATAATCATATATTAAAATTCGATGTGATAAATAAATATATCAGTACGACTTTTGTAGTGTTAATTATATGATTTTTGAGTATAAAGTATAACGTAACTCTTATTATAATGGAAACGACCCCAAGTTAAATATAGAGCCATTAAAAACCCGACGTGGTGCCCAAAACAAAACCAAACATGGATGGATTATGGATACATACATAGTATTATATTTTGTCCTGTTGGTCGTTGTAACATCTGCAAATCATAGTTATATAAAGTGAATCGTTTCGTAATTTCAAATTCATAATTTTTCTGTTAACACTCTTGTTATATAATAATGATTTCTTTCCTCCAATTTTAGCCCAAAAAAATCATAAACGATAGGAGAAGCTTGTTGTTGTTACTGCCTTCCTCCTACATTCGCGCATATCCCTCCCTCTGTACACAATCCCCAAATAAAATCTTTTTTTTTGGGGGGGGATTTGTTTTTCTTATCTGTTGTATTCAATTTTCATCAATTAAAAAAAAAAGATAATAATAATCTTTACTATAATCGCTAATAATAATCAAATCAAATCAACCCACATTCCCGTCACGTCTCCTTCCGTCGTCTCTCTGCTTTCCTCTCAAGTTCGACCTTCTCAACGTTCGTTTTCCAATCTTTCCCGAGAAAATTTCAAGGTAAAGCGACAAAAAGATCGTATCTTTTTCTTCATTCTCCTTGTATATATTTTCCGATTTTGCTGATCGCGACTTTAACTATCTTTTGACTTGGTTTTTTCCGATGTTGATTTTTTTTTTTTTTTACCTCTTGTTGCACCAATGTCCCTTTTTTGTTCATCTTCTGGTAGGTTCGTTTCGAATAGCTTTGTTTCCTTCTTTCTTGCATTGGTTGAAATTGCGAGTTTTGTTTGATCCTCTCACATTGCTATTTTTTTTTTTTTGTTTGTCTTAATCTTTGATTTAGTATGTTGTGTAGATATTTTATGTTTGGCTTGCGTGTTGCTCGATTGATTGATGCTGTACAACGGGCGAAATCATGTGAAGTTTACTGGGTATTAGATAAAAATACCATCTTTGAATCCCTAAATTGTTGAAACGAATTGAAATGTGATCGTCGGGACTTGGTGGTGTCATCTGCTTTCAATTTGGAAATATTCTCAATTCATCACAATGATCTCTCTCTCTGTCGCAGTGCATTTTCAGATTTTTGATTGCACAATACAGCTGATTACGATGATGATTATAGGAGATAGTTTTATCTGATCATGTTCTTACTTGGCGAAAAAGAAAAGAAACTGTGCTTTTGGGGATTTTTTTTTTCTAGCTTGCTCTTCTATGTTTGTTTGTTGTTATGAATTTTGTCGAATGCTCTTTTTCATTTTTCCCTCAATCAATCATGTCTCAGGAGTTGGTAAATAATGAAGCCGTGTTGGGTTTCTCATCAAGTGTTTCCATAAGTTTGCTGTGGACCTCGAGGCGAGATGAATCCCATGCGTGATCAACCAGGCAGCCCTTATGGAGATTCAACTCCTCGTAGTCCGTTTTCTCCCTTCTCTCCATTGTCTGGTGGAGACGACAGGCATAGGAATCTGCCTGATTCCAAAACTCCTCGTAGTCCTTTCTCCCCATTTTCTCCATTATCTGGAGATGAAAGGCACAAAAACCTGGCAGAGTCTAAATTTCAGCAAGCCCTTGCCAATTCTGGCCAATTAGGTACTCTTTTACTTTTTTGGTGTCCTTTGGCAAAGCACTTTTTACTGTTTGGCTCACTGCATTCTTACATATGTATGTGTATTTATATATTCTTCTTGTTGAGTGGTTCTTTAATTGTCTTCTGTTTACGGCAGATCCATCTTCCCCTGGATCAATGCACCATGGAGGACACAAGTTTCATGAGGTTTTCCAAATGAAACAGGGGCGTTATGATCTTCAAGCCTCTAAGATTTCTGAAATGATGAAATCAAGTAGCTTAGATGTAGTTCCTCTAAACCTTGTTAATGAATATCCACATTTCTTTTGAAGTGTCTTTACAATGTTCATGGGATTATGTTTGATGCAGAATGCTCCTACGCAGTCACTTTTGAGCGTGGTGAATGGAATTTTAGATGAAAGTATTGAAAGAAAGAATGGTGAAATCCCTCAGGTACTACTTGAATGCTAACTCTATTCAGATCATATTGTATGATGGTTTCATTTATGCTTTTACTTCTTGGGAATTATTCTGACAAAAGCTCTGCAATGATCAGCGTGTGGCATGCCTCTTGAGAAAAGTCGTGCAGGAGATTGAGCGACGTATATCAACTCAAGCTGAGCATCTAAGAACGGTTTGCTTTTGTTTACTTGAAGAAAGTGCTTAATAGAAATGTTCAACTTCTGGTTTTGCGAGAGTAACTTCTTCTTGTTTATGTACAGCAAAACAATATTTTTAAAACTCGTGAGGAAAAATATCAGTCAAGGATCAATGTCCTTGAAGCCTTGGCATCAGGAACTGGTGTAGAACATGAGGTATCATTTGTTAATGATGATCTTGTCTGATAAAATTTTACTAATGTGTTACATCTTTTTACTGATGAGTTTATTTTTTGCCAGATTGCTACACAACAGCTTAGACAGATAAAGGTACGTTATACTGCTAGTTGCTTTGTGAACTGATTTTAGTAAAATGGTATTTGTGACATGAAACTAAATTTTGACATGGAGTTTTATGTATGTCAGACAGAGAAGTCAATGTGGGAAGAAAAGAAGAAACTTGAAGAGGAAGATATGGTTAAGCTAATGAAACAAAATGATCAATACAACCTCGAAATTGCTGCGCTGAAGCAAGAATTGGAGGCATCTAAAAAAGAACATGAACAACAATACTCGCAAATGGAAAGCAAAACAATGGTTGGTGGTACACTATACTACTAGATTGACTAAAAATTGTTTTGTGTCTAAATGGTGTGGTGACATGAATTTATCTGTATGATAGACAGAGAAGTTAAAGTGGGAAGAACAAAAGAAAAACGAGGAGGAGGATATGGCCAAGCTATTGAAAGAAAATGATCAATTCAACCTTGAGATATCTTCGCTAAGGCAAGAGCTGGAGACAACGAGAAAAGCGTATGAACAGCAATGCTCGCTAATGGAAAGCCAAACAATGGTCGCTACAACAGGACTTGAGAGCAGGCTGAAGGAACTTGAACAAGAGGGAAAAGTGGCGCACACTGCAAAAAATGCCCTTGAGGAAAGGGTTAAAGAGCTTGAACATATGGGAAAAGAAGTGCAGACTGCTAAAAATGCTCTTGAGGAAAAGATAAAACAGCTTCAACAAATGGAAAAAGAAACAAAAACTGCTAATACAAGCCTTGAAGGAAAGATTCAAGAGCTTGAACAGAACCTTGTAAATTGGAAGACTAAAGTCAAAGAAATGGAGCAAAAGTCTGAATCCACACACCAAAGTTGGAATCAAAAAGAACTTTCCTATAGAAGCTTTATTGAAAACCAGTCTCAGGCACTACAGGTATGGTTATTCAAACTGTTTGCTACAATAACCACTGTATAATACTACATAATATATGGCTGGGTAACTAAAGCTGAATCCCAGGAGTTGAGGTTCTATTCAAGATCCATCAAGCAAGAAATTTTGAAGGTTCAAGAGAACTATGCAGAACAGTTCAGCCAATTAGGTGAGATTGATATAACTGATGCTTCTGTGATAAACTTCTCTTGAACTTGCAATTTATGTTGTCTTTATAAAATCAATCTGTCTCTTCAGGAAAGAAACTGGTTGAACTTAGCAATGCTGCCGAAAACTATCATGCCGTACTAACTGAAAACCGGAAGCTTTTTAACGAGCTTCAGGAGCTGAAAGGTACTAAGGATCATGTTAAATATTGTTTGTTAGTGTAAATTTTCATAATGTTAAGCAGTCCGTAATTTCTATAGTTATGACTTTGCAGGAAACATCAGAGTATTTTGCCGGGTGAGGCCTTTTCTTCCTGGACAGGGTGCACCAAACACAGTGGTCGAGTATGTCGGTGAGGATGGAGAATTGGTAGTTACCAATCCAACTAGACCCGGTAAAGACGGTCTTCGCCAATTTAAGTTCAACAAGGTGTATAGTCCAGCTGCTACTCAAGGTGTGTTCATCTGTTGCCTGTTCTGTTTCTATTCTGCTTCATATTATATCCTTATGCTTTTCATTTCGTTTTTATGTGATCTCTGTGATAATATATGGTACATCTCGAGACATAACATTATATTGATATCACCAAAGTTCATTTGATATGTTTAATTCTTGCAGCTGACGTCTTTTCAGACATAAGACCCCTGGTTAGGTCAGTACTTGATGGGTACAATGTATGTATATTTGCATATGGCCAGACAGGATCAGGGAAAACTTATACAATGGTACGCTCTCATTTTGTTCTTTACTGAGTAAGATTTTAAAGGAATAATAACCTGATGCGCTTTTAACTTCATTCCTTTTCTTTCAGACTGGTCCAGACGGAGCAAGTGAAGAGGACTGGGGAGTTAATTATCGCGCTCTCAATGATCTCTTTAAAATCTCTCAATCTAGAAAGGGAAACATATCATATGAAGTTGGGGTGCAAATGGTGGAAATATACAATGAACAAGTGCTTGATCTGTTGTCTTCTGACAACACTCAAAAGAAATATCCTTTTGTTTTAAATCCATGGTTTTGTCTATTTGTTTATTCATTGTTAGTGTAGCCAATTATTTTTGCTTTCCTTGACCTGCACACACTAGGGATCCTTTCTACAACTCAACAAAATGGCCTTGCTGTGCCTGATGCAAGCATGTATCCTGTGACATCAACTTCAGATGTAATTACATTGATGGACATTGGATTACAGAATCGAGCCGTTGGTTGTACTGCCTTGAATGAAAGAAGTAGCCGCTCTCACAGGTTCTTCTTCATATTGGTCCCCTGGAACAGCAAAAAAATATGTCTTTTTCATCAGTTCTAAACGTTGTTACACCGAATTTATATGATGATTTGTTATGCAGCATTGTCACTGTTCATGTTCGCGGTAAAGATATGAAGACCGGGTCTGTTCTATACGGCAATCTTCATTTGGTGGATCTGGCAGGAAGTGAGAGAGTAGATCGCTCTGAAGTTACAGGAGACAGACTAAGAGAAGCACAACATATAAACAAATCGCTCTCATCTCTTGGAGATGTGATATTCTCTCTTGCTTCAAAGAATGCCCATGTACCATACAGAAACAGCAAGCTAACACAGATCCTCCAAAGCTCTCTTGGTTAGTTAAATTCATCTAGTAATAATATTGTATTCATGAGTAAGTATTACCATAACGTCTGTTTCTATGCAATGGGGCTAATAGGAGGACGAGCAAAGACCTTGATGTTTGTGCAACTCAACCCTGACGCTATTTCATACTCAGAGTCAATGAGTACCTTGAAATTCGCAGAGCGTGTCTCTGGAGTCGAACTTGGTGCTGCAAAGACCAGTAAAGATGGTAAAGATGTTCGAGACTTAATGGAACAGGTAAATATACACACTTTAGCTCCTGTCTCTCTCTCTCTCTCTCTTACCATTAACTCCAAGTTACAATGAATCATTTGTTGTTTTTCAGTTAGCGTCCCTTAAGGACACCATAGCGAGAAAAGACGAAGAAATAGAGAGGCTTCATCTGGAAAAAGAAACTCATTCTCAGAGACTTCAGAAACCAATGCTGAGAAGAAAGAGCATAGGACATACCGATGACATAAACTCAGATACAGGAGAATATTCATCACAACAATCAAGATACTCTGTTACTGACGGTGAGAGTTTAACCTCCTCCGCCGAGGCAGAGTACGATGAGAGACTAAGCGAGATTACTTCTGATGCTACTTCTTTGGGAACACAAGGATCCATGGATGTTGCTAAAAGACCACCTAAAATCTCAGACAGGTTACAATCACATCTTGTTTTTTATTACTAGTACCGTTGGTTTTAAAAAAGATATTTATTTTCTTCATCTAACGTTATAAAAACCGTATTCAATTGCAGAGCCAAGTCGATGACTGCAAGATCATCTACGAGTGTAACACGACCGCTCGATAAACTTCGGAAAGTCGCTTCAAAAACAACATCGACCGTTGCTAAGGTCACGTCCGGCTTGTCGTCATCAAGTAAAGGCGTATCGTCATCAAGTAAGCAAACTTATAACCTATATATGATTTATAGATTTTCCTGAAGTATTGATTAGTTTAATTATCATATTAATTACAACGAGTTTTGTCTAATTGATATGTTTTTTCTTTCAGGCATTAAGAAGACGGGCAGTACTTCTAGTTTGGCAAAGTCTTCAAAGCGGTGGGCGTAAATCACGCTTTTACTCCTAGTAGCCGTCATACATTACACGTAACACAGCATATATGATCAGTTTGTTTTGTTTTTTTCACAAAACTTTACATACGTACGCTCATAATTTTTTCTCCATTTTTAAAAAAGTTTTCGTATAATATATGGCTTCGATTGGGACTAGAAGTTTTGTATTATCTTTATGCGAGTTATGTAAAAAAATTGTAAATACATGAATTTTATTACGCTCACGGTTTCTCTTCATGAGTACTTTTTGTTTTTTTTTTTAACATATTTTTAGTGTATAGTCGGTAATTTATGGAAACCAGATAATGTTACAAACTTTATTTTGTTATATATATTACCAATCAAAACCTAAAAAATCCATCACCATCATAATTTGTTTTTCCCCTCCTTAAAAGTGTAATACCTAACCTTGTGATTCCTTGAGTGTACGAGTTTCCCTAAACCTAATAAAGCCTGTAGATACTTAACCAAAAAAAAATTAAAAAGTAAGATAGATATTAGAGCAAGAAAAGGAAAAACAAAGAGAAAGTATAAAGTATAAAGCTAAAGCAATCTTATACAGTATATCCCTATCTATTTATTCGATATAAAAACTTTATTTGTGGGTGTTGTCTAAAAGATCTCCTACAATATGAGGTGTAAAAACAGGAAAATGAAAAGGAAGAAGGGGGGAGATGTGGGTGGGGAAAGAATAAAGGGTATATTCAGAGATCTGATTAAAATAGTAGGGTCAATGTCAATGTGGAGGAAAAAAAAGTGGGGTGGAATCTCTTTGAAGAGCCTTTCCACCTTGAACCATTTTAACTTTGCTCATCTTCTCTTCACACCAATGCAACTTCTCTTCGTTCATTTCGTTCATCCTCAACACTCTTGACACTACTTTCAAATCTATTAATCCCATCAATACCTCCATTTCCTCCTCTATACTCATCTTCTTCTTCCTCATGTATTTTCCTCCTTTACGCATCTCTTTCAATTTCGTCTTTTTCTGTTCACAATAAATAAATATATATTAATTAACATTATGTTGTTATATATTTAAGATTATGCTCTTCAGAAAACAAAAACAAAAGAAAAAGTAAAAAAAAAACAAACAAAAAACACGATAAAATTTGGAAAAAAAATTAGAACATTATGCATCCAGATTGAATATGAATGGTGACACTACACTACATCTCATGGTTAATTATGATTACTGTTTTCATTGTGTTTATAAATTAATGAATCATAAAGTTGAAATATATACTATATACTGACCTTTGTGTTGACTTTCTTCATGAGATGGACAAGGGTTGGATCAACGGAGCCTCGTTTACTTCTCCCAAAAAAGGCTTTGATGATCTTTTGACAAGGCTTCTCTTTATCCGCTTTGAGAAAATTCATGAATGTTCTTATGCATTCCTCCATGATCATCAAGAACGAAGCTGACGATATCCTCGACCTGAAACACTCCTCTTTCTCTTCTTCCTTCTCCTCCTCTTCCTCATAATCTACGTATATAACCAAACTATAATTACATTTTTTGTCGAAGCTAATTAACTAATCTCTAATAATTACCATATTTATAAAGAAACATCCACCTCGATGTTAACTTAATTACCTTGGTATTCAGGAACAAGAAGCAATTTGGGAGCAAGAGTTCGCATTCGAGCATATATCTCTGGTCTTCTTCCATGTTCATAAGGCTCATTCTCGACGTACCTTTGTAATAGAATATGAAATGTACGGAATTGGTCGGCGATTCCAGCGGGACATCCGACGTCGTTGAAGCTTCGTTGCGTGGATGATCTTTTTCTCTCGAAGTTTTTGTAGTTCCAACTTAGAGCTTCCCACGTTAGACATATCTGTGCCACGTAAGCTGATTCTAGTTCCACGTACGGGTTTGGTCTAGACCCATTGCCACCTGGATATTGTTGTTGTTTTTTCGTGTGTCCGTTTGATGATAACTTGTGAACGATTCTCTCCGATATCGATCTTGGCTCCACCATGATTGACTTCAACGATTCTGTGAATGGACATAAATTAGAAAATACAAACCAAATAGTAAACTTACGTGCATGATGCTTAATATATGTATTTATTGTATAATGTATGATGGTTTTTTTTTACCCGTTTCGTGAAGCTTTTGAGCAGAGATTCTAGTGAGAAAAGTCATTTCTTCATCATACTTTTGGAATACGGTGTAAGATTCCCATTTAGGGCAACTCCGGCGAGAGGATGTTGAGAAAGGGTCGTCGGTCTTCACAGAGTTTCTCCACTCCGATGAGCTTTTGGACGTTGACCCATTCGTGCATGACTCTCCGAATATCTCTCCTCTCTCTTCTTCTTCTTCTTCCTCTAATTCCTCTGCTTTAATCTCACTCATGTCAAAGCCCAATACTGGCTGTATCTCCTCGTCATCCTTGATTACCCTATACACTTCTGCTAGCAAAAGAACAAAAAAAACCAATTACAGTTAGCTCAACCGGTTTATTATTGATTTTTATCAGTGAGTGTTGTTAAAAAAAAAATTATCAATTAGTATTTGACTGTGTATGAATTTCTTTAATGATAAAGAATGTTTCATCAAAGACGTCACGTGAATATACTATATAGTACCTAATATAAGTAAATTCGGATATAAAACTTATCTAATCAGCTTTTTAATCTATAATTTATTAAAAGAAAAATAAATGAAACCAGCTTGGTTACTTGTAGACATAAAGAAAACAACTTTTGAATTGCATGTGAAGAAAAAAAAACATGTGAAGAGATGAGGAGGGAGAAATCAATAATACCATTGTAGCTTTTGTCATTGAACACCAAACCACTTTGGAAGCGAGAGGGACCACGAGTACTAGTCGTATTTGGTAGCTTACGAACCAAATCCTCGACGACGTCGTATCGTGACACTCCTCCTACCTCTTCGTCTTCGTCGTCATCATCATAACGGTCGTCATGAAGATCTTCTACGCCATCGTCTTCCTCTTCTATCGATGATGATTCGCTGCGATATGGAGAAACATTGGTAGAAGAAAAATGTTCCTCTGTCGAAGAAGTGTGGGAATCTTGATCATCTTCTTCTTCTTCTTCGTGATCATGAGTTTGATGGACATTTATAAACTCCTTCGTGTATTGATTATTTAGGCCATCTTGAGAACTATTATTGTAAAAAACTAAAGATTCTCCGTCGTCTCCTATATCAGCTATCAAATCCGGATTTTGATCCCTAGATATCACATGGTAACTTGTATTACACGACATCTTGAACTCTTCTTCCTCTTCCTCCTCCCCTTCTTCATCATCGGTATACCATGCCGCCGAATCATATTCATCTTCACTTCTGCGTAAGTAAGACATCTATTAGGATTTGTCCCCCCATTGAAAAATTAAAAGGTTCCGAAGGGTTTTTATGATCAAGAACTAGAAAAAATCAAAGAAACTTAGCCATAACGATGAATTTTGTTTTGTTTTAGTTATATGATAAATTCCTATATAGAACAAGTAAATATGAGACTACTCTACAAAATATTGCATAGTTTAAACAATCTTTAACATAAAACTCAGCAATGGCCAAGAACTTTGTTTTAACTATATGCTAAAATCTGAAATACAAGGAAATATAAATGAAACTATTCATCATATGCAGAGTAAAGTAAGCACATGCATATATAGAGAGAAACCTTTGGAGAAGAGGGAAGCCGCCGATAAAGCGTAAGAGCTTGAGGAGGAGGGAGACGGCGGAGTAGAGGAGGAGGAGGAGAAGAAAGAAGGATGCTGAGACATTGATGTAGAGACTTGCTAAGGCTTCTTCATTTGTATAACATTGCATTTTAATTAAATCTTCATCCTCTCTTTCTTTATCTTTTTCTATCTTTCTTCTTCTTCCTATCAAATGGAGAGAGAGAGAGAGAGGAATACTTCCTAGGCTACAAAATCAAAAGCAAAGTTCGTGGGTTAACCCAAAAAAAAAAACATAAAGTGGTTGAGTTGAGTGCTCCTCTCTCTTTTTAATATTTTCTCTACCTTTCCCATAACAATTTAAAATTAATTTCTAATTGTTTAATACATGTTTATATATTTGGACTTCTTATAATCCTTGAGACAAGATTATATACGCCTACTCATTCCTTAAAGGGCATGCTGAAATTATACCAAGTGCCAAGTTTAAAGGTTATTGACTCCCTTGAGATATCTAACCCATATGTATATTAAATACAAATCTCATAATCATTTGATAATTGTTACGAGGTGAAATGATTATGAAATAAATATGGGTTATATACCTTATCATAAATCACATTTCTGCAAAACATTTATAATTTAACATATTCTGCCATTGCTTAAAGACTAAAGTTTATGATAGGGGAAGAAAAACGCCATTCCATGAATTCATTATTTGTTTAAAAGTTTAAAGTTTTATTTTACATGCTTTCTCTCACTGTACAGGACGCCAACCTAATTTACCTTTGAGGGAAATTTTTTTCTCACATGCCCAATTTAATCAGTTATGCCCAAAACAGTAGTTGATTACTATTCTATCTTTACTGATTTGAATTAGAAAAAAATGAAATTTAAAACAATAAAAACTAACAGAAAAAAGAAACGGTTGTTGGTGAAATTTAATTCCCTCCATTATTACTGTATCTGCTTCTTCTTTCATCTGTTTTGCGTAGAAAAACAATCCGGCGAGAGGTGAAAGAGAATATCGAGCACTAGTTTTTTTTGTTTAATACATTCTGGTTCTCGTTCCGTTTTGTTTCCACCTAAAGCTTTTCCATCTCCGTCCGATTCAGCTCCGGTCCGGTAATAAAAGATGAAGTCGAATATTTTGTTTCTGATTTGAAGATTTTTTTGCGAATTTTATTGTTTGGGTAGCACACAGTCGATTGGTAATAACAAAAATTAGGGCTGTTAAATCGTGTTGAATCAGGAAAATGGTAAAATCCGATTTTGAAAAACCCAGAAATTGTAGGAGAAAGGATAACTGGTACAAATGGTGTAACTGAGACATAGTGGTACAAATGGTACAAGTGGTATAACTATGATAGCCATTTTGTAAGTGTTTTTTTAGTAACACGATTGTAATTGTAATTACAGGAGTCGATGAAAAGCATCATACAATTTGACTATGGAGGGCACTACTCAGTAGAGCATGAGTGGATTTCAAACAATCCTTTATGCGGGTTATTGTTGAAGTCGGTAAACATAACTTACTCGGCGTTAGTTAAAAGTGTATGCAAGAAGATTTCAATCGATGAAACCTCAAGCAAGCTGAAACTGAATTATAAGTTATGTAAAACTCGGAGAGAGACATATATTGTAGATGACGACGACGTTTCAGTGTTTATAGTATCAGTGGATGGTGATGGATTTATACTCGTTTTGAATGTGGAGTTAGTAAAGGATTTGGAAGAATGTCAGATGGTGGAACAAATATCAAGGATGGAGGGAAGAAGTTCAATGGGTGTGAACTCTGTTGGGTTGGGTGTAAATGATGCTGAAAATGGTGCTAGTGGATTCCTTATGGTTTTTAGATGAGTAAATGTGGAAGAACATTATGAACCGGACAATAGAGCTAATGAGCCGATTATGGAAAATGAAGTGTTTGAAGATAGGGAGCATGTGGATAACCGGATAGATAACGAAGAGGATAACGTTGTGGATGGTAGACATGAGTACGTTGAGCTTCCATGCAGTGGGGAAACAATTCAGCAATGTCAGAAAGTATTGGAATGGAAAGATGGGACGGGGATTGAAATAGGTCAAGAATTTGTTTCTAAGGAGGCTGTGCAAGATGTGGTTAATAGAGCTGCGAATAAGTATTGTTTTGCGACCAAAACTGGTAAGTCAGATCCTTCTCGGATCACCTTACGATGTCGACAATTTTTAGAAGGTTGTCAATGGTATTTACGAGCTGGAAAAGGAAAGAACTCAGATTGTTTCAAAGTAAAAGTTTACAGGAGGATGCATACATGTGATCGGTCTGATCTGAGTACAACCGATTGTAAAAAAACCGGCACTCCACGATTAATAGCATCTGTTTTGCATGAGGATTATCCAGCCCAGTTGGATACTCCGGCTCCTAAAAACATCATGGGTATTGCTCGTGGAATACTTGGTATGCATTGTTCGTACTCTACGACATGGAGAGGGAAAAAGCAACACGTTAGTGATGTGCGTGGGAGTCCTGAGAAGAGTACACGGATTTGCACTCTTATTTGTACATGTTAGAACAGGTCAATCCCGGTACAGTGACAAGTGTGGAAGTTGATGCGGAAAATAGGTTCAAGTACTTATTCATAGCTTTGGGTGCTTGCATTTAAGGCTTTAAAGTAATGAGGAAAGTTATAATTATGGATGCAACCTTCTTTAAGTCTATATACGACGGAATGTTGGTGTTTGCAACAGCTCAAGATCCTAATCATCACAATTATATCATTGCTTTTGGGGTCATTGATAAGGAGAAAGATACGAGTTGGTCTTGGTTTTTGAGGAAGCTAAAAACAGTTGTACCTGATGAACCGGGTTTGGTTTTTATGAGTGACATATATCAAAGCATCATCAAGTATGTTGCGCAGGTGTTCCCAAACGCGAAGCATGGCTTTTGTATTTGGCATATGTCTCAAAACGGGAGAGGGAGAGTAAAGAATGAGAAGGACGAAGCGGCGACGAAATTCCGTGAATTAGCACATGTTTATACTGACCATGAGTTCAGGACAGAGTATGAGAAGTTTAAAAGAAGATAACCTGGAGCCGGTTTATATTTGAAGAGCAAAAGTTGTTCTTGCAGATGTTTTGATATAGACAAATATCCTTGTATCCATGCAATTGCCGCGGCCAAAAACTTTGTGGGAAATACAAGGAGAACATCGAGCATCGCAATGCATGACCTATGTTCGCTTTACTACTGGCTTGACTCGTGGGTCGTGGCATACCGCAGAACCATTTTACTTGTCCCGCATGTTTCAACTTGGAGTATTCCGGATGAAATAAAAGAAAGATGCATGGAGTATTCCGGATGCGTGAACCAACTTGGAGTATTCCGGATGAAATAACCAGCAGGTATAACTACGTATAATTATGTATAACTATGTCAAAATTTACAGTGAATTATATATAATTTAAAGTATTTATTAAATTATATATGTTTGATTATAAAGCATGGTAATTTATAAAATTGCAGATAAATTTTTATGAACATACTATAGTGGAGTTAATCAGGAAAAAAAAAATATATATATATATATATATATATATGAGATACATAAAACTCTTCTAATAACATAATGTATAGTTACTCTAAATTATGCTAATCAATGTATGGAATTGGTGAAAACTTTGATTGCATGATTACTAAATGATTAAAACCTCTAACATAGTAAATAATATTAGAAAATCAATTGTCCAACTACATCGCATTTATTTAATCCAACGTCCAATTAAAAAATTTACAAAATCCTGGAAAGTACAACTATGAGTACATACGGCCAACTGAATAACTAGGGGATAACTATATACACAAATCCTATGAGCAATCTCACGTGTGCCATCTTTTGTAACCACGTGCGCCGCAATCCTGAAAATAATATTATTATATTAAAATCCAAACAAAACCCAACTTTCCTTTAAGTTTTTCTTTCTCTTTCTATTTTCTTGTATCTTTTGAACTTTTTCTTCTTCTCAGCTCTCGTTCTCTCTCCAGTTTCGTCGAGACAAACCACCACCGCCGATTTCAAGTGCAATTCCACCGTCGCAACTGATTTCGAGTCAATTTCTCCACTGAGCATAAGGTAATTTCATGGAAAGTAGATCTAGGGTTTCTTGATTTTTAGAAAGTAGATCTAGGGTTTCTTGATTTAATGGAATTAGGGGTTTTGATTTTTAGATTAGGGGTTTCTCATTCCAAATGTTATTGGGAGTTCGTTATGAGTTTTAAATCTACTGTGGTTGGATTTCCTTCTCCAAAATCCACCATCAATAATTCGGATTCACTCATTATTTCCCTTGTTTTTAATTAGCCAAAATGCCTTTGAGTTATTCCTCACCGTCTTCATCATCTGAAGCAAGCCTACACCCATTTAATCCTTGCTATTATGACGGTGACTATGGTGTTATGAAAAATTGCTTTTGTGGCAAACACATTGAGCTTGAAGTGCGTACGGTCGATAATATAACAAAGACATACCAAAAATGCCCAATGAGTGGCAAGGTATGCGTAAGAAAATAGTTCTTGAAACTAATTATTGATTGGCATTGTTCTTGAATCTCATTATTTTTTTGTCATTGTTTGTGAAGGATGATACTAAGTATCACATAAATAATTGGTGGGATCAAGTTGTTTCCGAGCAGTTTCATTGTATTGATAGAAGACTTGATGAGCAAAAGGAAATGATTCAAGGAGCAGTTCGTTTTGGTGGTGATACCAATCGTCAGGCAATTGAAGAAATGCGTCTTGAAATTGAGGAGCTTAAGGAGCGATTGGATAAGAAAGATGGTGAAATCGCAAGGCTCATGGAGTTAATTGCGAAGAAATGATGTGTTTATATGCCAAGTTCCTTTGTTTTCCTTAGTTAACGGTATTTGTGTTTGCAATATGTTTATGTTATTCACACTATTTTAACGTATCATTCACACTTTGGATTTTTCTGAATTTATTAAGGTTTCGTCCAATTGTCATAATTTATTAAGGTTTAGACCATAGTTGTACCTGTTTAGACCATAGTTCTACCTGTTTACAATTTTTTTAGAACCAGATTTATGGAGCCCATAATCAAAAACCTGGATCAATAGCAACCTCAAATCCTAAAACAACACACTTCCATTATCCTAGTCAGAAACATAAACAAATAAACTAAGAGTTATATGAGTTTGACCAAAAGCACACACAAGCAATAAGTTTTCACTTATTCTTTCTCCCTCACTTCACCTCAGCGGTATAAGGAGGCTGGGTCCATATTGATGGGACTACTTCACGCTTCTTCTTCTTCTCTTTCTTCTTCTCGCTACACGTCCCTTTATTGTAATTGGCCTTCTTCTTCTTGTTATGCTCATCTTATTCAACAGCCTCAATCTCTGCCGTCTCCTCCTCCACAACAATCCTTAATTTGAAAGGCTAATTATAACCGCCACAAGACAAACAAATTGTAAACCTTTAAAAGTAAAGAAACAACATACCCATTGTAGTATCTCCACCGTAAACAACCATATCTTGGGATGTGTCACCTCCACTTGGACCAGCAAACACATTCTCCTCATATGCCATTGGAGACACATTCTCCTCAGGTGTCTTTGGAGACACATTCTCATCAGTTTCCTTTGGTGGAGACACATTCTCCTCAGTTTCCTTTGGTGGAGACACATTGTCATCAGTTGCCTTTGGAGACACATGCTCCTCACCTTCTTTCCTTGTTAATAACTCTGAAACAGAAACTTCAAGTCTTTGAATTCTCCCATTATGGTCTCCCAACATATCCTTAATTTGCTGAAAACCTTTATCCATGGTTTCCTTTAAGGACTGAATATCCTCTCCTACTCCAGAAACAGTCTCTTCCACCTTTTCCTCCTCAGTTTGATNTCCACTTGGACCAGCAAACACATTCTCCTCATATGCCATTGGAGACACATTCTCCTCAGGTGTCTTTGGAGACACATTCTCATCAGTTTCCTTTGGTGGAGACACATTCTCCTCAGTTTCCTTTGGTGGAGACACATTGTCATCAGTTGCCTTTGGAGACACATGCTCCTCACCTTCTTTCCTTGTTAATAACTCTGAAATAGAAACTTCAAGTCTTTGAATTCTCCAATTATGGTCTCCCAACATATCCTTAATTTGCTGAAAACCTTTATCCATGGTTTCCTTTAAGGACTGAATATCCTCTCCTAATCCAGAAACAGTCTCTTCCACCTTTTCCTCCTCAGTTTGATGTCCGCTTCGACCTTCCACATTTGCGTCATACATATTCTTCCAGAATATCTTCTTCATCTCTCCAATTAGGCGAGCTCTCCACATATTAACAACCAAATCAAAAAAACCAACACCCGCATCAACATCATCTTCTTCTACTACACGCGGCAACCAAACTTTTTCTTCATCATCCGGCTCCAATATGCTAGTGATATCATGTGACAATTCAAACATATAATTATATACACATCTCAAACTCATTTGTTGCAACAACCTCAGTCTCTTACCTTCAATCTTCGAAGCTCTTCGTTTATATCATCCAATGGGAAACCTTTCATCAGAATACTTTTGAATTTCCTTTTGCACATTCGCCCACACACATTCTCAGCAGTGACTCGTTCTCGAAACCTGCATGCGAGCTGTGGGATAGCCTCAAATGTCAATATCTGCACATATTCAATAGCAAAATTCACATCAACATTAGTTAAAGTATACAAATCATGAGTATAACGTAATCACTTATAAAGTTAAGTCTTACCTCTAGAGGAGTAATAAATCCAGAGAAATTCTTCTGCTTTTTGGCTTCCACTTTGCCTTTCATGTTCCTGAGTATCGACTTTATCCCTTTCAGACACACATCAAATGTGTAACGGCCCCAAGGAAACGTATTGGATGCATCCACATCATCAGCCATTCTCAGCAAGAAACGATCAATATTCCCATCACCTTTCGATGAAGCAGCTATCACATTGCTTAAAAATAGCAAAATAAGCAAATTTTTCCTATCACCTTCAGAGACCTTCTTCCCCTTATTCCCCAACTTGTCTTTCACATCTGTGATTTTAACAGCAGCCTTACCAAAAACCCTTTTAGCCCACTTTAAATCTTTATGAGAGACAGTCTCACTTGGATCATAACCCTCGGGGTACTCATTGCAATCAAATTTGGTTAATAGCGCATGCTCTCTAATGGAGTACCTAATCGGCACTCCATTAACCACAAACCAGCATTCGCTATCAATCTTCGTTTTTGCAGTGTGAAGCAAGAGCATCAAGAAGCCTTGAGACATGTGGTTTCCTTGTCTAGGCATGTGGAATACATGCCTAAACTGTGAATGATCCTCAAACCATTGCACTTCATCAAATGGTTTCATAAAATCCAACGTATCATTCAGCCGACACCGCGACCCTACCCTAATACTCTTACAATATTCACTTGGAGCAAAGAACATCCCCATTGGCTCCATTGGTTGCTCATCATCATCACTTTCCTGAAAATTCATGCACATACTTAACATAACTCTTTAGTTGGACGAGTTATACTAGTTGTCCCAAACCAAAATTTCTAATTGCAAACACAAATATCATCACCTTAACGGATTTCTAACAATACCATCAAACCCTAAACATTTAAAGTTGTACTATAAGTTCTAAACCAGTTCTCAAGTCAATTTCAAACCAATCATACCTCATATTCCTTATTTCCCTCTTCTCCCTCTTGATTAATGTGTTCATCGTCTTTACTACCAAGATTTTCCTCTTCTACACCTTCTACAAGGTTCTCTTCATCACAACTCTTATCATCTTCCTCACCAATCGGTTGCTCAGGGAGAATTGTCTCACCGTCACTCTCAAATTGAAGATGGTGGAGTAACTAGCTTTACAGGACCCTTTCTTTTGGATACCATTTTCCCTTGCATCACAACAAAATCACAAAATCCGGTTATAAAGTCTTCAAATTGGATCGTTTATTGTTTACAAGTTTCTAAACTAAACTCTCCAACTCAATTGCAATTGAAACATGCAAGTAATTCGTCACTTACAATCACTCCGGCGACAACAGTTACTATGGCGGCGTGTATGGACTTCGACGACAGTTCCAACGGCGGTGACTTGAGATTTAGCTAACGGCGCCGTTAACAAACACTTCAACGATTCAAAGATTCGCGACGGAGGAGGAGAGAACGGCGGCGTTGTTAAACAGGTGGTGACTCGCCGGAGTTACTCTTCTGAATCGGCGGCGAGAGTCTACACTGCAGCGAAACTTCTTCTTTTTTCTTTCTACGGTTTTCAGTTTTCGTTTTTATTTTTACACTATTATTAAGGTAAAAGTGTGTTGGATCTGTTGGATCCTGGGTGGATGGGTCGGGTTTACGAATCCAATGATTGGATTATGTAAATTTTTAAGATTTTTTTTAGTTTTTTGATATTTTATTAATTTTTTCTTTTTAAAAATAATTGTTAAAAATTCTTATTTTTCATAAAAGGCATATTTAATTATCTTTTGGAAAAAAGGGCAAATTAGCTATTGTTCCCACTGTATATACCATTACTACGACCAACAAAATTATGCGTCTACTACTGTCTATGAGAGAATAAAAATACACAAGTTAGATAAAAGAAACTAATTTTCTTACACAAAACTTACAGAGCATGTGGTGTGGAAGAGGAATGTACGTACGTAGTGGATCGGAAGACTCTATTTTTTACATGAAAGAATAAAAAATAAAGCTGATGATGTTTACCGACTTACTAAAGGCAAGAATCCAATATATATTGTATATTATGGATAGATCATAGATAACACGAAATAAATAAATTATCGCGTACGAAAAATCATGGATGGAGACAAAAATAAAAAGAAGATCTCTCTACAAGAAAGTGAAGAGGCCAAAACCGTGTCACACGCTTCTCTCTCTAATGTAAACTTGTGTTTATAAGCTTTTGCTTTTCCAAAAGAGATGTTTATATTATACAATATACATGCATGTTACGTGTACAATTAACATGGTACATGTAAAGAACATTTTAAAAAAAATTCATACATTTGAACTTACATATCTAATACACGTCTATATTTTATAGTTTTGTTTAATCAAATTGGGAGTGTTGAACTTGAGAAATATGGTTTGATGTTCTTGAGAATTTTTAATAAATAAGTATGGTTTGCGATTATTTTGAGGGAAACAAAATCAAATCAAATTGAGAGTGAGACTCTAGTTGATCTAGTGTCTGTGGTAATAATACTGGGCTAGATTTAGTCGTTTAAAACTAATTGGGTCGGCCTGATACGATAAGGGGCCTGTATTTTTTTAGGCCCAGGTGTGCTCTCAAGTACTCTTGTGTTGCGTCTTTAACATTCAGGTTAATCTCGGTAGCGACCAGCGAGTACCGAGGAAGACCATGGCGGGTAAGCAGATCGGCGGAGACGGCGGTTTACCGGCAAATCTCGCCGGAATGACAAAAAGTCAGCTCTACGACATTATGTCGCAGATGAAGGTGATCTCTCTTCTTTCTTTTCTCTACTTATATCAGCTACAACACTTTCTCGAGAGTTTTAATCCTTTACGGATTTGAATATAGAGCGATTGTTTTCTTCTTTGTTTCTCGAATTCTGAATTTGTTTAAATCGAATATGATGGAGCAGACGTTGATTGATCAAAACCATCAACAAGCGAGGGAGATTCTGATTCGGAACCCTCTTTTGACGAAGGCTCTTTTCCAGGTTCTTCTTTAACTTCCCCAATCTCAATATATGTATTTCGTGCGTTATATATTAAGCAATGAGGAATTCTGATTCGGAGCTTCTTAGTTGAGTATTTTGATTGGACTACTTTGGTTTTAGTATTGTTGAGGAAGCAGTTTAAATTAGGGTTTTGTGTCCTAAACAAATCTTTAGGTTTATGCCAGTTTCAATATTGCATTTATAGATAGATATGATGATGATGTATTTGTTGAATGCCAGGCACAAATCATGCTTGGAATGGTTCAGCCTGCTCAAGTGGTATGTAGTTG